>NC_045429.1:23693611-24015555 GCF_902635505.1 Sarcophilus harrisii | reverse complement strand
CCGCTCTCCAGCATATTCTAGTTAACAGAGAGTTACTAACCAGATGTATACATGTACATAAACACATACAGGTATATATCTATCCAGCCTCCACTAAAGTTCTGCTCATCAGGACGTCTCGTCATGATGCTGAGGTGGTTCTGGGTTCTCTAGGGCTCGTGCCCATGGGCCAGAAGAACTGCCTACCTCTCGGCTGCAAAAGCTCTGAGGAGGGGCCAGAAAACTGACAGGAGCTTTGCCACAGAGGGCAGCAAGAAGGCTCATCACCTGAGGGTTGGAAACCAGGTAATCAACTGGTTTTGGCCACAGCAACCTTTGAAATCATTGAACGAGTCAGGGAAGGGTTGAGATTGGGTACTGGTAGGGTCACCCACCAAGAAGTTGCGGCTCCCTGAGGGAACCACATTATCATTCGGGTGGTGTTTCAGTCACATACACTCTCGGAAGGCCCATTCGGCATTTTCTGGGCAGAGATACTGGAGTGGTTGGCCATTTCCTTCTCCAGCTCATTTAGAGATGAGGAAATAGAGGCAAGCAGGGTTAGGTGACTTGTCCTGGGTCACTTGGCTAGGAAGTGTCTGAAGCCAGATTTGGACTCTGGAAGAGGAGTTGTCTTTCTGACTCTGGGCCTGGCAACTCTATCCACTGAGTCATCTGGCTGCTGCCCATTTACTGTACGCTTCAATGTACACTAATGAACTATTTTTGAGAATTTATCGCTAAGTCTCTGATACAAGACAGAAAGGAGGGGTGTCCACACAATGGAAAAGTTCTGGAAGGCAAGACAAGTAATGCCTAGGAAAGGGCAAATGGATGGCTGCAGGAGGCGGAAGGGGCCATGTTCTGAAAGAAATGTGATAACAGAAACATAAGGCTGCATTTAACAATAGTTGCCATGATTCGATCTTCCTTTGGTGACTCTTGCAGGGCAGATCAGGGCTCTCACCCCACAAGAGCCGGGTTCTGGGTCCTTCTTTCAGACAAGGTTCTGAAAGGATCAGAAGCTCTAATCAGGAGAACAATTAGAAGTGAATATTGCTACAGGGAGTCTCTTTCAGACTCCAATTGGCAGACTGTCCTATCTCCCAGAACTCCCAATTCTTGAATCAGCAGTAAACAGTAACAGGTAACCAACTCCCCTGACTTTAACTGTTGATAAGACCCACCCACAGAAGATAAAGGCGTGTTATCTAGAGACTTCTCTCCCCTACCAGAAGGTTAAGAGGCAGCTATTTTGACAATGAGATTGCCAGGATATGATAAGTGGTCAGACTCATTCTGTCCCACAGTGCACAGTAAAAAGTCCATTCTAATCCCACTGGGTTAGACAGGAATATAAACTCCACTGTAGCTTTTCTGGGCTTAAACTAAAGGTAACTGCTTCTACTTCACTAGTTGTGCAAGCATAGTCTGGGAGACTTAAGGGGAAAATATTCTCCAGAGACCAGGCAGCAGAATTAAAACAACAACCAACAAGTTACTGGCAAGAAATCGGGATGACAAAAGCTACAAAATGATAGCTTGTTTCAAAGAACACAAGAGGCCAGCATGTCCTTGTTACGATCCAAACAAGGTGGACAGCAGCCTTTCAAAGCTCTACAGGGACCCTCAAAGCACAGACTCCTTGGGGAAAATCAAAGAAAAAAGAAACTGTGCCAAAGGCTGAGTGAAGATTCAATGAAACACCCATATGAAACAGGGACCAGGTTCTATTTTGAGGGTATAGTAAAGGGAGAACAGAGACTGAAAAGCTGCAGGAATTTGGCTGTGGCAGGTAGACGATGATGAAAGATAGGAAGGCTCAAAGGGAATCTCATATTTATCAAGAAACTCAAGGCGAGCCCAAGCTGCCAACTCTCCGGTCCAATTCTTGTCCCAAGCGGCATGTAGAGGGATGTTCTTCAAACATCCGCACCCAGTCACCCAAATGCCTGCTCTATACATGAGGCTGGGGACCTCCACACCTCAGGAGAAAGGTGTCAAAGTGCACTAAAGCGAACCAGATTAAACTAGAACGGGGAAATGCTGAACAAAATAAATAAAAAGGCCATATGACAATGTTGTGAACGACATTGGTTCTCCAAGTCAATAAGCGGCCAGGGATCTGTTTCTCTTGACTTGGACACCACTGCCTCAAGAGACAGTTAAAGAAAAGTTGCTGTTGCCAATAAAACTCATTACCTGGTGACCAGTCCTTTCCCTTGAAAAGTGCACCAAGAGTTTTTGGCTGGGCCTTTCCTTGGAGATTTTTCCAGCCTCGTGGGAACTTCTAGAGCTTCCATTCCCTTGGTAGACACTTCAAGAACCCAGGCCAGTTCACCCCCATGCCACAGAGAGGCAGCAGAGAACTTTAGCTGCCATGTTAGTGCAAGAAAAATCCTGGTATATTCTACAAGTGAGGTACTTTCTCCCAGATTCCACTTACCCTAGCCCAGTAGCGAAAAGCTAACACCAAGGGGGTTAGGACAGGCTCTAGCTTGCCAAGAGCAGCAAGCAAATCAGTTGTGAGGCATGCCACATCATTTCCAGCGCTCACCTTACAGATTAAACCACTGTCGAGAAAAAAGAAACAAATTTCATTTTAATCACCTACCACCCTGAGCAGCCTATCACACCCAAGTCTGCAGCTATCTTCTACACTTCCAGCATTTCAAAGAATAAGAAATTCCCCTGAAAGCCACCATTCACCAAGGGCATCTATGCAAAGGCCCTGGGAAATGGGCACCCCCAATGAAAGAAGCCCTTTCTATTACCCACTCGATTTGTATGGAGATCTTACTCATTTTTAATTTAAATACTACCAAGGACTGAGCCACCTTTCCAGGGGGGTGGTGTTTTAAATGGTGTCTTTAGGGGACGCAGAGCATCATAGCTGGAAGCAGCCCGAGTACCTATTTTTGGGATTAGGAAATTCAGGTCCAGAGAACTCTGGGGAGTCAATCCATGCGCCCAAGTCAGGAGCAGAATCCCAAGGAAAATACAAAAAGCCTGGATTCTAAAAGGATATTGGTCTAGGATTATTTCCTCCATCATTCATCTTTCTTACTCTAACCTAGGATATCCCTCTCTTTCTCCCCGCATATATATATACATGTTTATGCACATATACACTTGTATGTTTATGCATATACACACACATGTATACACATGTACATATATTTGTCCATACAGCGGGGTTATGTATATACCTCACTTCGGTGCCATCACAACCCATATGAACCTTCTTCCCCGTCCCAGGCAATCTTCCAAGAAGAGGTGTTCTCCAGTCCCAGTCTTTGCTATCACTCCCTTTCCCTTCCCACCAGGCTCATTTGGGGAAACATGTTAAATTCTCCCCTAGGCAAGAACTGGCTCATTCTTCCTCTTTGAACCCTTGGTCTCAAACAGAAGCCAGCACAACTAAACACTTAATAAAGATTTGCTGAGCTGAATTATTCTCTGGAATAGCCTCTTGGCTACAGTGTGTAAATTGCTGTGCCCTCCCTCCCAAACTAGACCTTTAGGGAGTTACCTGGCCTTTCCTTGAAGAAGCCTATTAGAGATCACAAATTATTTTCAAGCACAATGGGATGGTGATGAAATAAAAGTAGGGGTGGGAGTAGGGAGTATAATCCAAGGAAGTTAATGAAGACTTTATTTTAAGAAGAAAGTATTTGGACACCTCTGTTCTTACTCCCTCCCCACTCTGTTCACAATGACCACTTAGAGTTATTATTTTTGAGTTGCCTTGTTTTAGTGGGGTTTTTTTTAAATACTGATCTCAATTTCCATTTTCAAGATGGCAGTTCACCCTATCAATACCCGGTTAGATGATCAAAAATCACAAACCAAAGTTTTGGCTAATTACAGCAAACTCAAGTGTAGGTTTGAAGATTTATGTGTATCCTTTTAAAAAGAACTACATCCAAAAGCACATCACAAAGGGAGACTTACTTGCTTATTCACTATACTATTCCTTTAATTTAAAAGAAAAACTAATTACTATTTTTTTTTCCTATCATCATCACAACCAACCTCTTCACATCTTTGCAAAAGACAACAGGAACTTTGGCATGAAAGTCAGACTCCACCTCTGAGTATAATGCTGATAAGGAAAAACAAAGAAATGTAAGCTCCATGGAATCAACAATTTAAGTAACATGCCATTTCTCAGATAATTCATTTTTTCATTATTGGCATTGGGAGGATCAACTGTTTTCCCCATCCCAGAGAGCCCTCCATTTTGTTAAACATGTTCTCTGGTAAGAATTGGGACTTTCTTAAACTGACTTTACAAAGGAATAACCCAATAGCCCACGAGAGTCTCCTGGTGACTACCTACAATGAATGGGTTAATAGTTTAAGTTTTCCATCTGCATGAGAACAGGTTATTAACACTGCTGTACAGTTAGTATTCTTGCTGTTGCATGGATCCAGGTCCTGTCTTACCAATGGCCCCAGAATCAACAGGATATTGAATGTCTGCCTATCCCATTCCTTTAACCTTCCACTACAGACCCAATAAATGCCTCAAATATACAAAAATGGGTGATTTGCTATTTTATTTTCAATTTACAAAAGCTAGCCAGTACTGGTCAGAATAAGCTGGAAGAAATCTGGACTAATGATTTGTGAAGAAGATTAATACGTTTCTAACTTGATCCTGAACAGGGGCACATGGTAAGTCTGGGGATTAAACAGATCGGTTTGGGTCCCACTTGCCTATTATGTTTTTTTTAACATTTTTCTGTAAGTCATAAGAGTCTATGTAAAAATGATTATATCAAGAAACTGTTGAAAAATTACCCATGCGTGTTTTGTCAATAAAAAGCTATAATAATAACAAACAAACAAACATACAACTCACAGTTTGCTTTGGGACAATCTATGCTGAGTTCTGGGGCACACAAAGACTATCCAATTAGCATATAAGGCCTTGCTTGGAAACAGATTCCTTACCAATTTTCAGGATCTTTCTGCGAGCCAGAGCAAATCAGAAATCTGGGGCATGTTTATTGTGTGTGCAAGATTCGAATCTGAGGTTTTCAGTACATGCTTAAATGCAGTTAAACTAGGGCTATAAAACATCTCCAAATTCACAGAAAACTGTATTTACTCCATTGGTATTTCCCTTTTCTCAAAGTCTCTCACTATGTCCCCCCTTTTACAAGTAGAAATAGTTCTCTGTCCTGGTCTAAGGACTTCTGCTTTGATAGTATTCAAAATAAACAAACAAAAAACCCAAAGAGGTTGAAACTTTTAATATAACTGCTTCCATTCTACTTATTTTTGACTTTTCTAGGTTGGAAATAATCTTTTCAAGAATTAGCATAGCTACTACTTAAATCCTAGGATAAATACAATGAAAGAAATAAATGACTCAAATGTGCTGAGGATAGGCATTTAAATTTTGTTAGCTACATAAGCAATTTAAACTCAAAATGTCCTATCACACCCTTCTTTGGAAAAAGCCAATTTAAAAAAAAAAAAAAAAAAAACAACTTACCACAGTTTTTTAATATGTCAAGCACCTGAATCAGAACATCTGGGTGACTCATCTAAAAAAATTACAAGGTAGAATCAATATAGGTTTACAAGTCCAAATGGTAGAACATCAGAGTAAACTCAACTTCATGAAAGGGCATTTTAATACAAAATTACCATCATTTTAATTTAAAATTACAGAAATGAAAAGAAAATCAATATGTTTTATGTTTTTATTTACCATCTATCTCAATAACAGAAATAACCCTTTAGCAAATGATGTGGGCTCTAGTACTTAAGCACCACCACAAGGTGGTGACTTGTGAGTCCTTAGAAAGAGAAGTGATTTTACAATTTCATTGCAAAAGCAAAGGGGATAGTCACTGCTCTGAATGCTTGTTAGGGATGATTTGGCATGAGAACTACCAGCAGACTGCCAAGAGGCTTACCACCAAAATCTATTGCAAACAATAAGCTTGTCGGTCTTAATATTTAATATTTATTAGACTGTCATTAATGAAAGAGATGACTCCACTGGAATAGAGGCTGTGACATACTCAAGTTATGTCAGAACCAACCTCAAAAGCACATTTTATGACTTAATAATCTGATTCGAGATCCTTACACACAAATGATTTAAAAAAAAATTCCACTGCACCCAGGCCTGGCAGTGAGGAAGAACATGAAAAGGCCTGCACTTGGCAGGCAGGAGGCACAGGAGGAGACTCCAGCTGCCAAGTGACACCCCTGAAGGTCAGTAGGTCAACCACTTACCTCTCTAGCCCTCCTCTGTGGGTCCAAAAGGATAACAGTCTAACCGACTCCCAGAGTTTGCTGGGAAGAAAGCTTTTTGTCACCCTGAGTTGTTGCTATTATCATAATAATGGTCAGCTCTAGAAGAGGCGCCCACTCAGGCCTCTTCTGTTAAGGAGCATCTGCACGGACAAATACTTGCAGGACTCAGGCCTAAAGAGACTACTGTCCTCTTACTTTGGGGGAAATGATATCGAACAAAAGGGATGCATAGAGATCGAGTTCAGAGGATCAGTGACAAGGTACTTTTACAGCTACTTACCTTGGATGGAAATTTTACATCTATATTAACATCACTGCTTTTAAAAGCAAACCTAGTCAGAGAGGAGCCATACAGCCTAAGCGAACAGTCTGGAAGACAAGAGAAGGGCATTAGGCATAAAACACACAAGATGACAGTGCCCTAAAGAAATCACAACAAACCCACCAAGATGTGCCTCTTTCCGTTTCTCTCCTTCTCTAACAGGTGAACTCTGACCAGCCACAAGACCGAGATACCAAGGCAAGGAAGGCTTAGCTGTCAATCTCAGACTTTACTTTGATTTTCATTGACAATTTAACTGGGAGAGAATGGAAAGAGAAGGATTCGTGTACACTTGGCTACCCACCAGGGAGACTCTGGCCACCTGGCACCGAAACTATTTACTACTTAGAAGAGAACAGCACATCTGGGCTGGGAGGAAAACCATGTCCACTCAGGGTGGATGAGTTTTCCAATGCTGAAGTACAGCCAAGTCATTAATAACCACAAATGCCAATGGCTGCCATCGGGATCTTCTCAGATGCCATGACTAATATTATCTTAGAAGAGAGGTAAATGGGAGACAATTGGGCAGCTCGTGCCACCTCAGAATTAATCTCAAGGGGATCAGCCTGAGAGATAGCGCACATCTGGGAGCCTGAGGATGAGTGGGACAGCCTGTTCTATGACTGAGGCTAGAATGAACAATGATTCGTTTTGGAAAGGCAGGGTGTTCTCACAAACTGTGATTTTCTATCATTCTCTTCTTGAAGCAGAAAAGCTCTTGTTATCAAATGATGACTGAAAATGATCTGGCTAAATCAAAAAGGTACCGGTGATTTTCTCTTTCACATTTTTATAAGGCGAGTCTTTAAGACTGTTTAAGGACAAAAGGTCAGCTATTGGGAGATGCAGGACTGTATGGGAGTGCACCTGCCCTGCTGATGTCCAACACAATTCTTCCAGCCTCGGCAGATTCTTTGATGAGTTGCCATGGCCAAAAACAATCATCACCTGGTGGCAAATATTCTGCCATAAGCCTTCCCAAACTTAACTGATTTTCTCAGCTGCCATTTCCATGGGCCTGCAGACTGATCAGAGCTTTCCTGTGCCACAGGTCTGAGGGCCTCGCAAAGAAGGAAGACCAAATGTGCTGATACTTCTCATCCTGGGATCTGGCTACCCCCAAGCAATGGAGAGGGGATGCTTTAAATAACACTTTAACCCGCTACTTAAGCAGAAATGTCAATGAGAACTCAACATCTCTGTCCCAGTCAAAACCTAATTGATCGCCTATCTTCTTGCCTCAACATTAATGCCCTTACGTCTTTTATTTTCTTCCATGGAACCCTCTGGTCCCTTTGTTATGGGTCAGAAGTCTCCCCCCACTAAGGGGCAGGCATGGTATGGTGGTCATGTGATCCCAGGCCTCTGAGGGGGGAGCTGTTTCTCATCCATGGCTCCAGCTAAGCGAGAACAGGCTCGCAACTACGCTGGCTGCAGCAACCCACCAGGGCTTTTTCTCAAGGGCTACGGAAGGGGCTGTTGGATCTCTAAGAGGAGGGTTTAAGCTCACAATTCCAATCCTGTGGATGCTGCTGCTAAGGCAGGGATGCGTTCTAGTGGCTGCACATTTATTTACTTAAATCCTCTCTGTCCCTCTGTAAAACAGAAACAGCTCTTCACTGTGCTGTAGATAAAATAATACAAAAATATGACTCTCACAGGAGTCCCTGCAAGGCAGAGAAGAACTGCTTTTTAAAGTAAAAATTTTAATTTAAACTTTTTTATGATAGAGAAAACAGGGGAAGAAGATGATGGGAGGCTCTGTGTAAGACCTTTGAGGAAAAGCCCCTGATTGAGGATGATGATGATGATGATGATGACGGTAAGCCTCTGTACCTGGTAGGCGCTGCTGTATAACCTTTTCCATTTCGGTCACAATTTCCTGCCGGAACCCAAAGTCATTGTCCGAAATCCCTTGTTCTTTTGCTGCTTGCATAAGGGTGGAGCTCAAAGCAGCCAGCTGGGCAGGGGAAGGGGGTGGCAGGGCTCGTAATTCATTTTCTTCCTGTTTTTCCTATCAGGGGACAAAAAATTATAAGGTGAACCTATGAATACAGGAGGCAGCGTAAAGATGCCTAGAGGCCTCTGAGTTTAGTCAGAGGGCCTGAGTTTCAGTTCAACAAACATTTATGAAGGGCCTACTGCGTGCAAGGCCTTCTGTTAAGCACCAGCTAGGAATCCTATTTTATCACCTCCTAACTTGGTGACTTAGAGTGAGTCCTTAATCTCTGCACCTCAGTTTTCTCATCTATCAGGGTGAGGGGCCTGGACTAGATCATCTATACCTAAGGGCCCTTCCAGCTCTAAATCCTATTTCCAATTCAATTAAAAAACAAAACAAAACAAAACAAAACAAAACAAAAAGACATTTACTAGGCACCTACCAAGCACCTATTAAGCTTAAAATCTAGGAAGGAGAGGCAACATGTACTTAAGTTAATATGATAATTTCAAGAGGGAGAGTCCAAGGCATCAGGGAGGAATCTGGAAAGGCTTCACAGAAGAGGCGGCTAAAAGAAGTGGAAGGGCTCACAAAGGTCCAGGGGAGGAGAAAGTGCATTCCAGGCCCAGGAGACAAGCACCCAGAGGCAATGGATAGAAGGTTAGACTCAAAGAACCACAGAGAGGGCCAGAGATGTCAAAGGGAGACCAGAAAAGGGAGAAGAGAGGAAGTGTCAGGGGAGGGGGGATTCCTCTTTTACTTGAGAGGAAACAGCTTTTTGAGTGGGGATGGGTCATGCTGTCAGACACGTACTTTAGGAATACCAATTTATAGGATTCTTTGGAGAAAGGCTTAGGACAGAAGGGAAGGGAGTAAGCCTTGATCTAGCACCTCCTAAGTGCCAGGTATTATGCTAAGGATTTTAAAAATATCAATCTGTTTGATCCTCACAACCCTGTGAGGTCCTCATTTTAAGAGACTAAGTGACTTGCTCAGAGTGACCCAGAGACCCAGGTCTCCAACCCCATGTGCATTATCTACTGAATCACCTAGCTGCCTCTTGAGAGCAAAGAGACTCAATGCTGAGAAACCAATGAAGAGGGATTGCAATAACCTGAGGAGGGTGCAAATGAGTATGGAAAGAAGGGGGAAGACACAAGAGATACTGTGGAGGCAGCAGCAATGAGACTTGCAAAATGACTGGCCACAGGGCCTAGGGGAAAGGGAACAAGGAAGGATTCTAAGGTCTCCAGTCTGGGTGACCTGAAAGGCACCAATGGGCAAAGCGGAAGGAGGAAGACAAAGTTGTGTTTTGTTTAAAAGGAAGATGGAAAGTCCAGGGAGCGCTGTCTGATAGCTGGAAACCTGGACGTAGGAACAAAGAGACAGAGCACAAGGGCCCAGGACACAGCCATGGGACACAGGGAGCGGCAACGGGCAGCTCTCACTAATGAGAATTTGGATCAGGCAAACAAAGGAGGAAAGGCAGCCAGGTCGGAGGAGCCAAGGGAAGAACATTGTGGTCAGAAGTGAAGGAAGGTCAGAAGTAGTAGCAGCAGAAGGAGGACGACTGAGAAAAGGCCTGGGTTTGAGCAGTTAGGGGATAATGAGCATATAGAAAAACTGTACATGGTTTTAAAAAATTCCTATTGTGCTGAATAAAATCAGAATGCCTCATTCTTTGCCTCAAACTACAGCATGGCAGGTGCAACGGAGCAGGTGTCTGTGTTTCGGATAAGACAAGAAGACTCTGTCTCAGCTGCAGCTTGACGTCCTCTATTATCATTGTGAGACAGTCCAGCTGCAAAGTGGGCACCCTCGTCCCTAGGAATGGGGGAAGAAGGCAAACTTTTCCGAAAACACCATCTAAGCGCATCCTCTCCCATGCCAAGGGGCTCTGGGAAAACACAGGATGGGTGGATTTCTCGCTGGAAAGGACCTTAGAGACCATCTAATCCAATCTCCTCATGGCAAGCAGAACACAGGGGAGGTAAGGAAGCAGTTAGTTCCACGGGAATGTTTCTACATGAGCAATAAGCAATGTGGTGAAAGTAAGCAGACAAGCTCAGGGAATTAATGGCACGGGGAAAGGCACCGATACTCCCGCAGATCATTGCTGTCCACCAGTGGTGGGTACCTCAGGCAGCAGGCTGTCATTAATGTGTTAGAACCATACCCCACCATCACAACATCAGGATGAAATAACAGCGGCTGGGGCGACATTACATATTCTCTGCCTCTACACGATGGATCGTCACGTGGTTCATAGTAAAAGCGTCTGAGGCCCTTCTAACAGGCGGCAAGCTTTTCTCAGGCTGAGCCCAGACTAGACCGTCACAACTGCTCTGCCCTAAGAGAAGTTCCGAAGCTGACTCGAGTCAAAGAGTCTAAGGGGTCGACACCAGCCATGACCAACTTTATGAATGATCCAGGAGGAGAGAGCTCGTCCCGTCGCTATTCCTATTTCCAGGCAGCCCCTCCCGCCAGAGGTTAGTTCATTGTTAAACTAAAAGTCTCTCTGTAATGAAAGCTTGGCTAAAGATAGAGCTCACCTAGCCTTGGGAACTCTAAAGCCAGGGAAGCAAGATACCTCCCTTCTTTAAACGTCCTTGGGTTTATCTGCAATTCCCAATTAGAGTACGCTTCTTGGCCAAGCACTTAGGTTTGCAGGCCCGCTTTTCTTCTTAAAGGGTTCAACCAACAGGGCATATTAGCAGCATGTTTAATGAGAAGATGATGCAAGAATACTTTAACAAAATTATTTTCACCTACACATAATGCTTTGTGTAGACTGGATCCCACAGGACCACAAACAGCTGACTGGGAGGTGGAAAATTCAGTGGGATGAGCCAATGGTCCAGTTGTTGGGAGAGACATGGAAAGAGCGAGCCAGGGATCATTGGATCTGGTGTTTTTAATAGATCTCTGCTCTCATATTGTTGAGTGATGACAGGTTCAGATGAATGAATAAATGAACGAATGAAAGAAAAATAATGTTACATGACATGTTCTGAATAGTTTGTTGGGTAGTCATGGAAATCAAATACAAAAGGCAGTTAAGTCCCTAGTACAATGCTAATAAGGTACATCAGAGGTACCCATGGAAGTAAGGAAGCAAATTCAGAGCCAAATTTTTTTTAATCATTACCTATACCAAATTATTACCAAAAGGCATAAAAAGTCTACTACCCCCAGAAAAAGACACCAAATTACCCACATGGAAGCAGCAGCTGTGGCCAATACAACAAAATGGCCCCTGGCTTGTCACTTCACACCCTTTTTAAGCTGGTGACCCCCCAGCCTGGAAGAGGAGCACTCTGCTCCTTACACAGGTCCTCCTCCCTGACCATCACCATATGGAGTGCTGCTCCTACTTAAACATTCAGATTTTAGAGAATGCAAAGGGACTTTACTTATACTCTGATTAAAAACTCGAATAGAACATTCTTTTTTGACATGAAAATTTAAGAAACAAACAAACAAAAAAAAAAACTTACCGTGATATTTTTCTTATGCCGTTTCTCTTTTATGTGCTTATGTGCTCCCTGGATATTTTCAATATGAACTAAGCATAATTTGCATAGATATCGGCAATTGGTGTATTCCGGGGAGCGCTGAAAGAGAAAAGTGAAGAGGTAACAGAAGACATGAAGCCTAGAAAACACCCAAGTTGGGCTGTTCTCAATTAAATCAATTGAATCAACAAATCAGACCTTCAAATGCACTTCTCTGAAGGTTAGGAAGAGGCAAATTTAGTAGGAACCAATTTAGGTGACAGAAAAGTGAAATGAAGTTGGGAGAAATGGCAAGTCCTGCCCCCTTGTCAAGTAACTCACCTGCCCAAGCAGAGGCTGGGAAAGAGGTGCTCAGCTAAGTGCTCATGTGGCCAAGACTGGGGCCCCGAGGAGGGTGCTGCTGCTCCCCCCCCAGCACTAAGGGGGTGCCACTGCACTCGCCAGCAGGCTCTTATGCTGGCCCTGCCACATTGCTCGGTCAGATGGCTGTCCGGGGTCTTTAGGAGTGGGAGGAGTGAGAGCATGCTGCCATAAAGCGGAATTCAGCCCGCGCCATCTTTCCTTTAAGGCTGGTGTGTTTTACAAGAGTGACCCCGGTCTAAGGGATGCTATCTTTCCTGAAATACCCCCTCCCTCCATAATTAAACATACTTTAGAATGTAAAACTAGAGACACCACGGACCATTTCTAAATCTGCCTTCATTGATACTCTTGACTAGGTTCAAGAGTATAGCCTCAAATTTTATGGTAACATAATAGTAATGTAACGAGGTTACAGAATAGCTGGTTCTACCAGACCTAATCAGACAATATGTGTTTGTAGGGAAAGAGAAGAAGAGCATGTGACAGGATCGCCCAATCTAAGTCAAGGAGTAGAGTCTGTCCCCAAGAGCTTCAGGACCAAGATGAAGTCATCTGAGACTTTCCTCATTTGTGATCTAGTGGCCACAAGGGCTGGAGTCCTCCCTAGCTCACTAGGTGCTTTTATCAGCGACGAGATAAATGAGGAAGCTGGAGTTCCCTGCCATGAGGCATCCGGGTCACTCCCAGGAAGGCATGCCCTCCCCTCTCAGAGCCCCTCCTCCTCCGGGAGACCTACACCCTACTTGGAGTGCTACTTTCACTTCTCTCTTCGGTACAAAGGCCTTGCTCTGCCTAATTCAGGGTGCTCTAAGGGCCAGGGCACCTAACACAGACAAAAAGCACCCGCTAAGCTGTGAGATGCCCTCCTAATAAGAGACTTCAGTTATGGCATCAAACGTGAGGGCGCTTTGCTTAGATGAGGCCACTGGAGGCACTATGGGCATTTATAAGCCAGAAGGGATTTGGGAGGGACAATCCTGCTGAGTTTTAAAAAGCTGAAAAGGGAATTGGAGTCCCCAAACACACTGTACATGTTAGGTTGGAAACATGGCTAGGATTAAGAGAGCAAAGTGAAATGACAGAGAAGAGGGTATGGGTCATGTTCATATTAGGTTCCTACTAAGTAAATGCCCCAAGCCAGCAACATACCATATCCCTCTCCCTTGCCATCTCTTCTGAACCAGCCCTTTACCAATCACAACCTTGTTCCTTTATCCCAGGAATATACCAGGCTGCTTCCCACTGCCAGCAGCCAGAAAGAGCAGCTGAGAACAAAATGGGAAAGGGGTGGGCCAGAAACACTGAAAGGAGCACTGGGGATACCATTTCTGGGGTCTTCTTCAATCTGGAGGCCTTCTGTAAGGCTGGTCCTCCTGCCTTTTCTCCCTCCCCTCTTCTCCCCTCCTTTTCTTTCCTACCTTCCACCCCCACCCCCTCCCTGGGCCTAATGCTTCTACTCTTCTCTGACTGGCTAATTTGCCATTACCTCCCTCACTCCAAGTCGGAGCTCTTCCTATTGGAGAATTCTTCCCCAGACCCTTCTTCCCATATCAGGAAGGGCCATCACCCAAACTCCCATGAACTCCCTCCCAGCATGATTTCTGTCCAACACCCTGGCCCTTGATCATGAACTCAGTCCTTAGCTCCCCACTTTCTCAGGGATGAATGGCAGAGGAAGAGGCGTGTCTGAGCAAAGGAGGCAGCCAGGAACCGAGAAGTGTGGAACCCACAACCACTGACCAGGGAGGAAGAGGGCCAGCCCCCAGCCCAGTAGGGACAGACATGCAAGGAGAAGAATGAGAAGCTGCATAGCCCCGAGTTCCCCAAGAAGCCAAGGAGGATAGTCTACTTTTTCCAGGCGAAAGATGTAATCTCGTTCCAGGCGTTCCTCGGCCTGCTTCAGCCCCAGCTTCTGCTCAGGGGTCAGAGTCGACTCGTCAATCGTGGTGGCGTTTTCTAAGTAATCCAGCTCCGAAGGAGGGTCTTTCGGTGGCTCAGCACTCTTCAGTTTACCTGGAGAAGGAAGCAGGCAGGAAGTCATCACTATCAGGAGGCCTGGGACATGAAGAAGAGGAAGAAGGTAGCTGCCATTTCCGGGGCAGGAAGCCTGCTGACCCACTCGGAGTAGAAGACCAAGGTCCCCCCGAGGCAGCACAAAGCATGACACTCTCTTCTCATCAGATGCTCACTGTGAGGAGTGTGCTAGTGCCCAATTTTACACCTGAAGCAGCTCCAAACAGTCCAGATCTGCCCAGGATTCGGACCTGGTCCTGCTGCATGTCCTGGTCCCTCCTCTTCTCCTAGCACCTCAGTTCACCTGCTGCTACTGCCAGAACCTCCCTGGAGCACACCCACTCCTGGGGGAGAACGTGAAGAGCACCCAGAGGAGAGCTGGAGGAAAGCCACACTCGGGTCTTTGGGGCTCTCACCAAATACTCCAGGGCAGAAGGCCAGAAGCACAGGGGAAGAGGGACAAGGGGGAGATCCACATATGTGAGGACCCAAGGAACTGACTTGTTCCAGACCAGCCCTGAGTTAACAGCCAAGACAGGAACCATCTGATCAGAGGGTATTCTCTCATGGCCAATGTTGGGCTCAGAAGCACACAAGTCCTTTCCTGTTCTTGGCCCCAGAACTCCCTGCCGTTAGTTCTGGGGACACAAGACAAGACTCTGAGATTAAATTCACTTCTGCATCCCAAGAAACAAACAGAGAACACTTTAGAGAGTAAACAGTTTTTGAGCCGCTGCTGTCACCACAAGGTATAACAAGAAGAACAGAGGGCCTGGCACCCAGGAACATACACTCCCTGAGGGCAGGGCCTTATTGCTTAGTGCAGTGTCTGGCATGTAGAAGGCCCTGCATGGCAGTTTCTATCTTAACTCTGTTACTACTCGGTGACCTTAAATAAATTATTGTGCCATTGAAGCTTCAGTTTCCCCTTATGTACAATGAGGGGGGGGCTGGACCTTAGGATCTCGGTATTCAAACTCAACATAAGTCTGGCTGAAGAACTTGTTCTGTTGCCCAATCTTCAAGAGCCCAGGGTTACTTGCCAGCCCTAAGATACCAAAATAGGACCTTAGAGAAGATAAATTAAATACTATATCTATCTATCTATCTATCTATCTATGTGCAGGAGGAGACAACAGGAAGGAAAACTCTCATAATAAGGCCACTTTTTACAAAAGACATCACTTTAAGATTCCTTTTAGAAGTAAGTTTCACTAAATTAGTTTGAGACCTGGTCTGAGCTACAAAAATCCAATTCCTATGTGCTTTTTCAGCAATCTATGCACTGTATGAACAAGGGGTCTATCCTTCTGACTCCTCTCTAGACTCTGTAGACTCTCCTGTCCTCAGACCTGCTCAAAAACATTCCTCCACATGTGGAGGTAAAAACACAGGTACCTGTGTATACCAAATTTCCAAGTCAAGTCTAATGGTGCAGACATAACCACCAGCAGCCTTCACAACCAATTTGATTAAAAAGCTCAAAGGTTCAGCCGGGTTACCCAGGCAACTGGATCCACAGCCATGAGTGAAGCTGCGAGGTCATTTGTGGAACTTGACCTACTTGAAGAACATTATTGATTACTATTGTTCCATTAAAACCACATTACAACAGAATCAGACGTCTCTGTTCTATGAGTTACCTGCGACTTTTTCTGAGGAAGACAAAGCCATTAAGAATAAAAGAGAAAGCAGAAGTGAGAAAAAGGGCTGGGAACAACAACACCTGTGAGAGAAACAGGCTAATAAGAGGTCAAGAACATGGGCCCAAGAGCAGGCAGGCGCCAACTTGAGGGCTCAGGAAAGGTTTCATGCTTCCTTGTCGCTGGATCAGAATCGATCCCTAGCACTCTGGCTATGAGCTCTAAAGTGAAATAACATTTGCTCAGACCTCATTAATAGGATTAGACAATTTTCACTATATGGAAAAAAACAAAAATAAGATTAGCGAAGCAAAGGGAGGGTTGTCAAGACATCTGGAGTCATTTCCCTTGTATATTTATTTAAAAACCACTGCTCTCTCTAGCCCCCCAAAGACAGAGGTCGAGCAATAGACTAAGGGAGCCCTCAGTCTGAATCCTGCCTGTAACAGGTTTCTTAGGAGCTGTAGGAATCTGGCCAAGGCACTCTCTCCACTCCCATTTCCTCATCTGTAACACAGGGATAATAAATAGCATCTCTACCCCAATTTGAGAGCATCAAATGGCAGAATATGGACAAAACACTCTGTAAACCTTAGCGGGGAGTATAAATTTAAGTTGCACTGGAAAAACCGAGCAGCCATTTGTTAGCTTAAGTGAAACTAATAAATGTGCCTAGGCTTAAAAGTAAATAAAATCAAATTTAAAAATATTATCTAATTGAAAATTTTCACTAGGGGCAGCTAGGTGGTGCAGTGGATAGAGCACCAGCCCTGAATTCAGGAGGATCTAGTCTTGGACACGTAACGCGTCCTATCCGTGTGACTCTGGGCAAGTCACTTAACCCTAATTGCCTCAGCAAAAAAGAAAGAAAAGAAAATTTTGTTTTTACATTGTTCACTGGACTTGAAATCAGGAAAGCTGAGCCTGAGCCCTGCCTCCAACACTTCTACCAGCCATTCAACTTTGGGCAAGCTACTTTCCAACTTGGAGCCTCAGTTTGCTCATCTATAAAAAGAGGGTGTATTGGGCCAGATACTCTAAGGATATGGTCTGATCGGAGGTCTTCTTGAACACTGAAAACAGGAACACAGCTTGTTCATTTCTACAACCAGCCAGGATCAGTATGACTGTTTCCTTCCAATTTCAGCGCATCAGGAAAAGTTACCTGGGACAGATGAATCATTCAAAATTCCAATGAAACTGGCATCAAAACACTCAGGAGACATGGCCAATGTATCATTAAGCAACAGCTGGGTTAATTATAAGGCTAAATGGGGTGCTTAATGAGTCCGAAATGAAATTTAGAACTAGATCGTTCTCAATGGAGTTGGAAGCAGTTTCTACCTAAATGCTACATTTGTTGAAGGCATTACTACTCAGATCTCTATAGACTAGAAATAGATGGGATAATCAAATAATCTCTCTCACTTTCTTTTGGTCCTTCATCCTCTCAAAATCAGAAGGAATCTGATTTACAATGGACAGAAAACTGTGTTTAGGGAGTGTGGAGAGGTAGGTTTCTATCAACTCTAACCAGTCATTTCCAGACATAAGATAAAGCTCCTTCCAACCCGAATATTCTATGAATCTATTTCTCAAGCTGTTTAAGGGTAATTAGGTTTACTAAATATGGACAAAGCATTGGAACTCTTAAAAAACAAATAGGGACCTACCAAGTACCTATCTAAAACTATAGCTGCATGCTCACTAAGGACCTAAATGAGGTTTTTGAAATAGTTTTTGAAGGTATAAAGTCAAAAGCAAAAATAATCTTTAAGATCAGTTAAAAGTAGGGCAGCTAGGTGGCGCAGTAGATAAAGGAACTGAATTTAAACCTAGCTTCAGACACTTGAAACTTACTACCTGTATGACCTGGACAGATCACTTAATAACCCTGCCTCCTAATCACCATCTCCTTGGCTCTTCCCCCCAAAAGATCAGTTAAAAGTAATATGTAATTATTAACTAACATCCAACATTCAGATCTATTATGAAACTGAATTTAGCTTTAAGAGGAAAATATATCACAAAGACTTCTCTTTGGAAACAAAGGTAATTAAGCAATCCAAATTAGGAAGCATTTCTAACGGAAATTTCTTCTCTCCCTCCAAAGAAAGGTGATGTGCAGAGTAACTCCTACTTACTCAGGTCATCAGATTTGTCTTCTGTTCCTGAAACAGCATGCCCAGGGTCACTGGTATGATCTGTAGATGGTTTCAGTTTCGGAGAGCCCGGAGCACTTTCTAGAGCTGGCTTCCCTCTTTGGACAGTAGTAGGTGAGGTTTCTTTCTTTACGTCCTTCTCAGAAGCGGATGAGCTTGGAGCTGATGAGCTTGGAGCATTGTCTTCCACCTGCTGGGTTCTCACTGGCTTCACACCTTCTCCCGTGGCGAGTGGTCCCGGTGACTTCTTTGCTTTGCCATGACTTTGATCTTGAAGGACTGATCCCAAGTCTTTGGTGCCTGGGACACTAGAGGTATTTACCTTACATGATTTAAGTTCTATTTTTTCTGTACAAACATCATTTTGTTTATTTTTTTTGTTACTATTCCCACTTGGAGAACTTCTTCCAATGTCCCTTATGACTCTATCATTTCTAGGTTTCAAATTCTGATTGGTTGGAGCTCTAAGAGCTTTGCTTTCTTCATAAACAACACGAGCAGACTTCCTTGGTTCATGATTTCCATTTTTAGAGCTTGTGGACTCTTCCATTATTATGAAGACCTGCTTCTTTTCTCTTGAGATACCTTTAAAAAGATGATCTCTAGTAATGTGCGTGTCTTTCAATCCAGTTTAGGTAAGTATATTGTCTGTTGGAGTAAACAAATAATCAATCAATCAAAATGTCAAAATCACAACAAGAACAATAAACATCTGATAAGGGACATAATGAAGTTTCAAAAAAATCATTTCCTAAAATGAGAAATACCCAAATCCAGAAACTAATCATTTCACAATGAATTAAATCATACTCATAATACAACAGACTGGAGAGGTACCCAATGAAGAGGTTCTAATGATATTATGGGAACCATGACATCAAAACAACAAGGGAATTTTTGAAGAGTAGGAGGTAATTACTCAATAAAAATATCAACCAATACAAAGTTGAAAACAATAATCTTTAGAGTTAATATGTAAAAACAAGAAAGGTAGGGAACCCAGAAATTCTGAGTTGTTGGACCAGGTGAATCCACATGTCTTCCAGGATATTAACCAGGTAACCCTTTCATAAATCAAGCTCTTCCTATTTCCACTGTTAATCTTTACTTTTTTCTTCACAGGCCTTTTTAGACAAAGAAAAATACTTTTGAATAGACTTTCTGCACTTCTAGAAGTATGACTAGCTTAATCATTCTGTGAAAAAATAAATGATAAGTGAACAAAACCACCGACATCACCCCAAATTGACATTAATAAAATCAAGCCACCAGAATCCATTTAGTCCTAGGGATATAATGGGAATTGTCATCCCAGAGGAGGAACAACGCATATGCCACAAAACACAAATGTTTAATAAGTAGGAAATGGCCTTACAATTTTACTGCTAATTGATTTCTATATTTCAAATGTACCTATGTTACACTTTAAAAACACCAGGATTTTTCACTCTTCAGCTTGCCATAAAATTAAAAGCCCAAATCCAGATTTGGTCCAAATAACATTTTTAATAAAGATTAAAACTGAACATAATCTTTTTTCCAGGTAAAAACAAATTCTGCTAAATTCAAACGTAAACCCCTGAACTATATATTCACTAAGTTCCACAATCTATCAGTTACAAATATATAAAATTAAGAATGCTAACTTAGATAAAGTATGTTAGGATTTAATTGTGAATTTTTTGTGGCTGGTCCAATGTGCCAAAACCAAAATATTTCAATAGAAATAATATGCAGTATGTTAACTTTTAGTTTAAAAAAAGTTTACCTAAAATAAGAAATTCAACCCTCATTTCCTGAGCACGAGGCCTTATGTTAGTGAGATAATGTAGAATACTAAGCTACCTCTGTTAGGAGATATTTCAAATGGGTGACCCCGCCACGTTCCTTTAATATTCCTTCAGTAGAAATGTTCCCTTTTTCTCTTGTCATTGGGGAGCTGGATTCCTTTAACCTCAGACTCAGGTAAGTAGATCAACTGTTCCTCACCTGTGCCTGGCTGACCTTCCAACCCACAAGACCAGACAGGGGTTCTCCAACTCTTTGGAGGAAGTCTGCAACTCGTGCTGCTCAATTCTTGTTCTGGCTCTTCTTGAGATTCACCACAGAGAACCCACCACCCAAGGGCTGAGGAGGCCCTCTCAATTTTTCCTGACACTGAGAATGTACCAGGGGGACACCCATCCAACCATCCATCCACACGGTTTGTTCAAATATTAATTCTCTTGTCACCTTTTTCACAACCTCCCTTTACCTTGATTTTTCCTAACTCTTAATAGATGCACTGCCTGCAGCCTGTTCACTTGCTGTGTGCTTCTCTACTTGCCTCTGCAGCAGATTATTTTATAATTCTTTGACTTGCAGCCATACGCCACCAGCAGAACACTGGCATGTGTTTTTGGAAGAATTTGTGAGGTCATTAAAAGAATCCTGTCATTCTCCCAAGAAATTCGGCACACTCTGCCCTTCCTCCTCCTGTACACTTTGGACCTTCCCATTGTCTGTTTGCAACATCTACACAAGATATACACACAAAAATGAGTGAGAGCTATAGATTGTTCAACTGTATGGCAATCTAGAAAATGGACATTCTTCTTCCCCTAGAATTTGGTCAGTATCTTTTCCACTGTGCAAGTATGGGGGCTGGATGGAAACAGTACAAACAGGAGGATCTAGAATACCTCTTTCACTTGGGACTGTACACAAGGGCAGGACGATAAATGTGTACAATGCTAGCGGGCTTGTCTTACTGTTTTATGCCTCAGTTAACATTAATGATTAGAGGGAGCTCTTTGAAAGTAGAGACTTTTTCATTCTGGGGGAGTCTTTGACCCATAGCACTCAGCAGAGTCTGGCTCCTGAAGCTGCTTAATAAACACTTGTTGATTATCCTTCAAGGAATCTTAAGTAGTCTTGATGGAGATCCCTTATTGGAAGAACAATCTGGAGCAGCATTTTGCTCTGATGGAATCAAATGTGCTTTTAAAAACTTAATCAACAATAAGCATAGTAGGATCTTATTTACATTTTTCAGTAGACTGTTTAATGACAAAATATAGTTTACTGTAGACTATCCCTTTACAAGAGTCTGCTCATCTATAATCCCCTCACTGAAGAAGTCATAGATTCACCTAGAGATTATTCTCATAAAAAGTCTATCCAGATGGGAAGGCAGGTATCTATTTTTATATACTTGTCTCCCCAGATAGAATTAAGCTCCTTGAGAGCAGGGATTATTTCATTCTTTGTCTTCATAGTACCCGCTGCACATAATAGGTGATTAACAATTATTTGGCTGATTGATTAATAGTTTGCCTTTTTTGGATCGTTACAAGATCTGAGAATTTTCCATACCTTTGCTTTCTTTCCCTTGCTCAAGATATCTTTCAAATTAATTCCTCAATATCATTGCAATCAGTCACCTAATCTAATAAAATTTAAAACAGCTTTTAAATGTTTTTATGGAATCTCACTTATTAACACCATTTTAATAGTTACCGTAATTGCCTGGGCTGCACCCAAGAGGAATCTAAATACCTTTTATGTCTCTTAAAGAGACATGAAACTCCCCTGACAAAGTTAATTCTTTGACATTAAGGGTGGCAAGATGTTTTTGTTTTGCTATTTTTGAAATTTCCTTCATAAGGTGTATGATACCTTACCCTGGGTAGTCTGACTCCAAGGACACCAAATTGAGGATGACGCTACTTGGGCTTCCCTTGGACGTGGCCTTTAAAACGGGTAGACCGGAGCTGCAGAAAAGAGACACACATAGATGGGTTGGACTATTGATACATTGGATTGGAACATCGGGTTCCATTCCCTCTAAGGAAAGCCTGTCTATCCATAAAACCCCTCAAGAGAGAAGTCCCAGAGATAGTGGCACTAGGGGGCTGAGGAGTTCCCGCCGGTAACAGTGAATAAGCAGTGTCCAAACACCATGGGAATTTCTGGGCCATGCTTCTTGGATGCAGAGGAGTTCTTGGACAAAGCAGGAGCCAGGGACAAAAAAGAACAAGCAGCCAAACCAAATGTTGCTTTTCACTGGTACTGTGAGCTCTGTGCAAGTTGCAGGATCAGAGAAGCAATCCTGAGGCTACGGCTCATAGGGAATGGAGGGCTCACATCTAGATGGCTACCAAAAAGTATAGAGTTCTCAGGCTAAAAAAACAATGCAAGGGAGACTTCATTTCACCCAAGAGGAAAACATGAGAAATTGACTTCAGCCTCTATAACAGTCAAGACAACTGTTCTCTGTCCCTCTGGTTGAGCCAATTCTATTGGGGACATATACAATCCACCTTAAATACTTTCTCCTTGAGTGGCCTGGGAGCTGGGCGAGTGGGGAGAAAATGGCATAGTTCAAATAAAAGGGAAGTCTAAGTACAAAAGACCTTTAGGGTTCTGGGGAAAGTGGGGGGAAGTTACCAGAGAGGGAAAGGAAGATTCCTCCCCAGTAAATGGGCTTAAGCATGAATCCTTTTTGTTTGCTATAGAGTGAAATAAACCTTACCAATATTTTATTAGGTGGAGTTCTTGACTGGGAACTAAGGACTCTCCTGTTTATAAACAGGAAACCTGATAGTAGTAAAATTCTGATGCTTCGAGGGGGAAAAAATGGTGGGAATAAATTACCAAATTATAGAATCTGAGTGTTGTGAAAGGCCTCCAATGACTCCACTCCAAAGCCCTCTACAAAAAAGAATCGTACCTGACAAGCCGACTCCCTGTTCTCGGGAGCAGCCCCTTCCACTGTGGGATAGCTCTTCCTGACATGAAGTCAAAAGTGATTTCTCTGTTACTTCTACTCACTGCACCTGGTTCTGCCCGCAGGGCCACAAAAAGCAAGTCTGATCTGCTCACTACAAAACTGCTCTTCAAAGACTTGAGAAAAGCGATGTGGCTCAAGACACCAAGATCCTCAAAAGTCACTTCAACAGATCTTCAAATGTCACTGATTCAAGACCTTTTAGCCTCTCAAGGTATCCAAACTGAACACAATACTGGAGATAAGGATTGATGAGGGTAGAGCACTTATCCTACTGGCTATCATGAGAAAAGGGAGGTACAGGAAGTAAGGGGAGAACAGGAGAAGAAAGATAAAATCCTATGGGAGGGAAACCATGTAGGTAAAGTATGTCAAAAGTTAAGGAGAAATGGGCAAACATTAGGGAGAAACTGATGAAATTATGAATCCAATATGAGTAATGATGACCTGGATTCTACTTTGAGGTTAAAAAAGAGGGTAACAAATAAGTAAAGACTTAAGGACAATCAAGGAAGAAGAGGGAAGACTCAAGAAAAACAAGGAGAAGGTACTTGGTAACACAAGGTAGAGCAAGGCAAGAAAACACAAGTGTAACGAAAGAAAGCTAAATAGACTGACAGAGTGAATAGGGAGGAGCAGGTAAGCAAATTGGATGTGAAATATATATAATTTTTTTAAACAGTAGATTTATTTAGTAGATAAACATCCACAAGCAGTTTTAAGAGACTGGGAATCTCAACCTCTATAGAAAGTTGAAGAAATTGTAATTCTGTTATCAAGTGCCTATTTTTTGTGCTCTATGTCTGATATTTCTCCCGAAGAAGATGAAGGGATGACATGATACCTTTCTACACTCTAGATTGTTAGGAAGAATGAAGGATTCTTAAAAGTGTAAACAGAAACAAGGTTTCAATGGGTAAAAAGGGTTTTCTTTGTCAGGACAGGATAAGAGAGAGAGAAAAGGCAGCTGTACAATTCAAACTTCAAAAGAAATTTGAGGTTCTTCCTGAAGAAAAAGCTAGATATTTTGAGAAAGAAGCTCCTGTCTTCCCAAGAATGTCCCAGGACAGCCAGAGAAATAATTGAGTAAAACTCTCCAGTAAGAGATTGAGGAAGAAAAATAAAACCAGTGGAATGTTAACTTGGGTGAAGAAATCAAGGAACCAAAATGGGGAAACATTTGGGAAGGAGATTTTGTTATGGAGTTTATTAGAAACCACTCAGACAGAAAGAGGAAGTGTATGAAGAGTTTAGAAATTGAGGCTCTAAGATCCTGGGACTCTGCTTCCTAAAACAGATTCAAAAAAGATTTGTAGAACTAAGTAAAACTTGATTAAACTGATCACAAACATGTCCTCCCAATTCTCAGCTGTTACAATGTGAACAATTTGTATAATAAACAAATGCATCATTAAACTAGTTAATTCTTTTTAAAAGTGATCAAGAAAGGGAATTCAAGGCAATTGAAAAAAACCAATCAATAAAGAGAGCAGAAGCTTTAACAATGCAGAACAAAATGACAGGATCTGGACTGCATTCATTTCCTTTTCAAGGGAAAAGCATAGACATATTGGTCCATTTCCAACCTCCTCTTGACGAACTTCAACATGATACACCAGACTAGAAGTCTGGGATCCTAAATACAAGGTACTGCTCTAGCTTATCAGCATCAAGCTATATAGGAAGAGGTAAAAATTTATACTCTGGGAAGCTCTTATTTCCATTTCCTTTCCAAGTACTATTAATATTTGTTAAGATCAAATGGACCCCAGCTCTAACATGCTTAAAATTCCTTTATTTAACTTGTGAAATTTTTTTAAAAAAAGTATTTTCTTTACCCTTGGAATCATAGAATTTCAGAGCTGGGAAAAGTCTTCTAGATAAGCTAGACAAATTTCTTTATTTTTCCAGATAAGGAAACTAAGTCTTAGGGGAGTTATGAAGAGAGTAGCCCATAAAATATGGCAAGAGTCCTAAATGTTTTTGAGAAGTTTTCCTCTTAATGGAAGTGGGGAAGAACTCACTGCTGGAAATGCCCCTCACAGTAAAAAAAAAAAAAAAAAAATACCTGAAGCACAATAGCGATTCTGTGCCTCAATTTCCACTTGGGCACCACAGAACTATGACATTTCTTGAATCCGCTATAAAACAATTCTAAACATCACAAAACAATCACAATACCTTGTGATAATTGATGGCGAGATACCATCTTAAGGTAATGTAGATAACTACATTAAAGTGAACTTTCATTTCTTAATTGTGGTTATCTCTTGGATTATGAATCAAATGATTTAAATCATCTCTAAAAGCATCAAGGAATTTGAGTACAGTAACGGTCCTGAGAAACCTCAAGTGGAAAGTCCTGAGGGCTGGCAGCTGGGAATGAGCCCCCTCTCCATTCCTTTCTTCCTCTTCTCCCCCCAAATGTCTGGCTGAATAGCCTACGATTGCTAATTCCATTAAAAGAGCTCTGGATCTGAAATAAGGACCTCTGTCGGGATCCTAACTCTTGCTAGGGAGATTCAAACTCATGTCCTTGCACTGTGTGGACAGTGTAACTTGGGGCAGTCAGTCACCATCTCTCTGAGCCCTGGTCCCCTCAACTGAGAAGGGGAGTTGGATCAGATGTCCTCTATCACTCCTTATAGTTATAACACTATATTTCTATGATCCTAGCAGCTAGTAATACAAGGTGATCAACAAAAAGCTTGTTGATTCTATGAATTCTATCAACTGAGTTATAAGAAAATCTAGATACCTGAGAGATGTCTTAAGACCCATCCCTTCCTATACTCTCTAACCTAGAAATGCAAGCAGAAATAGATACTGCTAGAACCAGTTTCTGACAGGCTCACTGTTGAAAATGTTCTTAAATTCAAAGAGTACCAACCCTTAGTTCTCCACTGAATGACTTCCGGATTTAGTGACCGGAATTCCTCCAGGGATCTAAGCACTGGAGGGCCTGCTCACTTCAGGCAAGCTGGGATGGCTAAACTGAAGCGGGTGTTGTATGTAAATAATGTTTTATGAGGCCTCCAAGTTCTGCTTTAGAGCCAGCCAACAAGACTAGGATCCTAATCATATGGGGTAGGTGCTGACCAAGTAAGTAACTGCTCTGTGAGCCAGACCAGGAAGCCACACTAATCTACATGGAGTGGCCCCATTCGTTTTGTAAATTCAACAAGAAGACTTTTTGCAGACCCATAAAACATCTGGGTTGACAGAGCATCCATTTTGATTGAGCCCTTGAAATTCACAAGACCAAGTAAATCACCAAGGCAGAATAACTTAGTGGCACTTGATAAATGTTTGGGGAAATGAACTGAATAAACCAGGAAGTCCTGGGAGTCTTTGCTAATGTGCCGTTGTTGCTTTAATTCAACAAGTTATAAAAAAGTATAAGAAACTCATGTTCTATAAGGAAGGACACTGCATTTGCCTATAATGTTACCCTGCTGGCTAAACAAAATAGTCCAAATAACCAGAGGTCTAAATATCTTCATATAATGAAATGTTTGCATGCATTATTAATGAAGAGAGATCATTAAAAATGTTTAATAAATCTTAAAACCTAATATGGAACTCTTGGTTATTTGTTATTCTGGAATGATAGCAATAGGCTAATTAACCTATCCTAAGGTTTAACAGACAAAAATATTGCAAATTTCTGAGAACATGTTCAAACGAAATCATACTTTATCGCCTGCTACTGATGCCATTACTACAGTGATCGATACAAGTCCACTCTTTGATCAATAGAAGATTATTTCTCAATAATTCACAAATTCAATAATTGGTGAATACTTGTTGAATAAAAACATTAAAAATTTACTAAAATTAAAATAGGAAGCAAAGGATTTTTGATGTTTCTAATGGAAAACTAATTAGAACCCTAATGTAGTTATCACTATTTAGAGTTACAATTATTAAAGCTTAAAAAATTTACCCAGTTCTTTTTCTGGGTAACTCCAAAGAGTTTTTGTGATCAGAATTGTCTCTCCCTACCTCCCTTGTGAACAAGTAGGATTTTGAAATGTTTATTTGGAAGTTGATGTTTCATTTGTGGATTATCCATGCCTTTTCCAACTTTCTCCAGCCACCTAACCTTTAACTCATTTAGCACTTTCACCCAAGGTGGTCAGGACAAATAAAAATCTTGCTTCTTTTCAGTAGCTGTGGTTTGGTTAAGGGAACAGACTGAAATTACTGGCTTTTAAAATGAGGTCTGGGAATCACCCATGGATTTCAATTACCCAACCCGTACTTTCCCTGTTCTGAGAAAACACAGATAATCAGGGCTGACTCTGTCACAGAGGAGCCTACCCAAGTAGTACATTGGCTTTCTTGTTCCTTCCCAGTTTCAAGCGGGTCTCCAGAGCATCAGTAGTGTATACCTGATGTGGGGGTTCACTTGTTCATGGCAGTTTGTGATCTGGCTGAGCTGCTGCTTCGATAATATGGAACTGAGATATTGGTGTTCAAAAGCTAGAGATTGTGAAATACCATTTCATTCATTACTTTCAGATCAATTAGATGAGAACCCAGGACTAGTAATTGCCAGACCTGAAAATATTTCATGGAAATGGGCTTGCTCTTCTCTCATCTACCAATGAAGCAGACACTGGGCCAGAAAATGACACCAGAAAGACTCAGAGAAAACAGGGGGCTGCAGACCACATCCATTCAAAGTCCAGTGACAATTCTCTAGCATGATGAAGGCTTGCTGAGGATCAGCCCCTCATTTAATC
Organism: Sarcophilus harrisii; assembly: GCF_902635505.1. Classification (NCBI taxonomy): domain Eukaryota; kingdom Metazoa; phylum Chordata; class Mammalia; order Dasyuromorphia; family Dasyuridae; genus Sarcophilus; species Sarcophilus harrisii. The sequence goes on along the minus strand of NC_045429.1, from coordinate 23,987,818 downwards.
TGGCATGACTATTAAGTGCTAAAAAATAAAATAACTGAAATCTTCCCTAATTTTGAATTTTACAAACTGATAATTGAGACAATGTGATAAATTTCAGTATTTGCATCAACTGTTACTATTCTGTTACTATTTAACAGAAAAAGATTTGGGGAAATTGTTACAACATTTAAATCATTCACTTCTTCATCTACCATGACTTCCCTCCCCAGTTATTTCCTTATCGCTCAGGTCATGACCTTCCACCTCAGACTTCACACCACATTATCTTTTCTGTAATTCCGTTTATCATGTAAAATATTCTAGATTGTACTTGTTTTAGGAGTTTCCTAAGGAAAAGGGCCTACTTTTTCTTAGCACACAATAAGCAATATTTTTGTATCATTTCTCCCCCCCCCCCCAAATTAAGAGTGTAAAATCAGAGAGGATCACCAACCAAAGAATATGTCAGAATTTTCTAATTTAGTCCCCTCAAGGTAAAAGGGACCTTTCCAGGATCATCCAGATAAAACCAAGGGAGTAATCACAATCTCAAATGAGTGCTACTCTTTCCATTATCCCAGATTCCTCTCAAACCCCAATTTTGAGAATGAAAATCATGTTAACAATCAACAATCAAGATTCAGAAAAGGGTTTTTTTTGGCGTGTTTTTTGTTTTTACTGTCAAAAAAAGCCAAATGATTTACAGAATCTGGATTTAAAAATTCATCCTATTGGTGTCCCGATATAAGCTAAAATGAATGAACAGCAGCATTTGGAATTTGAGATTACATCTCAATAAAACAACTGTTATCTTGGGATGGATGAACTTCCTGACTTTGTCAGGACAGATGGTCACTTTTAATTTAGAAAGGGGTGACATTTAATGTCAGAGAGAGCACCATGTCCCTTCTTCAACTTTAGCTCAACCTAAACTTAAATCTCTCCAAAACCTTGCCTTGGAGCTTGAACAAGACTCAAAAACCTCTGTAACTCTATGTAGAGCAGTACCTGGATTTCCAGGTGACAAGACAGGTTTATAAAACTTTGTTTCATCAAACAATTTTCTAGGCTTATTTGGAAGCCAATACTCTGGTGCTTGCAAGCACCAGCAGTGAACAGTGTACAAATACACATTCAAACTTTAGCACAAATTTGTAAGCAGACAAGAAAAATCCTTTACTGGGTAAGTTTATGAGACAGCAATGGGACTAAAACTGCCAAGAGAGGTGGGAGAGAGATTAGGTGGAAAACAGTAAAGAGAGGCTAGCAGAGAACCCTCTCTGCCTTCTTCTAAAGGAAATAGTGGTCATCTTTAAAACATTTTTTTCATGATTTAGGACAGATAAAGAATCTTTAAAAAGCCGAACAATAACATTTTCCTCTTATTCACATTAAAAACATTAAAGTTGAGATAGGATTTGTGGCTGGAAAGACCTTACTTAGATCTTTTATCTAGACTAATTTTTATCAAAAGTTCAATTTAAGTTATCCAATGGTAATTTGTAATTTCATTTTGGGGGCGGGAAGGGGTATATGTGTGTCTCTGTGTATAGTGTCACCATGGTTAAACCCTAAAATCTGAAAAAAAAATCAATAGGCTCCTAAACCCAAAGTGAATTTGTCACTGGTCCAAGAGGCCTGGCCTTGGGCCAAGGTTCAATCACACTGTGATCTTAAGCAAGTCAATTCAATGTGCTTTAGTCTTTCAGTTTACAAAATAGGAATAGTATATTGCAAGGCTAAATAAGATGGCACACTAGACCCACAGTAGGTTCTCAATAAATGCTTCTTGACAACTATGGGAAAACAATGAACTTCTTGGTGGGGAAGTGATCTATTAAACCATATTTGTACATTTAAAAAATATCTATTTTACGTTTATATGGCAGTTCAAACCACTCTTCTGAACACGGGGTTGAGAAAGAAAATATCCTGAGATTTTTATTTTTTGCATTTATATACTTGTTCCTTTTTTTTTTTTAATGGCCAAGTTTATGAAAAAGGTCATGCTGGCCTCTATGTATTTTTCAAATAGTGTGATCTTCTAGATTCGGATGCAAAAACAGAGTGACTATATCTTTTTTATCAAGGAGATAAAAACAATTCTGTATCCTTGGGAGACTTCAGAATGAAAAATCCACATATCCCACTGTGAGATGTCCTATCGTTTTCCCCCAGCTTCTGTCTAGAATTACTTTTTTAGGGGGTGGGGGAAGGAAGAGGGAGAAGAAAAGTTTATTTGGAGCAACTGCCTCAGTGTCCAGCAACAAAATGTCTTTAAGATAAGTACATACAAATTATTCTAGAAGGAATCAAATTTTAATTTGCTCTAACAATAGTTTGGTGGCTTTCTTTGAACTAGGATAAAGATAAGTCACAAGCAGTTATATATCAAAAAATGTGTTTCTTAAAAGCTGGAACTTTCTGGTGACAATTCATTTAAACACTTTCTCCACAGGAGGATCCTAATCTGATACAATGTAAAAACACTGAAGGATTGATGGTATTCTCACAAATCAGAATGTGCTTTAAGATTCAAAAGAAATTCTCCAACCAGTTGCTGGCAAAGTGAGGTGGCTGGAAGAAGGCTTTAAAAAAAAAAAAGTGTTTCTAAAATTCAACTTTGTTTTTAATCACATGTTTTATGAAAACAAAAATTTCCTGGTCCACCTTTGTACACTGCTACATTCTTGGAAGCAAAAGATTCGATTAAGTCTTAGCTTTCCTAATAACACAAAGACTCCTGTATCTGCTGTCAGGGACTTTTAGATAGACAAAGCCTTTTTAAAAGCACTTCCTATGTCCCAAACACTCTTTAAATTTTATTTTAAATATGATTAGGAATTGTAAAAAAAAAAAAAAAAGTCCATTGGGATGGAGTCTTTTCTTCAAAACAGATCAATTATATTGTGTCATTTCTAAGCGGATCAATATGCAAATGCACTTAGGTATTTGATAATTTTCGATAAGCCAATTACTTTCATTTTCCACTCCCAGCTATCTCCTAATAAGTTTCATTTCTGGATCCTTCCACCTGAACTTCAATGAATAACTGAATTGCAAAACACAGCAGAGACACATCACTAAAAGACTTTCGCTCCCCCCCCCCCCCCAAAGCCCTTACATTTCTTTCATTAATAATCAAATACGACGAGAAGCCGTCTCTCTCTGGACATAAAAACCACCTGGAAAATGCCCTTTGCAAACCTTACAAGGCTCGAGACAGAGCGGATCCTGCCACATTACACACAACGACAGAATAACATCACCAAGTGTCAGAGCGAACCCATCCTTCCAGCTCTCCAAAGCCGGGGCTCAGCGCGGAGGCTACACTCCGAGGAAACGACTCCTGGGGAGAGAGACCGAGACAAGGGGGGGGCGCGTGGGGGGCGGCTGCTGCCCGCAAACTTGGACCCTCCGCACTGACCCCGGCCGCGCCACTGGAGAGGAGGAGGAGGAGGAGGAGGAGGAGGAGGAGGAGGAAAGAGGCAACTTTCTCTCTCTCGCCGCCGGCTCGTCACCCCCGCCACATTTCAGGGGCACGGGATCCTCCTTCCGCCACCCCCTCCCATCGGAAGCAGGGTCCCCCCCCCGCCTCCCCCCGAGCCTCCGGGGGGCTCCTCGGCCGCCTCTCTCGCCCAGGTCCGGGGAGGCACGTTCCGAGGCGCCCGAGGGAAGCGGCCGCGAGCAGCCCGGACGGAGCGAGGCTCGGGGACCCTGGCCCCGGAGCGGGCGCGGGGCGCCCTTCGATAAGGCGGGCAGACACCGATCAATCAGTTGATAGATCGATGGTGCGGGCTCCGCGGGGAGCGCACGGGCGGGCTGCGCCGCCGCTTGCCCGGCCCCCCCGAGCCCCTTCGGGGGCGCTCTCTCGGGGGGCTCCGGGAGGAGGGTCCGCAGCCCCCGCGCCAGCAAAGGAGCCTGCAGCCGCGAGCCGGGCTGGGCACTGGCGCCCCACGGGGGGCCGGACGGGGAGCGCGCCCCCGCCCCCCCTGCCGCCCCCCGCTGCCCCCGGCTGCCTACCTGTGGCGGGGCTCGCGCGGCGGCTCCTCATGCCGGGCTCGCGCTGCGCTGCTGCCGCCCCTCCTCCGCCTCCGCCGCCGCCGCCGCCGCCGCCCCGGCCCCAGCGCCCGCTGTCCGCGCTGCGCCCGCCGCTCCCCGCCGCCGCCGCCGCCGCCGCTGCCGCTGGAGGCCCGGACGCGACGAGCTCAGGACGCCGCTGCCGCCATGGCCGTCGTCGCGCCGCGAACTGCATTGTGGGGGGGAGGGCCGGCGGAGGAGGTGAGCGGGGAGGGGGCGGGGCCGGCGGGGGCGGGGCCGGCGGGGGGCGGGGCCCGGCAGAGGCGGCCCGAGGGCCGGGGCCCGGCGCCAGGGCGCCCCCCAGGGAGGGGGAGGGGAGGGGAGGGGACGGAACTGGAGACCGGGGGCTGCAGATCGGCGCCGGGGGCCGCCCCCCTTCCGCCTCCTCCCCGAGCCGCGTAACGGGCACGAGCCCCGCTCCACACCGGGGAACGCCCCCCCCCCCAGCTTGGAAGGGAAGGGGCACGAGCCTCCTCATCCCCGCGACTGGGATTGAGAGCGAGCCCCCAGCCTCCCTCCCTGGGCCCCCCCCGGGGGCGAGAGCGGGCGGAAGGACCGCCCCCCGCAGAGAGTGGGCGCAAAGACCCGGGCAGGGCAGAGGCTGGGGAGCAGGTGCCAGGACCTCCCCCCGCCCCCATCCCAGCCAGGGGCGGGGGGCTCACGGATGCGCCCCGGGGATGGGGGCGGGCTCACGCGCGAGGACCCTCTCCCGCCCCCGCCATCTCGCCCGTTCGCCGGGAGCGCAGTCCGTCTGCCCAGAGACCCGCGGGGGGCGCCTCGCGGGCAGCGCTGGGACCCCCCCCGTCTCGGAGGGAGGAGGGCGGGGGCTCGGGGCCAGCACACCTGTTAGGCCCGTCCGCTCCCGGGCAGGGCCGTGGGGGAGAGGGGTTCGAGGAGAGGGTCCCACTTGAGGGGCTGGAGCGCCGGCCCCGAAAGGCAAACAGGTGCGGGGGGGGATGGGGGCGAGGGGGGGGGCTGGGCTGAGCCTGGGGGGTCCAACGCCGTCTCCCCCGCCCCACCCGCAGCCTGCCTGTCTCCGGCCAGAGACAGTCGGGGACTTGTGCAGTCACCCGCCTCCCCACCCACCTCCGAACGCGCGGCGGACGGGGAGCCGGGCCGGAACCAGCCCCTGCGGCGAGACCTCGCCCGGGCGCTCGGCGCCGGCGGGGGTCCGGCAACAAAGTGGGGGAGCCCAGGGCCAGGGTGCGGGACCCCGAATTCTGGGCTCCACGTTGGGGCTCCCCCCTCCGCCGGCAGGGAAGCCGAGAGCCTCGGAGAGCGTCACCTGCAGCCCCGAGCCTCGGAGGAGCCCGAAAGAGCCGGGAACTTGGGGGCGAAGCCGTCTAGGCCCCGGCCACAGGTGGGAGGGTTTGCCCACACCCAGTCCTTGATTTCGAAATTGACGTCAACATCCCATAGGGAGAGGCTTTGGTTTACTGAGCTCTGGGCGGTCCAAGAGGGAAATAACCACCCAGGAAAGTTTCGCCACGTTTGGGCCCAGGTTTCGGCTTTCTGTTTTTTTGCAGCCGCCTCCTAAGCATGGCAGTTTCTGAGGGAAGGGGTTTGATTTGAGGATTTGGGTTTTCCTTCCAGCCCTTTTGATTTGCTTAATAAAATGGTTTTAATGATGCCATATATTTGGAGGGTTTTTGGTCCTCTGTGTGTTAAAGGAAATGACCGGACGCCCTTTGGCCATGGAAATGAGGTACCTAGTCTTAGTGTTGGAGCCGATGACCCTGTTGTCTTATCTAAAACATTGTGTGTGTGTGAGAGAGACAGAGAAAGAGAGAGAAGAGAAGAGAAAGAGAAGAGAGAGAAAAGAACAGAGAGAGACAGAAGAGAAGAAAAGAGAGAGACAAGACAGAGAGAAAAGAGAAAGAGAGAAGAAGAGAGAGAAGAAGAGAAGAAAAGAGAAGAGAGAGAAAAGAGAAGAAAAGAGAGGAAAAGAGAGAGAGAGAAGAGAAGAAAAGAAGAGAAGAGAAGAGAAGAAAAGAAAGAGAGAAAAGAGACAGAGAGAGAAAGAGAGACAGAGAGAAAAGAGAAGAGAGAAGAAGAGAAGAAATAGAAAGAGAGAAGAAGAGAAGAAAAGAGAGAAAAGAGAAGAAGAGAGAGAGAAAGAAAAGAGAGAAAAAGAAGAGAGACAGAGAGAGAAAAGAGAAGAGAGAGAAAGAAAGAAGAAAGAGAAGAGAGAGGAAAGAATGGAGAAGAGAAAAGAGAAGAAAAGTAGAGAGGAAATAAGAGAGAAGAGAGAGGAAAAGAGAAAGAGAAGAGAGAAAAGAAAAGAGAAGAAAAGAGAGAAAAGAGAAGAGAGAAGAAAAGAGAGAGAAAGAAAGAGAAGAGAGAGAGAAAAAAGAGGGAGAGGAAGAGAGACAGAAAATGTGAGGAAGAGAGAGAAAAGAGAAGAGAAGAAGAAAAGAGAGAGAGAGAAATAAAGAGTAGAGAAGAGAGAGAAAAGAGGTAGAGAAGAAGAGAAGAAGAAGAGAGAAAAAGAGCAGAGAGAGAAAAGAGAAGAGAGAAGAAATAGAAGAGAGAAAGAGAGAAAAGAGAAAAGAGAGAGAAGAGAAGAGAGAGAGAAAAAGAGAAGAACAAGAGAAAGAAGAAGAGAAGAGAGAGAAGAGAAGAAAAGAGAGAAGAAGAAGAGAGAAGAAAAGAGAGAAAGAGAAGAGAGAAGAAGAGAAGAAAGAGAGAGAATAGAGAAAGAGAAGAAAAGAGAGACAGAGAGAGAAAGAGAGAGAAGAGAAAAGAGAGAGAGAGAGAGAGAGAAAGAGACAGACAGAGAGAAAGAGAGAGACAAGAGAGAGAAAAGAGAGAGAGCAAAGAGAAAGAGAGAGAGAGAGAGAGAGAGAAGAGAAGAGAGAAAGAGAGAAGAAGAGAGAGAAAAAAGAAAGAGAAGAGAGAGAGGAAAGAGAGAAAGAGAGAGAGAGAGAGAGAAAAAGAGAAGAGAAAAGAGAGAGAGAGAGAGAGAAAAAGACAGAGAAGAGAGGAAAAGAGAGAGAGAGAAGAGAGAAAAGAAGAGAGAGAAAGAGAAGAGAAGAAGAGAGAGAGAAGAGAGAGAAAGAGAAAGAGAGAGAAGAGAGAGAGAGAGAAAAAGAGAACAGAGAGAGAGAGAAAAGAGACAGAGAACAGAGAAGAGAAAAGAGAGAGAGACAGAGAGAAGAGAGAGAAAGAAGAAAAAGAGAAGAGAAGAAGAGACACACAGAGAAAAGAAGAAGAGAGAGAAGAGAGAACAGAGAAGAGACAGAGAGAGGGAGAAAAGACAGAAAGGGAAAGAAGAAGGTGGGAGGCCCAAAGGCAAAGGAAAGAAGGAGGGCAAGCAAACAAAAAAAGAGGGAAAGGCGGGGCGGGAAGAGAACAAAAAAGAAAAAACAAAGAAAACAAGACAACAGAGAAAGGAAGAAGAACAAAACAGAAGAAAGAAAGGGGGCAAAGGAATTTCCAGCCCAGAATTCTTTTCCGGAGGTCCTATGCCAAGGTCAAGGTACTTCTGTTTTGTTTTGCCCAAGCCCTTCTTCCATTTTTAAAATTTGCTTTTTGGTTTAAGTCCCCTTTGTCCTTTAAAACCTTTATTATTATTTTTTTTATTTTATTTTATTCCAATTTTTTTTTTAAAAGCCTATTCCCACAATTCCAGTTTCTAAAACCTAAAGAAAACAAACTCCAAGAAAGAACCTGGGCCTTTGTAAAGGTTTTTCAGCCCCTTTGGGCAAAATTTTTGATTTGTGGTCTTTTGTTGTTAATGGAAATGGAATGAAGAAGCTGGGAGGGGAATTTAACCCAACCCAATTTCATCCTATTTCAAAAATTTAATTAGCTCTTTCAGGATTTAGGCCTGAAAAAATTTAAATTAATTATATTTTGCCTTGCATTGTTCGATGTTGTTTCATGTGTCTTAGTGCCTGGTTTCTTCTGTCAAGGCTTAGGTTCCCACACCCTGTGAGCTGACACCCCCCCCACACACACACCCGATTGAATTGGACAACAAAGGCCTCAAAGATGGAAGGGGCACACCCTGGGGACCCCCCTGTCTGGCTCCAAGATGTCCCCTTTCCTCTTGAGTCTCCTTTTGCCTTGAGGCTGGGAGGCTCAAGATGTGAGCCTATTGTCTGGTTCCCTTTAAGGTTGAATAGATTAGATCGGCTGTGCCATGGACAGGACCAGCTGGCCAGGATTTAACCACCCTCTCAAACCTTCACCACTCGGTTGAATTTCACAAACATTTATTAAGTGCCTACTATATGGCAGGCAGATATGAGGGCGGAGGAGAAGGACAAAGGAGCATGAGCTGGAGCTGGAAGGGCCCTCGGAGGCCCTCTAATCCAAGAAGGAGCAAAATGCTGCCTAAAGAGATGGAATTCTACGGCCCAGTTCACACATCTATAAATACCCAAACTTAGATTTTAGACTCAGATTCTTTGGCTCCAAATTCATGTTGTTTCCACATCATGAGGGTACACACAGGCTAGATAGAGTAGTACCGTGCAAGGTTGTCAAAAGAAGGATAGGACACTGGCAACTGGGGCCGGGAAACACTGAAGAGAAGGTGATTCTTAAAGCAGGAGGTGGTGGATTCTGGGAGGCAAAGAAAGGCGTGCAGGACAAATGCACAGAGGTGGGAGATTTAGTGCTGGGGGAGTGGGGAACAGCTAGCAATCTAATTTGGCAAGAATGAAGTATGGGAGGAAGGTTGCCATGTATTCCCTTGGTCCCCTCACCCTGGCAAGGGGAACTGCGAAAGCATGATGTCTATGGCAAACCTGGCCAGACGTGGGCAACAAGTTCCATAGGAGAGGTGGGCATAGAGCCACAACAGGGTATTTGAATATTTTTTGTATTTACCTCTCTGTGTACTCCCTCCCCAGCTACCACTTCCCCTCTAAGTAGTAGTCTTCTCCTATCAGTCTGCCAATTAGTGCCAGGCCCTGTGCTAAATACTGGGGTTATAATGAAAGGCAAAAAAGAAAAAAATATTCCTGCCTAGAGGATCTCAGAATCTAATCAGGAAGACCACAAGAAATCAAATATGTACAAACAAGCTATAAAGAAGAGAAACAGGAAATCATCAACAGAGGGAAGGCACTAAAATTAAGAAGGATTGAGAAAAGCTTCCTAGAGAAAATGGTGGGATTTTAGTTGGAACTTGAAAGAAGCCAGAAAATGGAAGTGAGGAGGAAGGGAATTCCAGGCAGAGCAGGTAGCCAGAGAAAATACTGAAAGATGAAGAGTCTTGTTCCAGCAACTGAAAGCAGGACAGTGTTCTCCAGCCAGGATATAAAATGTAAGAAGGCTGAAAAGGTAAAATGCAAGTTTGGCTTTTGAATGACTTTAAATGCCCAAAGGAGGATTTGTCTTTGATCCTGGAGGAATTGGGATGTCCCTGAAGTTAATTGAGTAAGAGGGAGTTTGTGGTAGAAAGTAAGCCCTTGTTTAAGGTCAGCCCTTGTGAATCAATTCAACTTTACCCTGTCCTCTTGAATCTCTAGGCTCCTTATTATCTCAACAATTGAACCTTACTAAGCCTGAGGGCTGGATCCATCTCCTTCTCACTCTTTCCTGGGGAAAATCACACAACTTCTGTGTTCGGGCCTACTACAAATTTATTCTGCATGACCTCAACTGGGTCCTCACTGATGCTAGGCAATCTTCCTAAACTTCCCTTATCAACTCGCTATCCCCACCCTCCACAAGAGCTCTTCCAAACCTTTTAGTTCCTTCTCAAAGTTCCCATGGCTCCTTTCCCTCCAGCCACCTCAGCTAAAAACCTTGCCTCATAATTTTACAGAGAAAATTGAATCCATTCAGCATGAGTTTCTTCTTTTCCCCTCCTCCTCCTCATCTCATATTACTCAGATGCCTTGTGCCACTATCTTTTCCCTCATACAAAGAGACAGACCCTTCTACCATCCTTATTCTATCTCATCTCCAATAGATTGCCCCCTCTGTTAGTCACTTATTTTTAATCTCTCCCTGTCTATGGGCTCCTATCCTACTGCCTACAAGCATTCCTATATTTCCCCCGTTCTCAAAAAACTTGCTCCTTCCATTCCCACTATCGTCCTATATCTTTTCTGACCGTTGTGGGCCAAATTTGAAAACCTGAAAAGACCATTTACAAAAAAGTATTTCCCCTTTCTCTCCTCTCACTCATTTCTTATCCTTTTACAGTCTGGCTTCTAACTTTTTCCTTCCTTTGAAACTGCTCTGACCAAAGTTATCAACGATAGCTCCAAAGGTCTCTTCTCAGTCCTCATTTCCCTTTGACTCTCTGCTGCCTTTTCCACTGAGAGAGGGCAGAGTCCTGGAACACCCAGGTTAGAGGGTATGACCTGGATGGTCGTAAAAAGAGACTGAGAAGAATCGGTGAGATAGATTCAAGGAGAACCTGGAGATACAAGTGTCCCAAAAACCTAGGAAGAAGAATATCAAAAACTGTCAAAAGCTGCAGGGAAATAAAAAAAAATGAGGATTGAGAAAGGGTCATTGGATTTGCCAACAGAGATCACCGATAACTTTTAGATTGTAAACTCTACTTTTTGATTTATAAGCCAAGTACTTGATACTATTTTAGGTATACAGCAAATGCTTAATGAATGTGTTTTCATTCATTTGTTCATTCATTAAGTCAACCAATCAATAAACATTAATTAATTACCTTCTAAGTGGTAGGTACTGACATTGGGGTAGAGCTGAGAATAACCCAAAACTAGCTCTTCTGCAGAGAAGATTCCCCTGGCTTTGCTTGGGTCTACTGACCAAACCTTGTGATTGATTGCAAAGGGCTGACTTACCTGGGTCCAACCCAGAATCCCAAATTCAGATCTCAAGTCTGGTAAATAAATGCCTAATTACATGGTCACTATGTTTAGGTCAAGGAGCTGGGTTGAGGTTAACAAGGTACTTTTGAGAGATAGCTGGAGAAAAAGAAGGTGGTCACTGAAAAATAACAACTAAATGCATGGTGATCTGGCTTGTGGAATCAAGGGAAATAGAGTTGCAGCAGAAAGAAATAGTCAAAAGACCTGAGTTCAAATCCTAATTTTGCCACTTATCACCTATATAACCTTTCATGGGCCTCAGTTCATAAGGAGCATACATTTAGATCAATAAGAACTCTCAGAGGTTACTGAATCTAACTCATTCATTTTATAGATGAGGAAGCAGGACTACAAGAGTAAAATCACTTGGCCAGAGTCACACATACCTAGTGTCTGAGGTGGAATTTGAACCCTATTTCAGACATCAGGTTTGATTCTCTAGCTCCCAGTTTCTTAAACTGAGGTTCACAACCCCATGGGGTCTTGTAACTGAATGTGTCTGTCATAAAATTATGATTTCTTTTCAACAAATGTTTGATTTGTATTAGCTATTTTATATATATCTCTGTATCCACATAAAAATTTCTCAGACAAAAGAGGGTCATGAGTAGAAAAATTTTAAGAAGCCCTGGCCTACCCAATATATCAGATCTCATTCCCTCCAAAAAGGGGGTTGGATTTGGGGAGTTCCAAGGCCCTTTCTATGATTCTTTAGAAGAGGAAGGGCTTTCAGTGTCAGGCTAAGTCTGTATTTATCCTAAAGTCAATAAGACAACACTGAGAGTTTTAAGAAAGGGAGAGACAAAATCAGTCCCTGTGGCTTAAGAATGAATCTTACTTTCGCAGCTGTGAGAAGACTGAATTGGAGGCGGAGGAGGCAGGAGAGACCAAGAAGGAGGCTACCAGAATAGCCCATGAGTGGTGGTGAGGGCTCAGGCCAGATACTGGCTACATGAGTGTAGAGAAGGGGAGAGAAGTGAAAGATTTAGAACCAGAAGAGTTTTGGAGTCAATTCAACCAAGAATGGATTGTTAAATGTTCAGTGGGAGCATTTATACGTTGGAAGTCAGCAAGTGCTATAATTCAGGGCTGGATTTATCATTTTGTAGATTGTCTAGACTTAATAAAATGATGGAGAAAATGTTAATGATGCAGATTAAACCTAAAAGTGTAATTTTTAAAATTTTAATTAAGTAATTTTTCCCTGACAGTTGTTAAACAGTCACCAACACACTGGAGGCCACCACCAGTCGTCCCAACCGATGTCTTGCCACTGGACTCTGGTGACTCCGGAGGAGAAGGAGGCCGGTGACTGCTTCACTTAAATCCAATTCACTTGCAAGTCAACACGTCACCTCCCGATGTCTTTGGTTCTTTTGAGAATTAAGGATGAACAATACCTTTCTGTGAGGGATCAGAACCCAGCCAAATTTGGCAATTGATGGGCCATGGGAGATGGGGAAAGAAAAGGCCTCTGAGGTTCAAATCCTAGGTAAATAGAAGGAGTGTTTGGCTGAGGGAGGTTTAGGAAAGTCTACTTTTGACCTATTGGATTTGAGCTCCTAAAGACCTACAATGTGAGCTGTCTGATAGGCCGTGGGTGATAACCTGGGACCTCAGGAGAGAGACTAAGGCTGGAAGGAGAGATCTGGGAGTGGCTGGTACAGAGATGATCATTGAATCCACAGCAACTGAGAAGTTCGCCAAGATAGAGGGTTAAGAGGGGACAGGGTGGATTGGATATCATCAAAGGAAAGCTGACTGACCAAATGGGCTTGTTATAGAGGGGATTCTTGTTCATTATCATCTTAAGCACCACCACCACCACCATCATCTGAATAAGCATGCATTAAGTGCCTACTGTATACTAGGCCTGCACTAAGCAGTAGTGATACAAAGAAAGGGGAAAAAAAACAAACCTCCTGCCCTCAAGAAGCTCATAGTCTAAGATGAAAATAACCAGTAACAGCAGCTGTGTACAAACCACCTACAGCATAAAGGGAAAGTCATCTCAGAGAGAAGTCAAATGTAAGTTGCACAAGCCAATTTCTTGTGATCTTGTGATTGAGGAACTTCCTGGAGGAGATGCTCCTGTACTTGAGCTTGGGTTTGGTTTTTAAGAGAGGAATGAATGAGCGGAGAGCAGGGCATTGAGTGGGAGGAAGAAGCATGTTGGGGGAAAAGGGGAGACCGGTGGGAGCTAGAACAGAGTGTCTGTCATCCTGGAAGATTGATTGGGCTGCTTTGTGTCAAGCATCGTTCTGCAGAAGTGTTTGACGTTTCTGACAAGTAGTCATTCGACTTTTGCTTGAAGGTTCTTGGAAAGGGGAACAGCTGCTTCCTGTTTCTTACTTTGGGGCAGTTCTAATTACCAGAAAGTTTGTCTTCACATCAAACGGAAATCTGCTTTTCAATCGACCAGCATTTATTAAGCACCTACTATATGTCAGGCTCTGCTCCTGATTCTGTCTTTGGGGGCCAGATAGAATAGACTTTATCCTGCTTGCACATGACAGCCCTTCAAGTGTTTGAAAAAGAAGGCTAGCTCACCTTTATCTACCTAAGTCTTCTCCAAGTTCTACATCTTCTACATCTCCAGTTTCTTCAAATGTTGCTCATCGAGGGCCCATCAACCTCTTGTTCATTCTTGTCTGCATATTCTTTGGTTCGAGGGTTCTTAACTTGAGACTCCACCAACTTGTCTTCTAAAAAAAAACCATCAATATTTTAATAGCTGCTTTTTCAGTATCATTAGTTTCCTTTGTAATCTTTGATATTTTACTTTATATTTTTAAAAACATGATTGGATTTGAATGTATTCATAGACTTTCCCAGACTAACTCTGAAGGGGGGATGTGACAACATCCTTTCTAAAATGTGGCATCCAGAACTCAATTGAGTCCCCTTGATCTTTCATCAAGGGAAAGAACAGCCAGCCATAGCCTTCCTGATCCCCGGACATTATATACCTCTCCTAATGCCAACTAAGATTGCATAAGCTTTCGTGGCAGTCAAAGCATACTGTTGATTTAGTGAGTTTATTTCAGTCCACTAAGACCCCCAGATCTTTTATAGATGAGTGGCTCTCTAGTCTCACCTTGTGTTTGTGATTGATTTTTGGAATCCACATGTAAGATTACATCCATCAATATTAAATTTCACATTATTAAAGGAAGATGAGTTCTTTTTTTAGTCTTGTATCCCTTTTGGAAATATTCTATATAGATATATTTCTATTGTCTATTTTGTCTCCTCCATTAAAATATAAGCAAACTTCTTGAGGGCAGGACTCTCTCTTTCTCCTCAGTCCTTAACACGTAACCCAGGGAGTCAACACTCCATACATGTTTTGGAGTAATTGATGCTGAAATCTTCCATAGAAATCCAGTTTATGACCTAGTTCTCTCAGTTATGGGCCCTCTGCAGTTTTGATTAGCATTCCATTGTAGCCTTTCTCATCTCTGCCCTCATCCAAGTAATTGTGGTATATGGGAAAGAGCCTTGCCTGTGGGATCAGAAGACCTGGATCCAAATCCTTCCCCTGGCGTTGAATAGCTGTATGATCTTGGACAGATCACCACCCTCCCTGGGTATAAGTGTGTCAGTTGTAGAGTACGCTGAATGGGATGGTCTCCTGTCGGATGGTCCTTGTTCTAGATCTCGGATTCTACGTTAATCATCACAGAACCAAAAACAGGTCTCTGGGGCCCTCAAGAGAGGACTCGAAATCTGAAGAAAGGATAAGTTTTAGCTAAGGTAGAGAGGGGAGTGTATGAAAGGGATTGTTTTAAGGAAAGATGGGGGAGCTCCTGGCTTTCAGCAAACACTTATCATAAAGCGCCTTCTCTGGGCAGGGCAGGATGGAGACACAGTGAGGGAATGAGAAGACATGACTTACCAGGAGGACAACGGATAGGCCAGGAGCAAAGGGTTCTTCCCTGGAGTTAACGTCCACTGGGACCAAGCAATAAAAGACCTTGAATGCCAGGCTGAGGAGTTTGAATTTGATTGCAAGGCAATAGGGAGCCATAGCAAGTTGTTGTTCATGTATCCTCAAGACTAATCTGACAGTGTGGGGGATAAGAAAAGATAACCATATGAATTTATCATTTATTTAATATTTGCAGAACAATCTACATATATTATCCCATTTGAGCTGCACAATAATCTTGTGAATTGTCATTATCCCCATTTTACATATAAAGAAACTAAGACTGATTCAAGTTAGGTGACTTATCTAGGGTCACATAGCTCCTAGGTGTCTGAGGCAGGTTTTGAATTCAGGTCTGCTTGACACTAAACTCAAGACTCTATCTACTGCATCTCCTAGGAGAGAGAGCCTTGAAACTATCATAATATAAAGTCTCTATATAAGTTAATGGACTTGAATTAAGAGGATGGGCTCCTAGGCAACAAGGTGGTCCAGTGGAGAGTGTCAGGCCTCGAGTAAGAAAGACCTGATTTAAAATTTGGTCCTGGCAAATCATTGAATCTCCATGGGCTATATAAATGTTAATAATGATAATTACTTCAGGTTGTAGAACTACAGGGGACTTTGGGGTAATCTAGCCATGATTTTACAGAAGATGCTGAGGGGAAGTATTTGTGTCAGATCACGTAGTCAGTAAGGAAGTAGCACAAAACCAAGATTCAGAACCAGTGTTTCTGTAGAAACAGAAAGGGAGAGATGAATAGAAAAGACAGTTCTAAGGATAATGCAACAGAACTTGGAAGGTTCCGATGGCTAAATGGGGTACGGAGCAGGAGGCGTTAAGGAGGATGCTCAAGATCCGAACCTGGATGAGGAGGAAAAGGGCAACCCCACTGGTCGAAATGAGGAAGGAGGGAATAAGGTGTGACTTTGGGGGCTAACAGAGAGTATGATTCTTTGGTTCGACACATGGTGGGTTTGAGGTATCATCAAACTCCAGTATATCAGGAACCTGTAATTTCATTATCCACTTCGATGGGATCTCCCGGAGAAAGGGGATTGATTAGTCTTGCTCAGTTTGGCCTCTGAGAGAACTCAGAGGAGGAGGGTAGAATGGCCAAGATGTCAGTGAATTTTAAATTGGAATATTAGGTTGAAAGTGGGCTGGGCTACCTCCAGAGGTGGTAGGTTCTCCTTCTGAGACATCTCTAAGTAGAGTCGGATAACCGTTTGAGGGGTCTGTATAGGAGGATTCTTCTCTGATAGTGGGTTAGTCTCAGTGGTCCATGAGATCCCTTCCAACTCTCAGACTCTCTGACTGTATGTATTCTTTCCAGTTCCCAATTCCATTGCTTAAAGTGTCCAGTGCTTGGTTGATGTTATGAAGGGCAGCATAGTATGGGATAAAGTGCATGTGGATCGGAGTCAGTAGCACTCATGATTTGGCATTCCCATTGGTGTGAATGTGGGCAACAGTCATTTATAAAGGATCGAGGCATTGGGGACACAAAGACAAAGAAACTTCCTCAGGGAACTTACCTTCTACTGGGAATCGACATATACACAGAAGAATGAATACTAAATCCATACAAGATAAATGCGAAATATTTTGGGGTGGGGAAAGTCATTTCTCTGAGCTTTAATTCCCCTTTTTGGTGAGGATAGTGCTTTGAAAACCTGAAAGTTTGCTAGCCCTGGTAGCTGTTGTTCTCTGGTCTCTGGTCTTATACTCTCCCAGCTGGCATTTCCTGCGTTTGATCAGCCAACCCTTCTGCTCCACACTGCCGACTGGCAACCCTCATAGTTTGTGGGGAGCTTGGCACGGCTTGGCCTTATCCTGTCTTTAGGGTCTAGCTTCTGTAAGGATATTTGCATCTGGGTGGAGAGACGGAGTATCTACATGTGAAAAGTTTAACATTAAAGATTTAAATCGATCTTCAAATCAACCCTAAATAATAAATGTCATAGGATAATTCAATCTAAAAAGGATTTATTGAATGGAATTGAGAAAGAGATAGATGGGGAAGATTAGAACAAGCTCTGAGAGGCAAATTTTTGAATATAGGAGTCAGAGAAGGCTTGATGGAAGAGGTGATATTTGAGCTGAGTATTAAGAGATGTGTAGAATTCAGCGGGTTCCATTATGTGGATAGCATTTCAGAGGTAGGGAATAATGTGGACAAATGGTCATAGGTTGGAAAGTGTGAGCTATATTTTGAGGGCAACTAGCAGTCTAATTTGACTGGGCTATGAAGTAGAAAAAAGGAATAGTACAGAATAAGTCATTGGGGGATTTAGTCAGGACCTTGAACACTATATTGAAGTAGGGAGGTGAGTGATAGAAAGTCAATAATGTTCTTGAGCATCGAAGTGATAGAATCTGAGCTGAGCCATTGAAAACATTCACCTGGCAGGAGCGTGCAGAGTGGGTTGGAGGCCGGAGGACTAAGCAGGAGAGTATTGCAAGTTAAGACATCACCCTCCTGATGTCGTGGGTTCTCTCTGAAAACAAAGGATGAACAATCACCAACAACTGCAACAACATGAGTGACAAGTGAGGGTTGAAATTGGGCTTATATGATTGGGTGTGAGAGGTGAGGAAGGAGGTAGGTGATCGATTGCTAAATGAATTATGTAGAAGAAAATTCTAATAAAAAATAAAAATGGAAAAAGCTAACTTCCTTGGTGGGGAGGATTGAAAGAGTCAGATTGGGAAATTTTCAATGGGATCATTTATACTTTGTAATTTGCAAATACTACAAATCAGGACTTATTGTTTTGTTGATTATTTTGTTGATCATTTAAATTTAAGAAAATGATGGAGGAAATATTAATAATGTCTATTAAAGTTAAAAGTATATCATGTTTCCATTTTTTTAAGAGAGCTGGTTTTTAAACATTTACTATCACAGTCTTGTTAGAGGTGATTTTTTTTTTTCTGTATCTTGGGGAAGGGATAAAACATAGATGGAAATAGAAGAGTAGAAAAAGCATTTTAGGTGGTTAGAAAGATCAATTTACATAACTCTTCCTGTTTTGACTCCGAGAAGTTTAACAGTATAATAAATAGAGTGCTGGACTAGTAGTTTGAATGACCTGGATTCAGATTCTGCCTCTGATACTAGTTCTGTGCCCATGGGAAGGTCAGTCATATGACAGACTTCTTTGAGCCTCAGTCCCAGATCTGTGAAATGATGGAGTTAAATTCAAAGCCCTCCCTTCCAGCTCTCAATCTTATTTCTGGGATTCAGTTAGCAGTGGTAATCACAAAAACCCTAATGCCATCTACGTCCCTCTGTCCCATGCGGCTGGTCAGTTCCTATCTGGAATTTCATGTTCCGTCCCGGGGGACAGATTTAAGAAGGGTGTTTATCAGTTAGACAGTGTCCAGAAAAGGACAACCAGGATTGGGAAGGTCCTCGATTCCATGTCACATGAGAAGTGGTTGAAAGACCTAGTAAGATGTAGACTGGAGAAGAGAAATCTGAGGCGGAACATGATGTCAGTGTTCAAGTATCTGAAGAGTTGTCATGTGGAGCATAAATAACTTGTTCTTCTTGGTCTCAGAGGAAAAGAGCAAAGAGCAGAAGCTGATGGGAAGCAAACCGAGGCTGGATATCAGGAAAAACTTCTTAACAAGACCGGGTGGAATGGGCGGCTTTGAAGCCTGGTGAATCCCCCCTTCTTGAAAGACTTCAAACAGAGACTGGATGACTACCTATCAATGATCAATGCCATGGAGCTAACTGATCTGTTTAGGAAATAAACCTGAGATCTTAACTCCCTTATTAGCCCTGAACTCAAATGAGTACTCAGACCTGGCACACAGTAGGCATTTAATAATTATATATCCATTAAGGATTGGGGTAGTATGCCAAGGTAATTATACAGATAAAGTTATTTTCTCTTTAGATATTTTGTCTTATGATCCAGACCCTCCTGTCAAGGAATGTCCCAGGATTGGGGTTCACATAGACTAGAGAGCTTTTCATGAATCACTATCATTGCTGCCCACAAAGATTTCCCTTGGGAAGCTTAGAGCTTAGCACATGCCCAGGTCTCTATAAATGTGGGGGGACATAGTGCCCATTTTCTATACAAGCACTCTAGCTAACTACATAATGGAGAGGATATCCAGTCCTCAGAAATAATATAAAAGCTACAAAAGAACGAACAAATAGTCAAGATAACGCTCCCTTTTGGGTGGATTCTACTTTCCCCATATAATTTTTTTTATTATAGCTTTTTATTTACAAGTTAGATGCATGGGTAATTTTATAGCATTGACAATTGCCAAACCTTTTGTTCCAATTTTTCCCTTCTTCCCCCCCCCCACCTCCTCCCCCAGATGGCAGGATGATCAATACATATTAAATATGTTAGAGTATAAGTTAAATGCAAAATAAGTATACATGTCCAAACCACTATTTTGCTGTACAAAAAGAATCGGACTCTGAAATATTGTACAATTAGCCTGTGAAGGAAATCAAAAATGCAGGTGGGCAAAAATAGAGGGATTGAGAATTCTATATAGTTGTTCATAGTCATCTCCCAGAGTTCTTTTGGTGGATGTAGCTGGTTCAGTTCATTACTGCTCCATTGGAAATGATTTGGTTCATCTCATTGTTAAAGATGACCACATCCATCAGAATTGATCATCATATAGTATTGTTGTTGAAGTATATAATGATCTCCTGGTCCTGCTCATTTCACTCAGCATCAGTTACTGTAAGTCTCTCCAGGCCTTTCTGAAATCCTCCTGCTGAGACCCATATAATTCTCTGAAATGGTAACAGCACCCTGAGATTCCCCCTAAAAGAAATATGCTAAAGACAATCCTGTAATCTCTGATAAGCTCATATCTCCTGCAGAGATCTGGCTAATTCTCAAGTTTACAATGCTTCTCTAGGATTAAGACCAACAGCTCTGAGAATGCTAAGGTAGCAAGTCTTTTCCAATTGGTCCTGCACGGTCCATATAACTCACAGGAAGAGTGGAAGGCAAGTCCAAGTCTGGTTCTCTATATCAGGGCTCAGACTTTTGTTTCTCCTTAAGCTCTGAGCCACTTAACGATGTGGCTCAGAACCCCAGATTCTTGAGTCAGCAACTCAAGTGTATCAAATAACTGTCCTCTTTCTCTGTCTCTGTCTGTTTCTGTCTCTCTGTCTCTCTCTCTTTCTGTCTCTCTGTCTCTCTTTCTGTCTCTGTCTGTTCCTGTCTCTTTCTGTTTCTCTCTCTGTGTGTCTCTCTGTCATCTCTCTCTCTCTCTGTGTCTCTGTCTATCTTTGTCTCTGTCTCTCTATCTCTGTCTCTTTCTGTTTCTCTATCTCTCTGTCTCTATCTCCGTTTCTCTGTGTCTCTGTCTTTGTCTCTTTCTGTTTCTCTGTCTCTCTGTCGTCTGTTTCTCTGTCTCTGTCTCTGTCTATCTCTGTCTCTGTCTCTTTCTCTCTCTCTCTGAAACAGTCCCAACCTTTTTTAAGCTGATTG
Source organism: Sarcophilus harrisii (assembly GCF_902635505.1). Classification (NCBI taxonomy): domain Eukaryota; kingdom Metazoa; phylum Chordata; class Mammalia; order Dasyuromorphia; family Dasyuridae; genus Sarcophilus; species Sarcophilus harrisii. The sequence continues at coordinate 23,967,529 of NC_045429.1, read as the reverse complement.
AAAGGCAACCCTGGTTTGGGAAAGGATTCTTACTCTCAATGATCCACCCTTGAAGGAGATGCTGGTTACCATTTCCTACACCCCACCTCCAGGAACACATGCATTTACTATAAAAACTATCATTATGATTTTGATTCCTTGCTGACACATTCAGTGGAAGCTTCCCACATTCTGGTTTCCTGAGCAAGTCCACAGGAACAGATTCTCCATCAAGGCTGCCCACCCACCACCAACAATAAGAGAAAGACAGACAGAGAAACAGAGACACACAGAGACAGAGGCAAAGAGAAACAGAGACAGAGAGAGACACAGAAAGACAAGGGAGAGAGACAGAGGCAGAGACAAAGAAAGAGACACACACAGATAGAGACAAAGGGACAGAAACAGAGATTGGTCCTGATGAAAAATTTCCAGAATCTTGAATTGCCTTCCTTAACAAAAATTGAAAACTGTGAACCAGAGGAGGACCCTCATTACCATCATCATCATCTGTCCTTGTGATCATCATAATTATTCCGGGCAGCAGAAGTCCTGAGAGTCAAGAATCCTGGTTTCTAAACTTGCTCTGCTATTAATTATTCATCATGTAATCTGGGTAAATCACTCCAGTTTCTTCATCTGAGAAATCTGAGAGTTAACTGGATGACCTGTAAAGATAGCTTCCGGAGCTAACATTCTGCAAACTCTATGAAACAAATGAGATTGTATATATACGTATATGTATATGTAGAGAACTTTGTCAGTCTCAAAGCACTACACTACACACTAGATATTAGCTTTCCTTTTTTTTTTTTTTTGGTTGAGGCAATTGGGGTTAAGTGACTTGCCCAGGGTCACACAGCCAGGAAGTGTTAAGTGTCTGAGGCCAGATTTGAACTCAGATCCTCCTGATTTCAGGACTGGTGTTCTATCCACTACACTACATAGCTGCTCCTTATTAGCTTTCCTTTTAAGCTTTTCTCTGCTTATTAGATAAATTTAAGCCTCATTTCCCCAACTAAATTATTATTATTGTAATAGCTGGCATTTATATGTTACTTTACATATAATATTTCAATTGATCTTCCTATGAGATAGGTGCTATCATGATCCCTGTTTTATTGATGGTAAAACTGAGACTGAGAGACTAACTCCTTTGTCCAGGGTCATACAATAAATAAATGTTTGGGACAAGGTTTGAATTCATCTTTTTTTGGCTCTAGCTATAATGCTGTATGCTTGTCAGCAACAGACCCGCTTTCCTCTTGATGATTTGCTTTCCCATTCCATCTTCTGACTCTCATTGAGATTTGATTCCCTTCTGTTGATATGGTCTCATCAGCTTCCTTTTCTGGCTTGATTTTCACAGTTCCGCTGTGGCTCGCTGGCTGAGATAGGAGAACTGGAAAACTCCTTACTCTTCATTGCCCCTTCTAGGTTCTTCCTCCAGAGCCACCATCACTCAGTAATCCTAAACGCTATGACCTCCAATCCCTTTTGGGCCATCCCCCTTGTACTGCCCATCTCTTTTCTCTCTTCCCCATCTTGATCAACTCTACACAGTCTTCAACTGCTCACGTCCCTTATCTTGGCACTGATCTTGAATACAATAAAGCCTCAGACTCAGATCACCCCTAAGATCCCGTTGAATGAAACCAGAGAAAATCACAAAATTATGTTGACTTTGTCCATTACAAATGTATGTTACAGAACCTCAATTGGGCCCTCACTGCTGCAAGGCGATCTTTTGACAACTCCCCAAATAAGTCATTATCCCACTCCATTGGCTCTTGTCAACCTTCTAAACCCTCATCCCCAAACTTCCCTTGGTCCTGCTGCCCTCCCTCTCTCAGCTTGCCTGATCATTCTCTGAGAGATCCTTCTTCCCTCCTCATAATGTAGATGCCTTCTGCCATTATTTTCTCCCCACCCCTCACCCCTGAGAGAAATCTCATGATATGGTGACCCCTCTCCTGGCCAAGGCAAACCCTTCTATATACAAAGTGATCCCTTCCATCCTGTCTCCTTCAGTGGATTAACTTCTCTGTCATTTCCACTTTTTCACTAATCTTCGATTTCTCCCTCTTTACTGGCTCCTTCTCTACTGCCAGCAAAGTGCCCATCTCTCTCCAATACTAGAAAAACCCTCCCTTTATCCTTCCATCCCTGCTAACTATCACTTAAAAATCTCTCTGGCTTCTAGGCTGTCTGAAATAGCTCTCCCCCACTTCCTTTCCTCTCACTATTCTTAACTCTCCACAACCCTGTTTCTGCTCTCATCTTTCCATCAAAAAGGTCATCTCCAAAGTTACCAAAGAGCTCTTCACTGACAGATCTAATGGCCTTTTCTCAACCCCTGATCATCTTGATCTCTCAAAGCACCAGCAAGCTCTTCTCCTTAATATTCTGCTGGGTTTGTTCTGGGTTTTGGGAAAATCTCGTTTTTTTCCTGTCTGTCTAACCCCTCCTTCTCAGTCTCCTTGCTGTTGACTATCTCCAAATTATCCTGCATATGTTTTCTTTGTTCACAGCAGTTTATATGTTGTCTCCCTCATGGAAGCAAGAACTATCTTTTGCCTTTCTTTGTACCCCAAGAGCTTAGCACAGTGCCTGACACAGAGTCAGCACTTAATAAATATTTATTGACTAACACTGGGATATGTAATTAATACTTGAGTATTTTGATCCATCACATCTGTCATCTTATCCAAGGAGTTCTGGATCATAGACTTGAGGTGACTTTAGAGATCATGGCCTAGAGTCCAGTCCTTTCATTTACGTATGAGGGAACCACAGGATGAAAAATTTGCCTAAGATCAGACTGATCTTAAGTGTTAAAGGCAGGATTTGAAGCCTCATTATCTTTATTCTAGGCCTACACACCATCCAATGTAAATCAGGTTTCCAGCCAAGCATTTTTGGTGAAAACCTCTTAATTGGTGAAGAGAATACTATTTGTCTCATTACTCATGGACTTTGGAAAAGAAAGACTTTTATTCTTCCTTCTTCTTTGAGAGATACATATAGCTCCAGACACTTTTCAGTACCTAGATAGGAGAAAGAGAAAATTCTTTCATAAACATATATAGGAAACTGGCTCCTCAACACATTCTTGATTTTCATCTTGCTTCTCTAGAATCACTGGGGACTTTAAGTGAGGTCAGGGCTCACTTTTCCTTCCCACCTTCCTTCCTTCCTTTCTTCCTCCTCCTCCTTCTTTTCCTTCTCTCTCTCTCTCTCTCTCTCTCTCTCTCTCTCTCTCTCTTTGTCTGTCTCTCTCCTCTCTCTCTTTCTTTCTCTGTCTCATGTCACTTTCATCTATAGAGCTTTTTTATTGTATTCTAATTTGTATAAATTTTCTAATTTTTGTTGTCATTTGCTTGGATAAGTGGATTTATCTGCTATTCACTACTTGTGGTGATTTTATGTGTAGTAGTATTGATGGGAAGGAGTAAAAATTTGGGAGTTAATCTTGAGGCATCCTTCTCTTTTAAGAAGTAGTAACCATTGATAAAGGCCTCATTTCTAAAATATATAGGGAACTGACTCATATTTATAAGAATTCAAGCCATTTTCCAACTGATAAATGGTCAAAGGATATGAATAGACAATTTTCAGATAAAGAAATTGAAACCATTTCTAGTCATATGAAAAAGTCACTATTGATCAGAGAAATGCAAATTAAGACAACTCTGAGATACCACTACACACCTGTCAGATTGGCTAGAATGACAGGGAGAGATAATGATGAATATTGGAGGGGATGTGGGAAAACTGGGACACTGATGCATTGTTGGTGGAGTTGTGAACTGATCCAGGCATTCTGGAGAGCAATTTGGAACTAAGCCCAAAGAGTTATCAAACTATACACAGCCTTGGATCCAGCAGTGTCTCTACTGGGCTTATATCCCAAAGAGATCTCAAAGGAGGCAAAGGAATCTATATGTGCAAAAATTGTTTGTGGCAGCCCTTTCTATAGTGACAAGGAACTGGAAACTGAGTGGATGCCCATCAGTTGGAGAATGACTGAATAAGTTATGATACATGTGATGGGATATTATTGTTCGGTAAGAAATATCCAGCAGGATGGATACAGAAAGGCCTGGAGAGACTTACATGAACTGATGCTGAGTGAAATGAGCAGAACCAGGAGATCTTTGTACACGGCAACAAGACTATACGATGATCAATTCTGAGGACGTGGCTCTCTTCAACAATGAGAGATTCAGGCCAATTCTAATGATCTTGTGATGGAGAAGCCATCTGCACCCAGAGAGAGAACTGTGGGAACTGAGTGTAGATCACAACATAACATTCCCACTCTCTTTCTTGTTATTTGCTCGCATTTTTATTTTCCTTCTTATTTTTTTTCCGGATTGATTAGATTTTTCTTGTGAAGCAAGGTAATTGTATAAATATGTATGCATATATTAGATTTAACATATTTCTGCCATGTTTAACATATATTGGACTACTTGCCATCTAGGGGAGAGGGTGGGGGAAGGGGGGAAATTCACACACAAGGTTTTGTAAGGATTAATGTTGAAGAATTATCCATGCATATGTTTTGAAAAATAAAAAGCTTTAATTACAAAAAAAAAGTTTAGAAAAAAAAAAAAAAGAAGTAGCAACCAGGGAATCCATTGAGCTTTGTTTCAAACCTTGAAAAATTGTACCTTTAGACCAGCAATATTTAGAGGGGCCCGTAGATAAATACTTATCAAGTACCTACTCTCTCAGAGATTACCTAAGAGCCAACCTCATGGTGCCCTTTTCTGATCCTCTCAAAGCAGGAATCTCCATTTCCCCTGGAGAGGGGTGGACACGATTCCAGAGATACCTATCAATGGCTCTCTAGGATCCGCCTTTGGCCATGTGCACATGGGCAATCCTCACGCATCTTACCACCAGGTGTGTTCCCTCCATAAACCCTTGTCCCTTCTCAACTTCCCCCCAACATCCTGGAGGCTTGCTATAGAGTCTCCCAATCTGTCTGAGGTTCCTTTGCAGTCTCAGCCTCCCCATATGTTGTCTGTCTTTCTCTACTGCCTATTTACTTTTTTCAACCACACCCCCCCCTTGACGATGTCTTCAATGTCTGTTAATTTATAAACTAATACGTTTCCTGTCTCAATTAGGTGCATTCCCCACTCTGTGGGATGGTTCCCTCCTGAAGACAAAGGAAGGTTTTGGTTTCTGGAAACGTGCCTGTTACGAGCTTGAGAATTCATTATTAGTCACAAACTTGCCTTTAGGGCTGGGCTTTTTACACACACACATCAAAGTCAGGGCAGTTCCAAAGACATTTTCTGAGCCAGGGATATGACATTCATTCATTCAATAAGCATTTCACAATAATTCTATGAGCACACAGTAGGCATTTAATACATGTTTATTATATGTTTTATATGACTGAACATGTATATCTCAGGGAAAGGGGAAAGGAGGGAGGGATGACGGAATTTGGAACTTAAAACTTAAAAAAAAGAAACCCAAATGTTAAAAATTGTTTTCACATATAATTGGGGAAAAATAAAATAGTATTTAAAAATAATAAATGTTGTTGACTAATGGTGGGATATGTAATTAATACTTTCGGGCATCTTATTCAAGGAGCTCTGAATCTGAAGGGTCTGAAAGGGACCTTAGAGATGGCCTAAAGTTGACAGAAGGGGGTTCAGTGGGGATAAGTTGTCCAACATCACACAATTTTTAAGGGTCAGAGGCAGAATCTGAACCCTCCTCTTCTTCTTTCTAAGTCCAATACACTGTTCACTTGAAGTTTTCAGCCAAGCTTGGAGCAGTGCTGGGCTCCCAAGGAGCTTATGCTCTATTGTACAAACAAAATTCATACAGGATGAAGTGAGAATAATCCCATTGGGGAGCATCAACATTATGGAGGGGAGAGAAAAGCATCTGGAAGAAGGTGGGCCATAGGGTAATGAGGACAACATGGAAGCAACTATTTATAAATTATTCATAAATATATTGTGTACGTATATCCATATGTGTCCATGTACATCTATGGGTGTTTTATTGAGGATGATCAACAGAGGGAAGGAATTAGCATTAAGGCGGATCAGGAATGGCTTCTTGAAGTGGGGGGATCTTTAGATGAGACATAAAGAAAGCCAACAAACCAGAAGCTGGAGGTGAGGAAGAAGAGAATGTCAGGCAAGGGAGAGTAGCCAGCAAAACTGCCCAGATTCGGGAGATAGAATGCCTCATGCAAGGAACAGCATGAAGATGACAGAAGGTGGGAGCAAAGGACGGTAACAGAGGATGAAGATGAGTCTGTCATGGCCCTATACAAAGGGAACCAGAATGAGCTGAGGCGGGTGGAAGAGTCAAGGACAGTTTGCTTTTGTCAGTTTTATTAGGGGAAGAGGTTCAAAGAAGGTATAGAACTGCTGCTTGGGATGGATGGAAGAATAATAACTAACAGAAAGGAGGCAAAAATGTTTAATTCTTATTTAGTGTCTATTTTTTCTCCTAAGTAGAATGATACTTATACTGGAAATGACGGGCCAAAAATGGCTAAGGGGAATTGGTCCCCAAGACTGCAAATCAGGAAACAGTCAAAGAAGATCTAATTTCCTCTTATGGATTCAGGTTACCTAGTCCAGATTAATTGCATTTTAGGGTAGTACTGGAAGAACTCCTTTTAGCAAGAGTGATTGCTAAAACACTGTTAACAACATTTGAAAATCCATGGAAAATGGAAGGAGTACCACAGACCTGGAGAAGGATCAATGTCCTAAATTAAAAAAAAAAAAAAAAAAAGAAGTAATGATGCTCAAAACTGCAAACTCTAGGCCAGTGAGCTTGATTTTGATTCCTTGGGAAATCCTAGAACAGATCCCTGAGGAGATGGATATTGAATGTCTAGCAAGGCAAGTGGGATTAGAAAAAGACAACGGCTTAATCAAAGGTGGATCATGCTGGACTAATGTTTCTTCTGGCGATACCTTTACCAAGCTCACTGATCATATGAATGTGGTGGATTAAAGTTAGATTTAGAATTAGAATTAGATTTTGGTAAAACATTCAAAAAATATTCCCTACTTTTCACATGGAAAAGATGATCTTATAATTAATAGTTGAATAGACACATTGAAAGAATATATAATATTATATTGGGCTACCTGCCATCTGGGGGAGGAGGTGGGGGAAGGAGGGGAAAAGTTGGAACAGAAGGTTTTGCAAGGGTCAGTGTTGAAAAATTACCCATGCAGATGTTTTGTAAATAAAAAGCTATAATAATTTTTTAAAAACATAAAAAGAAGACATTAACAATCCCATGTCAACTGTACAGTAGATTGCTGATGGAGTCAGTGTTTCAAGGATCTCTTCTTGGCCCTGAGCTCTTGGACAGTTTTATAAGTGACTTGGACACAGACAGAGATGGCGGACCCATCTATTTTTCTGCTGACACAAGGTTGGGTGGAGCAGCTAACGCAATGGAAGGTAAAATCAGGATCCCAAAAAGATCTTAAGCAATAGACTGAAGCAAATCAGATGAACTTCATTAGCGATCAGTATTAAAGATATAAAAGATATGATATATACGTGGGTATAAACGATCAACTCTAAAGTCACAGGTATCAGGAAAGGAAAGGAAACGTGGTTAGACAACAATTGTTCTAAGAAAGATCTGGGTGTTTACTGAGTTCCAGATGAGCGAGCAGTATGATGTGGCCGTTCTTAACTTCCAGGGAGAAGGCAAGGTTCCCATCGTATTTTGTCCCATTCAGACCATATTCGGAGTGCTCTGTTCAGTCTAAGATGGCGAGCATCCAGGTAAGCCCAACAAGGATGGGGGAGGTTCTTGAATCTTGGCCAGGTGAGATAATTAGGGCAGTCGGGTGGTTCAGCGGAGAGAGCCCTAGGCTTGGGCTCCCCGAGATCTAAGTTTGAGTTCTGTAGCTGTGTGACAGTAGGTAAGTCACTGATCTTCACATGCAAATGGAGATGATAATAATAGAGCCTACTTCCCAGTATTGTGAGGAGCATGGAGTGAGATAGCACACGGAAAGTGCTCTTGCAGCCCTGAGAGTGTTACATAAATGCCAGCTATTATTTAGCTCAGAGAAGTCTCAGCGAGAGCAGGGCTGCCGGCATCAAGCACTCGCAGGGCTATTACTCAGAAAAGGAATCATACTTGTTTGTGGAGTGCAGAAAGCAGAGCAGGGAGGAGGAGAAGGAGGGAAGGGGGCTGGGTGGCAGAAAAACTTCCTAGGAATGAGGGCCATCTAACTGGAGGGCTCATGGCAGTCCCTGCTTGAAGCTCTCTGCCTTCATGGGGGTGATGCCTTGTGGGGTATAGGTTCCTCTTAGACATGCAGAGAATCCTTCTGAATCTCAAATTCTGGGATCCCTGCGAAGGAGATTTAGAATTAGAGCTCAAGTAAGAGATCCTGTAATTCTGTGAGATGATCCCAGCTGTGTGTTATGGAACTCCATCTGGCAGTATTCTATAGGGTGTTGACCAGAGTGTGAGTCCATGAGAGCATAAGTAACTTGAGGGCAGGATCAGCTTTGGGATCCCCAGTGTTTATCACATGGAAAGTCTTTAATAAATGCTTCAGTTTGGTCTGATCTGATTGGAAACTTGGGCCAGGAAGAAGAGGTTCAAGCATAAAACTTTCACATTTGGGGGACGGAAGAAGGAGAGGCGCCAATGGTGGTCAGAGAGATAGGAGGAGATTCCGACGGCACCCAAGTGGAAAGAGGACTTTCTCAAAGCGTTGGGTGCTACACAATGGCCCATGCTGCCCAGAGGTTCAGGAGGAGGGGGACTGAGGAAAGGCCGTTGGATCTGTCAAGGAGGAGGTCGTGTCTGGCTTTGGAGAAGTAGTGGAAGTTCAGATCCGGAAGTTCAGGAAGCCAGCAAGGGTTTGAACAGAGTGGTCACGAACAAGAGGCAGGATAAAGTCATTTCCCAATATATGTAGGTTGGGGGCTAAGATCAACATCCAATTGGCATTTAAGAAGCTGTGGGTGGTAGTAGATGTAAAACAGAGAGCCTTCAAGAGCCCTGAAGACTAATGAGAGACAACACGATTCAGAGAAAAGGATATGATGTCAGGGGCCCTAGCTTGTGTTCCAATGAACTTCTGTGAGCCTCAGTTTCCTCCTAGGTCAGTTAGGGGTTTGGGGCCTTTGATTCCCAGGAATGGAGAGCCCCCAGACCCAGAATTCCTGGCCCCTTTCCAGCTTGTAGGATGTGCTTATGCTCTTAAAACTTTGAGAACCCCCGGTCACTGATTCTGCATCTCTCTGGACTCATTTCTTCTGCTCTCAGGCAACGAGGTTGGACTGGATGGCCTCTAAGGTCCCTTCCAGCTCTGGATGGAGGATTCCATGAGCTAAGACCTCCATATACACAGCTGTAATACTGAGTGAATTGGAGAGCGGGAGGAGAGTGGAGCCAGACTTCTGTTTTTGTTTTTGTTTAATTTCCATATGAACCATATCTCCGGATACGTCCTGATTATGAGCGCACTGTCCAAAAAGGGAGGGAATGCATTTCAGGCCAGTGGTGAGCACAGGGAGAAACCTCGTTTCCAGGTAATTCAAATCGGAGAGCAAAGACTCGGGAGTCCGGCTGCCCGCCGTCCCCCCAAAACATCCTTTTCCCACACGGCTGCTTTACAAAATTCATTAGCTCCCTGGTTGTGGTCCAGGACGGTGCAGTGTTAGCTGCTGACATCCGAGCAGGGTGGGAAATCACTCCTAGTTGTCCCAAACTGACAGGCCAGCACGAAGGGCCCAATCTTCCTCTTCTTTCAAATTAAGAGCAGAAGGCTCATCCTAGAGTCAATCACCGCCTGTTGACAGGACCAGAATTCTTCCTTTGAGTGTTTATAAGAATGACAATTCTTTTTTCTCTCTCTCTCTCTCTTTTTTGGGGGTGGTGGGAAGGAGAGCCATACATAAGAGAAAGAAGGGGCTGAACCTTTGCCAAGAACAAGCTGTCTAAACCTCACTCTACTCGGAGCTGCCAGGAGTTGAAGCCCATCTGTGAGCCAAGACACTGGCCCCAAGACAGGACGTTTTTAACAAGAAAATAAGTGTATGCAGGCGGGAGCCGTAACAGTAAAAGGTGGCTTCTTGGAGCTAGGGCAACATTTCTAGTCATCCTTTCCCTTGCTCTTCTTGCCTTTTTGTCCGTGTGCCCCCAGCACCCTAGCACATGATGGGTGCTTTTAAAATGTTTGGTGATGATTGATTGATGGATGGATTTCACATTTTGTCTACAGCCCCTGGACTGGTGAGCCCGGACGAAAGAGTAGGTCTGAGCTCACTTTTGGAGATGAGTTAGGAATAGTCCTGTTCCCTTGTGACCACCCCAATCTTCCCCTGCCCCACAGCCCCTTACCTTCTCTGTTTCTCCCCAGCAGGTCCATCTCTTGTGAAGCTCCAGAGCACTGAGTCTTTTCTTCTGCAGCATCTGCTTACCTCCATCTTGGCAGCCCAGTGGCTTCCAGCTGGCATCATGCTCAGAGCATTGGGCCTGGAGTGAAAGGAGATAACATCTGTAAAGTGCTCTGTGCACCTTCAAAGGCAATTCCTAACCCTGCCGCTTAGAACCTGAAGGAACACGGCCGAGAGTTCTCATATGTCATGGAAGGAGGATGGACTAGATGACCTCAAAGGTCATTTCCAGCTCTCAGTCCCCTAGGGATGACTTCTGAGGTCGCTTCCAGTTCTCTAATCTCTAACCAGATTTCAAATCCCATCTTTGGGAATGATCATTGGTGCGATCTTGAACAAACCATTTCCCAGGCCTGCTTCAGCTCCCTCACCTAGAAAATAAGGGAGTTAGGGAAAAATAAGGGAAGTAGACTGAGGGCCTCCAAGGTCTTCTCCAGCTCTCCATCTAGGATCCCATTTCACATGCCATTGTTATTATTAGTAGCTACTTCTCCTCTGCTCAGAAGTCAGCTAACAGTTATTGAGTTTATTTATTCTATCCTTCTAGAAAAATGGACTTCCAGAATCAAAAGGGTCTTTGAAGGTCCTCTAGACCAATTTCCTACTCCTTAGAAGTGCCCAAGGATTTATTCAGAGAGATTCAGAAGCCAGAGAAGGCAGGCAGGAGCTCAAGCTCTCAGAACCAAGGAGAGAGACAGGCCTCTAAGTGTGATGACCGCATATTTAAAATCAGCCTGAGTCAGGAATTCAGGTTAGGGGAAAATCTTCGATCTTTATTCTTAGTGGAGGTGAAGAAGGATTGGAGGTAAAGGGGGATCGCAATAACAATGTGTGCAGCTGCGACAGAAAGCCATCCAGCCTTCTCTCCCCGCCTCTCTTTCTGCCCCTCTGCCTCCACTCACCAAAATTGTCATTTCCTATACAACACATCAGGACTTGCACAAAGAGTGGGCTGGGGCCATTCTTTCTCCAAGCATATATTAATAGAGTATGGTCCAATTACTATATAGCTTCACGTGCTTGGGACCTCAGCATCAACTTGAGCTTCAGCCCATTACATCTAAGAAAACTAGCTGAGTCCCAAGTGAAGGAGATAGGACTTTGAAGGAGACAATAAAGGATTTGGACTTTAACCCCTGGCTACTTTGTGGTGATTACTGAACTGAAACGAAGGCTGCTCCTAGAGACTCTAAGAAAACCGAACCAAAGAGAAAATTACAAGGATTCAAACCAATTCTATTTGTTCAGTGATGAAGAGAGCCTTCTATACCCAGAGAGAAAACCATGGGAACAGAGTGTGGATCACAGCATAGAATTCTCACTCTCTCTGTTGTTATTTGCTTACATTTTGTTTTCTTTCTCAATTTTTCTTTTCCTTCCATCTTGATCTGATTTTTCTTCTATAGCAAGATAACTGTGAAAATATGTAAACATATATTGGATTTAATATGTATTTCAACATATGTAACATGTATTGGACTACCTGCCAGCTAGGGGAGGGGGTGAGGGGAAGGAGGGGAAAATTTGGAACAAAAGGTTTTGCTAGAGTCAGTGTTGGAAAAATTACCCATGCATATGCTTTGTAAATAAATAAATGAATAAAATAAAATAAAAATTTAAAAAATCTCTTTGGGACACAGACCTAGTAGAGATATGGTTGGGTTAAAGGACATACACAGTTTTATAGCACTTTGGGCATAGTTTCAAATTGCTTTCCAGAATTATTGGATCAGAAGACAAAGGTTTTGATAGTTTAAGTGACTCACTCATCGATGGGAAGTATTGGAGAGAGAATTTGAACTCAAGTATCCTAACTCCAAGTCAAGTGGCTGCCTCTCAATGTCACAAAATGACAGAATTTTAGAGCTGGAAGGGACTCAGCAGCCACCTGAGCCAACTAATTATCCCTGAAAAAGATAACGGACCGGGAGTTGAAGCAGCAGCCTGGGCTTGAGTCTTGAATGCTCATTCAGCCTCTGTTTGCAGTTCCAGGAAAAAGGAACGTGTTTCTTTCTGAGGCAGCTCATTTGAAGATAGTCATAATTAATTGTTTGATCACCTTATCAGGAAGTGAGACCAGAACTGCTAATTGTTCCTAGTTCTCCCCATAGAGAATGGGGAGATACCTTGTTAAAGGAGACACTGATTAAGTCTCAGTGCCTGAAACTCCCCAAGTTGGATGCCTTAGTGGAGGGCATAGGTTTCAGTGACTAAGCCTGGCCCCAAGATGAATGGAGTGGTCCAGATGTTTAGAAGATGGAGTCTGTTGAGAAATGCTGCTCCGTAATTTGACTGGCCTTTCGGACTTCTTTGTTTTTTCCCTTTCATTTTTCCTCCGAAGAGAGCCCAACAGGTATATATGTGTGACAAGGAGGGAGAGATGGAGCAGGAACTGGTAACGGTTTTCTTGGAGAAACACCTGAAATCCCCAAGCATAGGATCACCCAAGCCCACATGACTTTTTTTTTTCCTGAGGCAGTTGGGGTTAAATGGCTTGCCCAGGGTCAGACAGCCAGAAAGTGTTAAGTGTCTGAGGTCAGATTTGAACTCAGGGCTGATATTCCATTCACTGCACCACCCCTCCCACATGACTTTTTTGATTTTTTTTCTGAGAAGTCTGCCTATGATGCAGCCCCAAATGAAGAGTCCGAATCACAGGGGAGCTAAATCTCACAAGGACTCTTAGAACCTGTTTAAAAGTGGGACCCAGTGGAAGGGCAGTTGATTGTTGACTTGAGTTGATTGTTAATGGGATTTTGAAAGCCACTTTATGTGTTTTCAACAATTATTTATGGTTTTCTTCCAGTCTTTTTCTGCATTTAGGATAGGATGAAATGAAGGCTGTTTTGTACTTGATACCCTTTGTTATCTTGCATGCTTTTACAGGATCTGGGGGTTCCATTTCCTCTATGTATAGAAACCTAGACATAGCCTAAAGCATATGCTAGATAGGGGCAATAGCTAACCAAAACTTTTAGGAAATCTTTTAGGATCCTATCCGATCCATGTCAGCCTAGAACTAGGGGGTCTTGGGATATAAATTATATTAAGAAAGTTTTCTTTATATAAATGAAAATCTACCTCTCTGCAACTTCTACCCACTATTTCTAGTTCTGTTTTTGGCATGAAGTAAAATGAAAACTTCCATAGGATATCATCTTGTAACAAGGAAAACCACATGAGCAAAATGAGATAATACTATTTTAAAAGATGGATTTCTGTTTCAGGGAGAAATTTAGTATCATGAAAAGAGCTTTTCAACGTTCCAAGGCAACGCTCCTTTTAAATTTTGTACCCAACTCATTGTCCTTTGGTAGTCTATATAAGATACATATACTGATGGAAAAGATCTATAAGTTGTCCAAATAAACTGCAGGCTGTGATCTGGGCAATGGATATTCTCTCTCCCCTTGATTTTTCCTGAGTGGATGCTTAAGTCAAACTCCCTTGAATAATCACAAATCTCTTCTAGGAGATTCAGCAACATGTCCCCGGGGCTTAGCACAGTTCCTGGCACATGGTGGCGGGTCTTTTCAATAATGTCCAACTCTCCATGACTTTATTTGGGGTTTTCTTGGCAAAGACACTGGAGTGGTTTAGGCACTTAATAAATACTTGTGAACTGAATCCCCAATCAATCCTTTTAAAATTATTAATAAAAAAAGTCAAGCCAGTGGGATCGTGAGTCCTCTACATATGATCAGTCATATGATCAGATCCATGTGTCTAATGTGGAATCACTTACACTTACATTTACACTACTAACTTCCCCAAGAATTCCCTTTTTTTCATGACTACATTATTCTCATAACAATTTTATTGAGATGGCATCTTTTTTCACATTTTTTTAGGGTGAGGGAGAGACTATTAATAAAGAGATTCCTTCCCACCATGACTTTGGTATCTTTTCCTCTCTCAAACACCTTGTCAACCCATTTTACCTTCAAGACATCTTTTGTATACAAGCCCTCTTCTCTCCTCGGCCGCTTGCATCAGCCTGGTGTAAATCCCCATCACCTCATAGTCTGAGTTGGTCTGGCTGCCACAAGTCTCTTCCAGCTCTAGTCCATTCTCTTTTCAGCTGTCAAAATGAGTTTCCCAAACCACAAATCTGACCTTGCCCTAATCAACAAATTCTATTGGCTCCCCATTACCTCCAGATCAAAAATCACATCATCTGTTGACCTGCCTCACCTCTATTTCCCATCTTTTTAGAACTTCTACCCTCTCTTTTTCTGCCCTTCCACTTCTCCATGTATTCTGTGATTCAGTAACACTTGCCTCCTTGTTGTTCCTGGAACAAGATACTCCACTTCCCAGCTCTGGTCATTTTCACTTGCTGACCCAGTGCCTGGAATGCTCCCCCCTCCCTACTTCTCTGTCTCTTGGACGCCCTGATTTCCTTCAAATCCAGGCTAAAATCCCACCTTTGAAAAGAAACTTTTCCTCATCCCCCTTGACTCCTTCTTTGATTATCTTCATTTTATCCTATCTATAACTTGTTTCTACACAGTTGCTTTCTCCCCTGTTAGAGTGTGAGCTCCTTGAGGTCAGGGATTTCTTTTTGCCTTTTTTTTTTGTATCCCCAGAACTCAGCCCAGTGCCTGGAACATAGTAGATGCTTAATTAATGTGTTGATTGATTTGTTCAGTCATTCCTCACTTTAAAGGCATCTACTTCATTTATAATCTCCTGCTACCACAAAGAAGTGTTCCTACAAATACTTTGGTAGATATGGGACCTTTGTCTTTGAGGCTCTAAGACCCTTTCAGATCCTGGTCCCTCCATCTGACATGTAAGCTGTTGCTCTCATCTCTGGGGCTTTGGTAAACTGGACAAGGATGTCATCTATGCTATCAAATGGTATCGTTTTCGTGACTAAAGAATTCCCTATACACTAATATCAAAGCATTAATAAATCTCTTGGATTCAATCATTAAAACCAGTTTTGAATCTAATTAACCATAACAGCCTTTAGAGATGGTCATCTGACCACCTTGTAGGTCACCTGACTACTACCTTGCCTGGAATCTCTCTCTGTTTCACTCTTCCAGCCTAGCATCATAGAACTAGGAGGACCTCCACCCTTCCATGACTTTTCAGTTCATCCCCTTTCTCTGTACTTAACTTTCCCCTCTTTATAGTCTTGATCCTGTGCTTGATCAGTGCAGTCATATACTTTCAACTCCCCTTGAATTCTTTGCTCCCTTGACCAATCAAGTCATACCTTACTAAACTTCAGGTCTGGGGTACTTCCACCATCTGGTTTTTCCACCCTAACTCCTGTGCTGCTCAAGGAAAATCACTCAAACATTCCAAATGGGTTTGCTGCAAATTTATGTCATCTTAATCTCAACTAGACTAATAAAAATCCTTTTATTCTTGCCCAAATTGCCTCTCTAGCATGATCTCTGCGGTGGCTGTTTCAAAATTTCTCTTCAAAAATCCTTTGCCATCTCTTCCCCTATTCCACTCAGGCAGAGGACATCACCTCTTGCTTTAATAGAAAAATGAAAGTCATTTATTGTGAACTTACTCTATTCCTTTGCTCCATTCTTCAAAGGCCTCTTTTTTCCTCCTTTCCTCCAGTCTCTTATGACAAGGTGCCAAAGGTATACATTATGCTTTTTAATCCCTAACCTCCAGCGTGTTGTCACCTCAATTACTCTCTCTCTCTCTCTTTTTTTTTTTTTAACATCCATGTGCACTATTTCCTCTCTATTGTCTACAAATACATAGAGGTCTCTCCTAGGCCTAAAAAAACCCTTCATTTAACTATAGCATTCTCTCATCGTAGATCATCCAATATCTCTCATTTTCACAGTCAAACTCCTAGAAAATATTGTCTATGATTTTGGCTTCAATTTCTAGCCCTATCATTTTATGAAAACGACACCCTCCAAGGGTGACAAAGGTCTACTAATTGCTAGATCCAACGACATTTTCGTAGTCTTCATTCTACTTGATCTCTCTGCATCCATCACTGGACACTTTTGGCCACTCTCTTTACCCTTGGCTTCTATCATTGCTTTCTCTTGCTTCTCTTCCTACCTTTTTGACATTTCCTCATGATTCTCCTTGTCATCATTATTCTTTTACTGCTCACTAACTGCGCATCTTCTAGGGCTCTGCCTTGGGTCCCTTTCTTTTTTTAATCTATATATTATCAATGTGACGGTTGTGATTGTTCATTTTTCGTCTTTGAAGATGATGATTGACATCATGAGGGTGATGTCTTCACTTGAATATAAATCGGTTTTAAGCCCAAAGACATCAGATCGCTTTCTCTTTCAGAATCATCCAAGTGACAAGACAAAAGTAAGAATGGCTGGTGATGGCCCAGGATGCACTGAGTGACCTTGACCTTTCTAAATTAAGCTCTTTCTCAGGTCTGTTTATTAGAGACAAGTCTAATCAATGACTAAGGGCTAGGTCAAGAACTGAGACCAAAAAATAACTTAATTTACCATCTCACAAATATCAATATCTCTCCCATGGTGATCTCATCAGCTCCCATGGGCTCAATTATCCTCTCTATGCAAATCGCTTCCAAATCTATACACATACCTCTCTCTCGACCTCCAACTGCCTAGCATCTCAAGCTCACTCTATCTGGAACAAAGCTCATCATCTTGGCTACAGGCGTGACTGAAATGCTCTCCCTCCTCATCTCTGTGTCCTAACTCCCCCAGCTTCCTTCAAGTTCCAGCTAAAATCCCACCTTTTATAGGAAGTCTCTCCTGCTTCCTCTTAATTCTAGGGCCTTCCCCTTGCACGTAGCTTGTTTGTACATAGCTATTTTCATCTCATCTCCCCATTAGACTGAGTTCCTTGAAGATAATTTTTGCTTTTCTTTGTATCTCCCAGGCTTAGCAAAATATCTAGCACACAGTAGGTGCTTAATAAAGTTTATGGGCTATCCTCTCTTTCCACTCAGGTGCAACTCACCAGTCAGCCCTTGACTTTCACTTGCCCTTTCTACCCCATCACTTGCCAAAGCTTAACCTAATCTATTTTTACAACACCTCAGACATCTATTCCCTTTTCTCCATTCACACAGCCAACTCTTGTCTGTACCATTGTAATTGCTTCCTAATTAGTATTCCTTCTACCAGTGCTTCCCCTCTCCCATTCATCCCACCAAACCACCAAATTGGTATTCTTAAAACTAGATCTGACCATGCCATTTCCTTACTCAAAAGTCTTTGGTTGATCCCTATTGCTTCTAAAACAAAACACAAATTTCTTAGCTTGACATTCAAAATCCTCCATCTTCCTTTCTGAGTTTTATTTTCTATTACTCCCCTTCCTGTATTCTCTGTTCCAATCAAACTGGTCTTCTAGCTGTTCCTTTTGTACAACATTCCAGTCACAGCTCAGGGCTCCTCTCCTATGGGAGGTCTTTCTTGATTCTCTGAGTTATTAGGACTCTCTCTCCCTTGAAATTATTTTTTATATTTTGTATTTATTTGAGTGTACACCTGGTTTTTCCTACCAGTGGGACATCAGTTCCCACAAGGACATGGTCAGGTTTTTGGTTTCTGTTTGCATCCCTAGCACCTAGCACAGGGCTCTGCACAAAGTCAGCACTTAAAAGTTTGTTGAATCAAATTGAATTCACAAGGGGTTCATTACCTCACACAGTAATTAATTTAGCTTCCATACCATCGTAATTATTAGAAAGTTCTTCCATATACAGCACTGACACCTCCGTCTCTCTAACTTCCACCAGGTGTTCTTAGTTCTGCCATCCAGCACCACCAGGAATCAATCTGTTCCCTTTTTCCTAGGATGGTCTTTCAAATAGTAATCCTGACTCCTTAATTCCCAAGCCTTTAACCTCCCAAGTAGGTTAACACCTATTTTGATAACACAATTTTGAGTCATCTTCCTCTGGGCGTTTTCTAGTTTGTCAGTGTCCCTTCCACTATGTAGTGGTCCCGACGAGGCACAAAGTCCTTTCTGTGTTCTAAGCATGACAGAGAACAGTAGGATTTGCATTCATTGGTTCGTCCATTTGATCTAATTCATTCATGTACCAGAACACATTTAGCTACCTCCAAACGATGGGAACTCGCTTTGCTTCTAATTCTTTGCTCCCATAAAGAATTTGATTATGACAATTTGGGCACGTATTTCGCAATATCGTTTTTCTTTTTTTGACTTCTTTAGGGTTTGTGCTTGACAATCACATCTCTAGATCAGAAGGTGTGGACATTATAGTCGCCTATAAAAAAAGTCTTTAATGCCAATAAAAAAATCTTTAATTCCAAATTGTTTTGCAGAAGGTTTGAACTAGTCACAACAGTGTATTGTTGGGCCCTTCTCCCATAGCTGGTCCAGCACTGGCCAGCTTGTACATAACTATTCTGCATTTATTCACTCTACTCTATATACACCACACTTCGAGATGGAGTTATTGTCTCTCCCACTAAAATATAAACTCCTCATGAGATAGGATTGTTGCCTACTTTGTAGCTGGCTCATAAAAGGCACTTCTTAATGCTTGTTGCTTGCTCGCTTGGTCTTTTGTCATAAAAGTGGTAGAGAAGAATAAGCAATAACTGAAGGCAGAGGAACCAGATTCAATTCTTGCTTGTACTTCTTACTACCTTCACAAGTCGGATGAATCATCTCTCTTCCCCTGGATTTCATAAAATGTAGGTGTTGGGTTAAGTGGCTTCTATTGTACTTTCTAGCTCTAGGTCCAGGATTCTCCATATATCATTTTCTCTCTCTCTGTCTGTCTCTCTCTCTCTCTCTGCCTCTCTGTCTCTCTGTCTCTCTCTCTGTTTCTCTGTCTCTCTCTCTCCACTAGACTTCTATTGAGATCATAAGCTCTTTTAGCAATTATATCATGCTTTGGATTCACGAAGTCTCCCTCATTAAAATGTAAGTTTCTTGAGGGCAGGACTATTTTGTGTCCCCTTTTAGGACAGTACCTAGCACACAGTGAGAAATTGAAATTAAACTAAGTTAAGTCACTGCCAATTGACTAATAGATTGGGTTTGTATTCAACTAAATCCATCACTATTTGTGCCATTTTGGGTCTAAGTACACTTGTATTCATACTCATAGAATCATGGAATATTAGAGTTAGAAGGACTTTTGAGATCTTCTTGGCCAATCCCCTCACGTTACAGTTGGAGACACTGGGGCCCAGGGAGGGTAACTGTCCCATTAGTGGCCATCTTCTAAATCCCCATCCCAAACTCTTCTTTCCAAACCAAATTGTCTTCTATTCACCTCTTAAAGATTTTATCTTATTAGAGTTAATTCATTGTTCAACCTGTTAAGATGGTGTGGGGTTTTGATCATGCCATATGTGCCTTAATGATCCTATTCTTTTCTTTTTTTGCTGAGGCAATTGGGGTTAAGTGATTTGCCCAGGGTCCCACAGCTAGGAAGTGTGAAGTGTCTGAGACCAGATTTGAACTCAGGGCCTCCTGATTTCAGCACTGGCGCGCTATCCACCAGGCCTTAGTGATCCTTCCAGGTTTTGTATAATCCTCAGATTTGATCAAAATTGTGTGGATGTTTCTCTTTCCAAGTCACAGACAAAGCTATGTCAGGTCTGGTGCTATGCAGACAGGGAAGGGAATACTGGGATGACTTAAGGAAGTGCCGTTGCCCTTTATGAAGTGAAAGATTGGTGGGGAAAGTAGCACACATTGGTTATGGAACAATTCAAAGTGATATCAGCTCAGGTACAAATAATTCCATAGACAGGAAATGTCAGAGAAGGAAATGACCATGAGCACAAATTTGGTGGGTTGGAAGGAAAGGGCAAGAAATACTCCCCAGGGACTCCTGCCATGATTCGAACCTTAAAGGTTGAATCAGTTTTGATCAAAGAGAGAGAAGAAAAGGCCACATTAGAGAGAGGACTGGGTAAAGAAAAGGAGGTGGGGATGCACTTAGCTTGTTCAAGAGGGTAATAGGCGAGTCAGTGTGGTTGGAAAAGAAAGCTCTCCCAGGGCCATGTGTGTTAATGTGTGGAAGGTGGGGAGGGAGATAATAGGTTGGAAAAGTAGGTTGCCATTAGTGGGAGTTTGAATGCCAGATTATGAAGTCTGGAGTAGTTCTTCTCATAGTTATAGGCGCTGGGAACCTAGTGCAAATTTCTGAGCACTTGTAATTCATCCTGGGAGCCTGGATACTTTACTAAGGTCACAGTTCTTGGCTGATTTATGGGATTCTAGAATCATAAGTTATAAGTATTCACCTCCACCGAGCTGTATCCCTTCTACAACAACCTGATAATTGGTTCTCTAGGCCAGTGGTTCTCAAACTTTTGTTCTCAGTAGCTTTATCCTATTAAAAATGATTGAGGATCTCTCCAAAGCGTTTTTGTTTATCTGGATTATATTTATAGACATTTACCATATTGGAAATAAAAACTATTTTTGAATTTGTAGACCCTCTAAAAGGATTTCAGAGATCCCTAGGATTCTCTAGACCATACTTTGAGAACCACTGCTCTAGCCTTTCCTTTCCATCCAAGGGGAACTCACTCTCTCCAAAGGCGGCCCGGTCCACTTTGGGACAGCTATAGTTTTTAGGAAGTTTTTCTGACCATCCAACCAGAATTTTCTAGCTCTGCCCTGAGAATCCAAGCAGGATTAGATTAGTCTCCCCTCTTTTCCACATGACAGCTCTTTGGATACTTAAAAACAATCATCATTTCCCTTTTAAATCTTCCTTTATCCAGATTAAATATTTCCTGTTCTTCATCCGATTCTCAGATATCATGAACTTAAGACCCTGCACATCCCTAATATTAGTCCCTCCTTAGAATGCTTTCCTCTTATCAGCAATAATACATGGTTCCCAGAACTAAATGTAATATTCCAGCAGGGTCTGACCGTAACCCAGTACAGGGAACCATTACCTCCCTTGCACTAGGTGATGGGTACTCTGCCAGTCAGTAGGAACAAGGTTCCCTTGAGTCTCTCACCCATACCGCGAGGCTCTCAGACCAGCCTTAAGATGAAAAGCTGCCAGGAAAAGCCAATCTCCTCCAGCCAGCAAAGACACTCAAGAATGGTCTTCATGTCCTTTCACCAGAAAGACGCCAGATGCTTCTGGCCACACAGGAGACCTGCTGGCCCAGCTGGAATAGAATTCTGGGGCCAAAGCATGTCCGAGATTGAAGGGACTTTTAAGTCTACCCTTGTTTCTACAGATGAGCATGCCATAGCCTCGAGTGGGAAGCAACTTGCCCCCGACTCCCACATTTTACAAATGAAGGAATCAGGAGTCAAACAGCTCATAAATGAAGAGTCAGGATTTTGTACTGTGATTCCAAGCTCCCAGAGCCTTCCGCTCCACCTTGCTGCCTCTCTCCACTGAGACAATGAATAGCAAGGGTTTTAAAACCTTAAAAGTTCTCTGTAAATGTGAACCACTCGTGTGACCTTGTTTCATATAAGTGGGTCTTGTTTTCCCGATTCCATTCATTCATTCAAGCAGCAGATTCTTTTTTCTTTTTCTTTAACAAGTGCTGGTAAGTTGAAGAAAAAGTAAAATAAAAGTGACAAAAATGGTGCTACAACATTTTAAAGCACTTTTAAAGTATTATCTTATGGGATCTCCACAATAACTCTATGAGATAGCTATTATCATTCCCACTTTACAGATGGGGCAACTAAGAGAAATTAAGTGACTTGTCTAGGATCTCACTGAGGCAAGACTTGAATCCAGGTCTTCTTGAGTCTGGTTCTACTATACTACGCTATCTCTCAAAGGCTAGGGTTTGAAAGTGAGAAGTGTGTGTTTTTCTTTTTTGTCAAGTCAAGTAAAGAAGGATTTATTAAGCATTTGTTGTTGTTTAGTCACATTTTCAGTCATGTCCAACTCTTCATGACCTCATTTGGGGTTTTCTTAGCACAGATACAGAAGGCGTTTGCAGTTTCCTTCTGCAGCTCATTTACAGATGAGGAAGCTGAGCCAAATAGGGTGAAGTGACTGACCTAAGGTAACACAGCTACTAAGTGTCTGATACCAAATTTGAGCTCGGGAAGATTAAGCTTCCTGACTTCAGTCCCAGTGCTCTACCCGCTGTCATCCATTTGTCCTTAAGACAAGTTGCTCTGAGAATACAAATATAAGCACAAAGATAACTCCTATCCTCAAAGAGCTTCTATTGTAATAGGAGGGAAATAACATACAAAAGGAAAGTAAAAGGGGGTGAGAAAAGGAGAGGGAGAACTTTTCCCTCTCTTGGTTGGTGAGATCAACCAAGTCTGGGGATTCCAGATACAGCCTGGAAACGAATAAAAACAAGGCTGTCAGGGCATCCCTCTTAAAATGGAGGAGCAAGCTGGGGAGGGTCTTGAGGTCATGCCGTAGGAGGAAATGATATATTCAGCTTAGAGAAAAAATATTATTGGGATCAGGACAGCTATCTCCAACTCCTGGAAAGGCAGTCACATGGAAGAAAGATAGACTTTATTCTACTTGGGCTCAGAAGATAGAGCCAGGAGGAATGGGAGGAAGCTGCAAAGAGACAGATTTTGGCCAAATATAAGGAAGAAACTTCCTCAAGATGAGAGCCGGCCTTGGGAAGCAGTGCCTCCTCAGCAGTGGAAGTCTCTAAGCAAAGGCTGGATGAACCCCTCATGGCCCAATGTTCCTGGTCACCATTTGGTCATTTCCCTCGCCATGGAGCCCCAACTGGTTCCTCTGCAGCTTCTTTGGGCTTGTGGGCTGAAAGGGCTTCTTCTGGCCCTGCCATTTCAGGATTCTGTGATCCAAGGTGCTTAAAAAAACCTTTCCTAACAACATCATCACGTTGCCACAGAAGTGGCTTCCATGAGTATTCCAGTGCATTGTTTCCATTAAATAATAAATAAAGAGTGACCTATTTAAACCAGACTGGCTCTAAAGCCACAATTATGCAAGAGGAACAGGGCTGCATAGATGGTTTATAAAGAAAAAAATGCCTCGCAGGAGCGACAAACTTCTCCATCCTTAGAGATGGAGGCCGATTCCTCTGTCTGTGGCTTCCAATGATTGATTCCCAATAAATCCAACTTCCCAAGGGTCCTGGGTTGACCTTTCTTGTTGATACTCTTGTTGTACATGCCATTTCTGAGAAGGCTAAGGTTAGAGCGGGTCCTACTAGCTTCTGACGGAAGAGAAGGCTGGGAAACTGATGTAGAGTGAATCTGCCCTGGATTCCAGCGATAAGATCCTTTAAATAGCCCTTCAGACCACAGCAATCAACATTGAGCTTTCTCATCATCCCTAAGGTGTGTGGAGCGTCAGAGCTGGGCAAAGCCAGTCCAAGCCATCCCTTTGGCAGGCGAAAGTCATTTCTCTTGGCAATTTATCACTATTCTTTTCCGCTCCTTCTTCATTGCCCCCTTAAATAAGGGCAGCTTGCAATGTCCTGTTTTTAGCTGCCTTGTTTTCTGTAACTGGATGATCTCCCTGGATGATCTCATCCAGGCTCAGGACTCCAACTATCACCTCGATGTAAATGACTCCGCAACCTACATCTCCAGTCTTAGGCACTTGCTGGCTGATAGGACTTCATTAATAGTCTTTTCCTGGCCATGTCCCCCGGGTTTCCTGCTGGCTGACTCCTCAAGCTCAGCGATTCAGCAGTGAGCGCCTTATCTTCCCACCAAACCAGCTTCCTCTGCTAATTTTCCTGTTTCTTTCAGAAAGCTCCTTCTCTAACCCACACTCACAACTTGAGAATGAATTGTTTCCTTTTTCTCTCTCATCTTTTATACTGTCAGCCATCAAGTCCCATGGATCTTTCTCCCTCATGTCTTTCACTTCTTTCCTCAACTGCTTTGGGGAGAGGGTTTGCTTGTATCTCTACAGGTGGAGAAGGAATCAGATGGGTGCCAACGAGCCATATTCGCCTTGTCCATCGCAGAGAGACGGAGCAGACCTTTGAAACAAAGGAGAAGACCCAAGAAATATCGGGTGGTTCTGTTGCTGATTGTGCTCACCATTGAAAGAGCATGGCAGTTATGGCGTTTGACTCATGGACATCAAAGATTGTTGGACTTCAAAACCCTCAGGAATCATTGATTCTCTGAGCCATAGGACTCGAAAACCCTTAGGAATCATTGGATTCTCTGAGACATAGGACTTGAAAACTCTCAAGAATCATTGGATTCTCTGAGAAATGATAAGACTGTAACAACACTTCAAAATCTGCTGGAATCATTGGATTCCCTAACACATAAAAAGACTTTTGCAGGACTTCAAAAACTCAGGGGGATCATTGGATTCCCTGACATGTGAAACAATGGACAATAGATTGGTTTTGGACTATCTCTTGGCTGCTGAAGAAGGTGTATGTGTGACCGTTGTTTACATACCCACCTTCTAGGACTTCTGGTGATCTTTTCCAACACCATGTTGATTTATATTGTTTGCTATTCCGCTACTTGCGTGTACAATTCATGTTTGTTACACCACATTGAGCCTGCACTGACTGAGGGGAGGGTCATCCCTAATAGCCTCTGCGTTATTGCTATGTGCTTGTGTAATACCTCCCATGCTGATGGGTTTGTGCATAATAAGACCCTTCAGCCCAGAAACCCGCTAGCAACCCCCACTTCCCTTTGGTGCTTTTCATCTCCCTTCCTGAGATGTCAGGTAGGGCGTGATCATCTCCTTTTTAGTGCTTTCACCGCCTTTTCTGAGAAGTCAGGGAGGCTGTGATCACCTCCTTTTCGGTGCTTTCACCTCCTTCTCTGAGAAGTTAGGAAGGCTGCCTCCCCTTGGGGGCTCTGACCTCCCTGAGGAGTCAGGGATGGCATGACCACCTGTGTTCTAAAATAAAAGAAAGCAGGAGATGTAATGGGCTGAGGCTTGAGTTGATGCACTGAGGTCCCAAGTACGTGAGGCTAACTAGTAACTGGGCTATACTCTATTAATATACATGATTGGATAAAGAATGGTCCCTGCCCACTCTGTGCAAGTCCTGATGTGTTGTAGAGGAAATGACGATTTTGGTGGGTGGAGGCAGAGAGAGACAGGAAGAGAAGCTGGGGAAGATTGGGCTTGGGTTCTATGCTCCTAGCTGCTGGTCCTGTGGCTGCTGGTCTAGCTAGCTTCTTGACTCAGCTGCACACATTGCTATCGCCGATTCTCTTCCACCTCCGATCTTTCTTCACTGAGAATAAAGACTGACGATTTTCCCCTAACCTGAATTCCTGTCTCATGCTGATTTAAAAATACACGATCTTCACATTTTATACTGTCAGCCATCAAGTCCCATGGATCTTTCTCCCTCATGTCTTTCACTTCTTTCCTCAATTTCCCATTCATACCATTGTGATCCTTAACTCAGATTTCCCATTTTCTCTAGTTTGAACCATCACAACAACTTCTAAATAGTTCTCACCTCCAGCCTCTCTCTTCTATTCTTCAATCCCAATTTTTTCTTCAGATGCTGTCAGCTTAATCTTCCTAAAGCATAACTCAAAACACATCACTCTCTTGCTCAAAAACAATCAATGACTTCCTATCGTCTATCAAAGTCCAGATCAGTCAACAAATCATCATCCAATAAACACACACACACACATATACCTGTCCATGGTGAGGATGGTATTCAAAGCATCCCAACCACAAGTGGCTCAGGTTTTGTTCCTGAATGATAATGAAAAACCTTCTAATTGGCTACAGCCCTGGAAGAACTGATGGCTCAGGAGTTGTTGTGTTGGAACTGATACCAAAGAAGTGCTCTGTCCATCTTTCTGTCTTTTTCCTTTATGGTGGTGATTAGGTAGGGCTACTATATGTTGACTCTGAGAATTAGAGGAAGAGCATCAGTCCTGTCTCCCATCTAGCCATGGTGTCTGTGAGCATGTGGCCGCTTCTGTTTCTTTGTGTTTATTATTTTCCAATATTAGGTAAATGAATACTTTGAAGTAAACATGTCAGACAGTGTCCTTGTGGATGAAGAAGAAATCCTCCTGGCAAGTACAATGAATAGAAGTAGCCAAAAATTAGATGTGCCAAAGTACCTCCAACAAAATCATTTTGAATACTGCTCAAGGTCTGGAGAGACCGAGGGGTGGCAGCTAAACAGTCTAGCTTATTGGCAGCCAACTTTGGTGAGGAATCAGTGCAACAGTCAAAAAATATATTTGACCCATACCAACAGTTAAATATCATTTTCAAAGCCTTCTGCTCCTTTAACTTGGTAGTTGCCAAATTTTGTGTGATCCTGATTATATCTTTGTAGTATTTGAATGGTTTCTTTCTGACTACTTGAAGTGTTTTCTATTTCTCTAGAATTTGGTTATCATATTCTTGGGAGTTTTCATTTCAGGTGAAGATTGGTAGATTCTTTCAATTTCTATTTTACCTAGGATATCAAGGTGGTTTTCCTTGAGAATTTCTTGAAATATGGTGTCAAGGATCTTTCTGTGTTTATGGTTTTCAGTAGTTCAATGATTCTTAAATTATCTCTCCTTAATCTATTTTCTAGGTCAGTTTTTTTTTTGATGAGTTATTTCAATTTTCTTCTGTTTCTTTTTATTTTGTTTCATTGTTTCTTAAAGTCTTATCAAGTAATAATTTCTTTCCCTAATTCTAATTTTTAAGGAATTATTTTCATTACTGAGCTTTTGTGTCCTTTTTCCATTTTTCTAATTCTACTTTTTAAATAGTTATTTTCATCGTAAAGTTTTGTACCTCTTTTCCCATTCGGCCAATTCTGCTTTTTAAAGTGTTATTTTCTTCAGTATCTTTTTGTGCCTCTTTTTCTAAACTGTTACTTTTTTCATATTTTTTCTTTATTTTCAATCCCGTACCTAATTTTTCTTCTACTATTCTTATTTGATTTTGAAAATAAGTTGTTTTTAAAAATTATTCTAAGAATTCTTGTTGGACTTTTTGTTCAGTTCCCATCTTTTCTTTGAGGCTTTGCTTGGTAGCTGTTTTGATTTTATTGTCTTTTTCTGATTTTATGTTTTGATCTTCTCCATCATCACAGTAGATTTTTATGGCCAGTTTCTCTTTTTTAAAATCATTTGGTTACTTTTCTATCCAAATTTTTTAAACTTTACTGTTAAAATTGGGTTCCCAGCATAGGGGCTGAAGAGAGAAGCACTGCTCCAACCTTCAGACATCTTTTTTTACGCTGCTGTTTTCAGAGATAGTTACAGAGATTTGCAAGTTTTCAGTGCATCTGAGGTAGTATGATCTGGGGGGAGAGGTATATCAGTGCTTTCTTGGTTTGGACTCTGGTTCTTACCCAGTGTTTCAAATAAAAGATGAAATGACTGAAGTAAAACAAAGATTTAGTCTTTTGAGCATATCAATTTGTTAAGCAATGCATACCAGTTGCCCCACAAACTGGGATCAGACCTTCTCAGTTTAGACCTGAATCCCGAATAAAGCAGAGACAGGATTTTATACTTAAAAAATAATTAATCAAATAAGGTGAATTTATTAAAAGGAAACAATGCAACATTAGGTAAAGTGATTTCTATTTGGAAGAAATATTAGAGACTTTCCAAATTGGGATACAACAGATACAAGTCTTTGAATTCAGAAAAGAAGGTCTTCCACTCCCCAGGTATTAATAAACAATCAAGGGAACATGGAAACAAAAGCTGATCAATCAATGTGGGCTAGTTTCAGATAAGACATGTTGGTTGTTTGACATGTATAATTGTGAGAAAACTCCTTGCACCAATCGTTGGATATGAATGAGTTTCTAGTCAATATACTCTACATCCTTATTAAGGGTCTCTAAACAACAGGTAGAAGCAGTCCAATTCCCAGACACATAAGACTAGGTTCAAACAATGCAATAAGGTTTTCTCCCAATTCCCACCATTAAATAAAATTTTCTCACAGGACAGAAGATGGACTAGATACATAATTGAATGGAAATGGAACTGAGCTAGCTCCAGAATTGAGTCACAAGATGAAGTCAGTGTGATTCACTCAATCCTCACAATTAATTACTTGCAGTCCTAGTCTCTCAATTTCCCCAATTTTCCTCACCAG
Organism: Sarcophilus harrisii; assembly: GCF_902635505.1. Lineage (NCBI taxonomy): Eukaryota > Metazoa > Chordata > Mammalia > Dasyuromorphia > Dasyuridae > Sarcophilus > Sarcophilus harrisii. The sequence goes on along the minus strand of NC_045429.1, from coordinate 23,939,118 downwards.
GAAAGGCCCCTGATACATTGAGCTTGCAATTGATGTTGCTCCTGTTTCCTTGAGATGGAAAGCACTATTATACTTGAGATCCCTGATCTCTTGGGACCAAAAGCAAACCTGTTTTTTGGGGTCTCTGCTCCTTCTTGACTGAAATTATTCCTTTCTACCTTAGAACTGTGACCCAGAAAAGGTGTAAGCATTGGAGTTGCCCAACAGTATTTCATCCACCATCCTGTGCTAACCAGAGGTCCCCCATGATCTCTTTCAGACCAAATGCCTTCTATAACTTGTGAAAGCTTGAGAACTCCCAAAGATGCTGCTTCTGTCACCATCATTGGTATTTCCTCTACATGGAATCTGGCCCAGCCGTCACCTCCACGTCACCGATCTTTCTGATCTTCTACGTGGTCTTGGGATAGAAGAATGTCTCCTCCTGACCTTTTGTCATCTCTGCCACTTTGAAATTTGAATTGAACCATTATTTTAAGGTTGTCTGGAGGGAAATATTGGGATTGCCAGCTCAATGCTTCTTCTACTCTGCCATTCTGTCTCTGGAAGTCCCATCCCAATAGCCGAGAGCTCATACTCTACAAAGAGCAAGCCCAGCTGAGCAATCCTTCCATCACTAGGACTAGATATGACAATGAATTTCACAAGGACTCTTCAAAGGGAAAAAAAACAGGAATCAGGTAGTACCCCTTTGCCATATGGATTCTCCATTGCTATATTTTAAGTACAAATCCATTCTCTCCAGGTACTGGGAGTGCAAAGAGAGTTCTTTGTTGCAATTCTATCTATTCTTCAAGACCCATCTCCTCTTGTACCTTCATCCACGTGCTTCCTCTGAGCATCCCAGCTAGAGTGATGGCTCTCTACTCATTAGATGTAAAATCTTGAGTGTGGAGATCCCCAGCATCTAGGAAAGGTCCGGTAACATAGTGCACACTTAATAAATTCTTGTGAATGGGTTGATGGATTGACCCTATATCAAGAGGCATATTAGCTAGCACCCTGGCCTAGGAGCCAAGGAGATCTGAATTCAAATTCTTCTTCATGCAATTATTGACTTTGTATGATCCTGGGCAATTAACTTCTTTGTGAGCCTCCACTTTCTTTCTTGTAATATGTGGGTAATTATGGTCCCAACCTCCCAGGATTTTTGATTTGATGAGGGCATTAAATGGAATGGTAATGTATATTAAGGGCTTTGTAAACCTGCAAAGGGGAACTTCTATGAATGAAATCAGTCTTCCTATTTTATGAATTGTAATTGTACTGGGGGGGGACCCAAACTCTAACTGAAAGCCCTTCCCCAGTTATTTACAAGATGGTTAGGGAGATACGAAGTAGAAATCTGAGGATCCAGGCATGTTTGCTGTTTCTGGGTCAATAACATACTTATCCAAAACTCAGACTGTTTCCCCTGGACCTTATTCTAGAGTTGAATCAGCCAAGGAGAACTGACAACTAAGATAACCAGGACCTTTGGTAAAAGACAGAGGAAAGAGATGTCTTCTCCTTCTGTATTTTTCTATATTCTCATAAGTATTACCAGGGCCCTCATGAGCACAGAATCCTAGCCACCAGACAGTGGCTATACCACTGAATGAACAGGATCCTATCAATCTTGAGATTCTTGCTATAAGTGAAACCAGAAAACAAGAGGAAACTACAGTGCAATGGAAGGATGGTTCACAGGTTCTCCTTGGAAAAGCAAATAAAAGAGTTGGCAGAGTTGGCTTTATCATGCATCCAAAGGAAACAAGAAACGTCATTTCATAGGACAGTTGGTCATCTCAGATTTCAGTGCTCATGATAAATATTTGCAAAAAGACCACCCTGAAGATAATTACAGCTTCTGGGCCAGCATTCCTTGTAAAGGATAAGGAAGCAGAGAATTGTTACAAAGAGCATCACAAGACCCTCCAAATTAAATCAAGTATGTATTCTTATATTCTGTGATTTGTCAAGTCCAAAGTGGGACATACAGGAAGAGAGCAAAAAATGTCGGAAAAACATATTTCAGGAATAAGAAACAGGAGTGTCCAGAGCTTTAGGGGCTCTATAGAAATTATATACTATGAATGCATTTTTCAAGAAGAAAGTAGAGAAGCACTGAACATAGTAAGCATCAGACAATATCACAAAAAAGAAATTGATTTTACTTTAATAGACAGGAAATAACTAGTTTCAAATATGGTGGTTGTTTCCAAAATCAACTGTCGGTATAATCAGAGCACTAATTTTCTAGAGCAAAAGTCAAAGTCAATGCCAAACTGGAAGAAAGAGTATAAATAAGGAGAACAGAAGGGACCTCCAACTCCAACATAATATATTTTAAGGAAATGTTAATACCAAAAATGTTAACATCAAAAATAACAAAAATAGGAAACAGATGAAAGAACCAATATTAGCACAAACTATCACCATTCCCTATGGAATTTTAACAAATATAAACCAATCATTATATTGAGAAGAGCAAAAGAGATCAGAACTCCCCCTTAGTTAGCAATTACTATCCTTGACAAACAGAGAGATGGATGCTTAGACAATAACAATTTAAAATAAGTTCATTTGTAAAAGTTTATGGAGGTGAATGATAGAAGACTAGTATAGGTGAAAAGGTGACATATTTTGAAGGACAGCACCTGGATTCAAGTTTGGATCTGCCACTTAATGAATATATAACCCTGGACAAGTGACTTAGCTTTGGTGGGCCTATTTCAGTGATGATCTTTAAGGTCCTTTACAGCTGTGAGGAGGAGGAGGAGCATTGCCTCACAAAGCAGGCCAAAGTCAAGGGGAGTAGATGTGAAATAAGGTAAAAGAAAACTTGTCAAGGGAACATATTAAGTATTTAATATGTTTGTTGACTTGACTTGTTGATCAATTAAGTCAGATTATCCCAAGAAAATTTAAGAATGAAAATGGAAGGAGTGCAAGACAGATGAAAAAAAATAGAAAAAAAATCTGTCGATTGCTGTACAAAACTAGATTTTTTTTCCCCAATCAAGTCACCATATTTGATTCACATTACAATCTTTAACTTGCTGCAAGAGAAAGTAGGAATAGCACAAAAGACAGAAATATCCAGTCTATTCTGAAAGTGACACAATTTTAAGGGCATTTAAGGATCAATTCTTAAGATATTTGAAAGAGAAGACTATCAAACTTTTGTGTATGGGGGGGGGATTATTTCAAAAAGAAAGACTGTTGAGAATGTACATCATGACCCATGTGCCTACTTTCCCAATATGTTCATGTGAATAATCTCTTCAGCAATGGGGATACATTTGAGATTTACATGAGAAGATAATAATTGGGTATCATATGCAAATGATATTTTACAGCTGATTATATTTTCACACTCATACAATGGACTGAAAGCTGTAGAAGATACAAAATCTCATTCTGCGTATTATTGTTGTATTATTTTAAAAAGTCTTTGATTTATACCCTTTGATCCAGCAGTGCTACTACTGGGCTTATACCCCAAAGAGATACTAAAAAAGGGAAAGGGACCTGTATGCGCCAAAATGTTTGTGGCAGCCCTGTTTGTAGTGGCCAGAAGCTGGAAAATGAATGGATGCCCATCAATTGGAGAATGGTTGAGTAAATTGTGGTATATGAATGCTATGGAATATTATTGTTCTGTAAGAAATGACCAGCAGGATGAATACAGAGAGGATTGGCGAGACTTACATGAACTGATGCTGAGTGAAATGAACAGAACCAGGAAATCATTATATACCTCAACAACGATACTGTATGAGGATGTATGCTGAAGGAAGTGGATTTCTTCAACAAAGACAAGATCTAACTTAGTTTCAATTGATCAAGGATGGACAGAAGCAGCTATACCCAAAGAAAGAACACTAGGAAATGAATGTAAACTGCTTGCATTTTTGTTCTTCTTCCCAGGTTATTTATACCTTCTAAATCCAATTCTCCCTGAGCAACAAGAAAACTGTTCGGTTCTGCACACATATATTGTATCCAAGATCTACTGACATCTATTTAACATGTATAGGACTGCTTGCCATCTTGGGGAGAAGGTGGAGGGAGGGAGGGGAAAAATCAGAATAATGTTGTAAAAAATTACCCTGGCATGGGTTCTGTCAATAAAAAGTTATTTAATAAAAAATAAAATAAAATAAAAAATAAAAAGTCTTTGATTTAGTAGACCAAAACACCGCCTTGAAGATTTTCCTCCAATAAGATGTTTCTTTTGTACATGTTAAAAGCACGTAGGATTCCTTGAAACAGTCAAGATAATTTGTTCAAAAATGCTCTAGTCTTTAATATTAAATGAAGCATAAATTAGGGAAATGTAGTTTTGATAAAGGTGTTTGACTCTTTCATGAAAGATGTCCAGCACAGAATCTACTCTATGGAAAAAGGAACTCCTATAGATGATAAAACCCTCCAAATGCTCTTGTTTGTGAAAGCATTGTGCTAACTGTGTCAAGCCTAGAATACTGCCTAGATCTCAATGAGATCTATAATGGCTCAAAAGAAACCAGCTGACTATCCACACAGAAAAAACTAAGTGGATGAAAAATGCTTATGGTTCAGACTATGATATGCAGTTAGATGGGCAACTTATAGAGATAGTTTATCACTACAAAGATCTTGGATAGATACACACTAGATTGCTAATGAGCAGGAAGAAGAGAGTGGGCTAGATTATCTTTCAGAAACTTAAGTTTAAAAAAATCAGCATCACAAGTCACAAGTATGTGAGAGACAGGAATAGACAACCATTTGTCTGAAAAAGATATGGGGTTTTTAATGGACTCCAAGTTCAGTGAATGTCGTGGTAAATAACTAACGTAATCTTAGACCAGGAATAAGAAAGTGATGATCTTAATGTCTTCTGACCTGTTCAGACCACATATGGAGTATTATGTGCAGCTCTGGATACCTCTACTTAATGAAGACATAGAGCTAGAAGATAGCAACTGTAGGAATCTTCATTCCAGGTCATAAGGATCATTTGGAGAAATCAGGGATGTTTATCTTGGAGAAGGCTCATGGGAAACCTTGTAGGTATCTTCAAATATTTGAAGGTTTGTCTTGTTGAAGACGGATTAGACTTATTCTATCTGGCCCCAGAAGGCAGAATCAGGAACACTTAGTAATTGCAAAAAAGTTGCAAAACAAATCAAACTCAGGCTTGCTGCCAGGAGAACCTTCCTAATGGTGAAAGCTCTTTAAAAATGGAATGGGCTCAGAGGCGGTGGGGTTCTCTTTCTGGAAAGTCTTTCAGGAAAGGCTGGATGAACTGTTTCATTGGTACTTCTAATCTTTCACCTGGTTGTTCTATTATATTATTTTGAACAATCTCTCAATGACCAAATATAAAGATGTTTTCTCAACCTTCATCGTTCTTGAGGTCTCTCTATTTGACACTATTGACCAACTTTTCCTTCTGGTTCTCTCTAGGTTTTCCTGACACTGCTCTCTCCTGGTTCTCTTTCTGCCACTCTGCCCATTCCTTCTCAGTCTCCTCTATTCATGTCACCCCCACTAACGACTTGTGAGTCCCCTTCAATTATACCTTTGAAGCAGACAGTGGACACAGTAGATAGAATACTGGCCCTAGAGTCAGAAGATGTGAGTCTAGGCTCAGCTATTAGCCATGTGATTTTTGGATAAATCTCTTTACTTCTGTCTGCCTCAGTTTCCTCAACTATATAATGGGGATAATAATAGCACCTACTTCCCAGGGTTGTTATGAAAATCAGATGAGATAATAATTATAAAGTGCTTAGCTTAGTGCCTGGCAGAGTGGGCATTATGTAAATGCTAGCTATTATTAATGTTATCATTATCATATCTCTACCCTTTCTCATCACCTCCCATGGGCTAAATTATCACCTCTGTGAGGGTGACATCCAGTTTTAGACATCCCTCCCCCGCCTCTTTCCTAAATTCAGTCCTGAATTATCAACTCTTATTGGATGATCAAAGAGCATTTCTTCTAGGTATCTCAAACTTAAGTCCTCATGCGTGTTATTGTCACTTTTGTACACAAAGTGTAGATGTTACAGACTGATCATAACCATTCTGCAGCTTTCTTTTGTCCCTGTATCATTCCTCATTCTGAGATGTCACTGTTCTCTGATTTACAGTCCAGTCATATCACCGGAAGAACATTGGGGTTGGAAAGATGAACTTCTGAAGTCACCAGAAAATATTCTGGAGGAGGAGGATTCTGGAGGAGGAGCCCTCCTCCTCCTCTTCCTCCTCTTCTTCCTCTTCCTCCTTCTTCTTCTCCTCCTCCTCTATTCATGGCCCACCTCATCATCCCTCTCTGTCCAAAATTCACCTGTTGATGGACAAATTTAGTAGGCTTCCTATCCAGCTAAATATTAATACTTAAGTAAGATGCATTTCTCATCCACTTTGTTTTTCCCAAACTCTTTCACATGAGAATTCATCTGAAAAGGATCTGGGGATTTTAGTGCAAGTTCCTTATAAATCAGCACTATGTTGCAAAAGTTAACAAGATCTTGGACTACATTGAGAGTTATGGAATTCTAAGGAACTGACAGTCTTGCTGGACTCTGTTCCAGACGTGTTGCGTTCCATTCTGGGCACCACATTTTAAGAACTTTGATGAGCTGGAAAAAAAGGTTTGGGGCAGTCATGGAAGGATAATGTCATGTTAGGGTCACTGGAAGGAGCGGAAAATGGATAACCTAGAGAAGAGAAGACTCAGTGAGGAGATTATATCTTCTTCACGTATTTGAACGTCTGTGCAACAGAGGAAGGATTACTCTTGTTCAAATGGGACCTCAGACCCCTTAACACTTACTAGCTGTGTGATTCTGGACAAGTCATTTAACCCCACTTGTCTTGCTGGGGGGAAAAGCAGAATGGGTTGTCTGAGGAGTGAATGTTTTCCCTCCTCACTGAGCATCTTCAGATGGAGGTTGGAGGACCATCTGTGAGGTACATTGTAGAAAGAATTCTTATTCAGGGATGTGTTTTGCTAGGGGCTTCTAAGGTCCCTCGATTCCATGGATCCCACGGATTCTTCAGATGAACATGACTTTGTTCCATTATAGTTGCAATGAGCACAATGTCATCTGCCAATGGGATCATTTGAAATGTGATCCTCTCAATGGAAAATTCTCCTTTTCTGTAGGGCTTCTTCTATGACACTAACAGAGGGCACCCCTGTTTAATCCTTCTGTCACTGCCAATATCAATCAAATAATCTATCAACAAGCATTGATTAACTATTCCCAATGTAGCAGACACTGTGCTCCATGCTGGATTGCGCTCACAGTTAGCCCTGCAGTTGTGACTCTCGTAATACCTTGTAAACTGTTGCTGGGAACATGAGACATTCCCAAAGTCACAAAATGGCAGGGGAGGGAGAGGAGGGGTGCGACAGGATCCAAACCATGAAGCACAATCGCAAAAGTATTGCCTGTGGAGTCAGAGAACGTGGATTTAAATTCTGATTCTGCGATTTGCTGCTCGCATCACCTTGGACTTATTGGATCACTTACCTCAGCTGAGTCTGTTCAACTGCAGTGGAGAGGATGATGGGGATGAGACATACTCTGTCCCAAACCACGGGATTTTGATTTCTTTGTCTAGGTTTCTGTATTTGAAAGCATTTCAGAATTTAGGGTTATGATATTCTGAATGTCTATACCTATTAAGAGTTGTCCTTACAATTGTGGGGGGTCATTGTGATATGTCTGGGCAACTAGAGTCATCATCACAGGAGCAGTTAGTGGTAAGACTAGGATTAAAATCCATGTTCTCTGAGTCTGCATCTAGAATCAGAAGCCATTTTTCAGAGAGAAAGAGAGAGAGAGACAGAAAGAGACAGAGAGAGAGAAATGAGAGAGAGAGAGAGTGAGAGAAAGAGAGAGAAAGAGAGAGAAAAGAGAGAGACAGAGAGAGAGAGACAGAGAGAGAGAAACGAGAGAGAGAGAGAGAGAGAGAGAGAGATCTGCTTAGTCCAGATCCCAGATGGAACCCAAAGAAAGAAGTTCACTCAAGCACAAACACCAGACCTTTGGAAGGGATAGGAACTTCCCAAGGGGTCATTTGGTCCAAGTCACTTCTTTTACAGATGAGTAAGTACATTGAGACCTAGGACAAGGGAAGAAGAGTGAGTGGGAAGGGCCATGTTTTTGCCATGAGACCAGGGGACAGATAGAGAGAGAGTTTACGTGTACAGGCCAGATGCATGGAATGTTTTTTGTGGTCCAAGTCAATCTGCCCATCCCCCTCTAGCCAGATCCAGCCGGACCCCCAACCCTCCCAGTTCTCTCTTTACTGAGCTCTCTAGAGCCTGTACTGTTCTCCTTGGAATCTTCCTGCTTCTTGACATTGTTCTTTTTCACCTTGGGGGAGCTTTTAGGGAGATCCCAATTGGAGAGGTGGGGCAGGGCTGGTGCTAGACACATGTAATAGTCTCCTCTTGGGAAAGACTTAAGATTTTTTATTTTTGTTTTTTCTTTTCAACATAATTTAATTCACAAAACATTTATAAGTTCCTACTATGTGCTTAGCAGCGAGGATATGAAGATGAAAAATGCTATAGCCCTTGTCCTCTAGAAGTACATAATCTTAACAGGGACATAGTGGGTAGTGTATAACATATCCGCCAATAAGCACAAAGTCCACAGAGGGAGTGGGAGCCAATGTGAGGAAGAGTGCCTGAATGTAAAAGCACTCACTATGTGCCAGGCAGGGGGTGTCTACAATGAATGTGATGGATTAAAAAAGGCATCCAGATAAAATGCTGCAGGAGAAAGAGCATTTTCTGTTGGGGGTGGGGTGGAGCAGAAAAGGGAAAATTTCCGGAGGAAGGGGGGAATCTGAGCAGGACTAGGACTGGAAGATGAAGCTGGGGAGAAAGAAGGCTGTTCCTCATTGCTGATTGCACAAGCGTGGGCTGTAAAGGAGTGATCAGGACAGTTATTCATCGCTGATAATCACATGGTAGAGGGGATGTCATCCTGAGTCTGTCCCCTGGGTGGTTGACATAGAGTTGTTATTAAGGAAAGAGAATAGCTATTGAGTGAGAGATGTGAGAGAAAATGTGAATGGTGTTTTAGGTTGTTGGGAAGGTGCATCTGTGCAGACAGAAAGAGCTTAAGGGTACACCCCCTCCTCCTTCGGTTGCTTCTGTGACAGCCTCAATGGCAGGTCCCTGGGATCGGCTTTATGTCAGATGCACAAGGAGGGGGTCCCAGGTGGGAGAGTACGGCGTCCTGGATGCTAATATTCATTCCCACCAAGTAACCTGGAAGGTGGACTGGTCTTAATATTTACTTCCGCACCATCTGCGAGAGACAGAGTCAGATAGACTCCTAAACCTTTTTGTAACCCAAAAAACTTGGGTCCCAATCCTTTTCCTGGCACTTATAGGCTCTATTAGTCTAGGCAACTCTGAGCCTTGGACAACTAAGACGTAGTTTTAGTTGGGATGGAATCTATGTCAGGAGGAAGAGTTCCCACTCTGATGGAATTATAGGTTATTGATATATGGACATATTTGTATCAACCTTCTAGCCCTTCCTTCCCCCTCCCTCCAAGTCTCTGGAGAGAGAAACCAAGGGAAATCAGAAAGTGATCTCTAGGCCTATCATAAGGTCTTGAAGGTAGAGGATTTCAACAGGGAGAGATGAGGAGTGAGTGTATTCCAGGCAGGGGACGGAGATGGAGTAAAATCCTAGACAAATATAAAGAAGCAGGAGAATGCGGTTTGAGGTTAGGGAATACATTATATTTCAGTTTGATCAGAACAAAACATATGAAAAGGAATTATAGTCAATCTGGTTGCAAAGTAGTGAGTGGGGAGACGGACAACCGAGAATCTTAAATGCAAAGAAGAGCACTAACCAGGGTGGAGTGACTGGAATATTGTCCCAGGGTCCCTAAATTTAAGAGAGCACTAATAGCACTTGCCCTCCTGAAGCTTAGAAACAACTGAGTTGAACAATTATTTAGCAAGAATAAATAGTGAAAATAGAATCTACCAGATGGTGCATTCACTTCCTTCCCTACCACAAACAGAATACCCCAGGTGAGCTCCTCCAAAGCTTTCCGGCCCCCACTCCAAAGTGGTCTCACAGTGTCCAGGATCTCTCTTTCTTATTCCTTCAGTAACATTTCCCCAGGTGCTAAAATTGTTATTTATAAATAGGATGCTGGAGGCTAAGAGTTTGCATTTTTTCCTTTAGGCAACAAGGAACTACTGAAGATTTTTTTTTTTTTTTTAGCAGAAAAATGACATGGTTGGATTCATGTATCAGAAAGATTATTTTAACAGCTGTGTAAAAGATAGGTTGGAGAAGAAAGAGCTGGGAAGCAACTACAGCTCCCAGTAGTACAGGAGAGAGGTTATCAGTCCCTATGTTACGGTTGAGCTGATATCAGCATAAAGGAGAAGAGATGGGGGGCTGCGTATCAAAGATCTTAGGGTGATATGGTTCAAAGGACCTGCCACTGGGAGCCAAGATAATTCAGATTTTGTGCTTGAATAACTGGGCGTCATTTCAATTAAACAAGCATTTATTGTGTCTTGGACTGGACAATCCATCAGCGGGCATTTGGGGAGTACCTAATTTGTGTCAGGTGCTGTGCTGGACATGAGGGATACAAAGACAAAGTGAAAACAGTTCCTGATCACAAGGATCTTACATTCTTTTGACCTATGGAAGTTGGGAGAATCAGCAATTTTGTGGGTGTGGTTGTTGTTTGGTCATTTCATATCCGATTCTCCATGAGGCCATTTGAGGGTTTCTTGGCAGATAGTGATTGGCCAGTTCCTTCTCCAGCTCATTTTGCAGACAAAGAAACTGAGGAAAACGGGGTAAATAACTTGCCCAGGGCCATACAACTAGTAAGTACCCGAGACTGAATTTGAACTCAGAATGATGAATCTTCCCGATTCCCATCCCCCGATGGTTTGAGACATACTGAGTTGGAGATGATGGTAAGACATCCTAGTGAACAGTCCAGTAGAAATCATGATTCCAGCTTTGAGGCTGATAGGACCATTTAATCCAATCCCTTTGTTTTTCAGCTGAGGAAAATGAGACCCAGAAAAGGTAATATTTTGATCACACAGTCAGTAAGAGTTAGAATGTCATTTGACTCCAAATTCAGCCCACTTTCAAGTCTGTCATGTGTTTTAGAAGTTTTAGAGCAGAAACTGGGAGCAAATTTGGGAGTTCTCCAAATGAAGATGAGAGGAGCATGGATTATATCACATTACAAGGGTTGTTTGTCCTTCGATCTCAAAGAGGGCCATGACATCAGGGAAGGGGTTCCTTGCCATGCAAGGGAAGTGGATTTCAGTGAGGGAGAACTGGGCAAGGTCCCCTGCCTCAACTTTCTCTCCAGAGCTCTCTGGGTCCAGTGGCCAGATATAGATTAGGATGACCAAAGATGGCCCCAGATGCAATGGGAAACCTTGCTAAGGTCTTCAACAGGTCTCAGTTGACTGAGGCAACACCCATTCAATGATTAAGGCTAGGGAGCAACTGAGGCAAAGAATCTGTTCTTTCACTCGTCAGTAATTTATTTATTTAGACCAAGGGAGAGAGCATGTAGAGAAAAGAAGATTGAGGATGGAAGGTGAATTGATGTCTACACTTAGGGGAGTGTGGCAGTAGGCAAATGGTGAGGCAACAAAGGAAGTAGCAATGAGGGATGAGGGAGGGAAGAAAAATAGGAGAGATCAGTATTATCAAAGGCAAGAGAGGAAAAAGGATTCAGAAGAAAAGGGCAGCAAACGATGTTGTCTGTTTCCGAAGGATGAAGGCTGACGAGGACTGAGAAACAGTCACCGAATCTTTCGATTAAGACGTCTTGGTAACCTTGGAGAGATTTATTAGAAAGGTGTGTCTGGAAGCCAGATTATATGGTGTTGAAGAGTGAGTGGGAGGAGAAGTGGATGCAATGAGTATAAACGACTTTTTCTATAAACTTAGCAGCGAAGAGGTAGGGAGATCTATGTCATAGGTTTCCCACTTGACCCTGGAATCCCACCACTACAATGTACAGGCTTATATTCAGTTCCTGGCCCCCAACCAATCCATTCCCTCCCAACACACCAGGAAGGAACCTTAATCAAATAACAAAGAATTTAATTGGATCACAATTGCACAAGAAGTAACAAGGAAAAAGAATTGGGCAATACAAACATTCTCAGCCCCTATGCACAAATGAGCAGAGTCTCCTGCAGGCTCCCAAAGGATTATAATCTAATCCCCCCAAACCCCTAACATATGGGAGGAGAGAAACATTTGCCTCCATGGCTCACAGGCTCTGCAGTTCAGGGACTGATGTCTCTCAGCTTTCCCTCTCAGCTTTGTCCCTAGCACAGAACCTTGGTAAAGGTTCTTGGCCACAGGCGTCTGTTTTAATTGGCTCCAGTCATCAGGACTCTTTGGGACTTCTGGATTGGGAGACACCATTTGACCACTGACTGATCCCTTTTCTTCCTTTGACCAATTAATCAATCAATCAACCAACCACAACCATTTGCCAAGGACCTACTTGGTTTCAGGCACCGTGCTAGGCACTGAGAATACAAAAATGATAAGGAAACAGTCCATGATCTCAAGCTTACAGACGTAGAGAGAGACAACATGTATGTATATATTTTTGCAAAATTAATGCAAGGTAATTTGGGGCAAAGCTCTAATAGCTAAAAAAATGTGGTTTGTTTGCTTTTTTCCCTAAATAGGAAGTGGAATCTGAGGGAGGATTGGAAGGAAACCAGGAATTTTAAAAGGCTAAAGTGAGATCTTCTAGGCATGGGAGAGCATTACACATAAGGAAGACACTAAGGCAGAAGGTATCACGGGTGAGGAAAAGCAAAGAGCCCAGTTGGTCTAGATTGCATAGAACGTGAAGAGGAGCCAGATAATAAGTCTGGAAAGCCAGATTGTGAAGAGCTTTCAATACTAAACAGAGGAATTTGCCTATGACTCTGGGGAGAAGAGGCAGCCACTCCAGCTTAGTAAGCAGGAGAGCATTATGACATACAGGAGCATTAGGAAAACCATTCTGGTCATTATGTGGAAGGGGAATTGGGGGAGGGAAGCCAATGAGGAGCCTTTTAGGTTCTGAGGGTCGGAACTAGGACGGTGGCCATGGCCAGTGAAGAGAAGGGACAATGATAAGAGATGTAGTAGAGAGAGCAGCGACAAGACTGAGAAGGGCAAAAGAAAATAAAGGATTAAAAATGACTCTGAAGACTTACATGAATTGATGCTAAGGGAAATGAGCAGAACCAGGAGATCAGTGTACACTTCAACAACGATACTGTATGAGGATGTATTCTGACGGAAGTGGATTTCCTCGACAAAGAGAAGATCTAACTCAATTCCAACTGATCAGTGATGGACAGAAGCAGCTACACCCAAAGAAAGAACACTGGGAAATGAATGTGGACTATTTTCATTTCTGTTTTTCTTCTCGGATTATTTTTACCTTCTGAATCCAATTCTCCCTGTGCAACAAGAGAACTGTTCGGTTCTGCACATATAGATTGTATCTAGGATATACTGTAACATATTTAACATGTATAAGACTGCCTGCCATGTAGGGGAGGAGTGGAGGAAGGGAAGGGAAAAGTCAGAACAGAAGTGAGTGCAAGGGATAATGTTGTAAAAAAATTACCCAGGCATATGTTCTGTCAATAAAAAGTTATAATTATAAATATATATATAGAGAGAGAGAGATCAAAAAAAAAAAAAGAATGACTCTGAAGATGCAAGCCTAGGTGACTGGAAGATTAATGTTACATATCCCAGAACATTCTCCACCTCAAAACTTCCTGCTTTTCCTTGGAGACTTCCCACCAATAAAAGGCTTCCCTTCGTGCTCTGTGCCCATGCATACAAGCCCCTGAGAAATGCAGTCTTGGGGATTTTTGACTATAAGTGTTGTCCTCTGGTCCTTTTATATTGGGCATAATGAATGTGTATCTATTACATCTTCCCCTTGGCAAAAATTCTTGCAGTCCCTGGAAATCACAACAGGTGCACAGGTACAACTGTAAGTACACACCATAAAACATCCATTCGTTTGCCTAGAGCATAGTTATGGGTAATTATCCTACATACCCAGGTCACATGTAAGAACAGTACCTAACATTCACATTAGAGTTTTGTACGGTTAGGACTATGCCCAGGTTTGTGTAGCAAAGTTCTGTACAGGAGATTGAAATATACATTAAACTCATGCAACTACATAGTACATAATAGCATCACATGTCAAGGTTGCATCCTGGACTTAAACTTTATTCTGCCTTCAGCTTCCTCCCTGGCTGAAGCATTCTAGGAGCTTTTCAGTGACCTCCTACTACTTCTAAGTGAAAATGTAAATTCCTCATCCCGACATTGAAAAACCTATACAATGTCGTCTAGCTGCCTCTCCTATGTCATATTCTTCTTCTTCATTCACTCTAAATTCCGCTAGCCAAATTGGCCTGCTTATTGTTCTCTGAATATGTAATTTCATCTCCTCCCTCTATGCCTTTGCTCAAGCTATCCCCTGTTCCTAGAATGCCTTCGTGACTTACTTCTGAATTCTAGGATCTTTAGAGTCCTTCCAGGTTCAGCTCATGTGACATCTACTCAAAATCTTTCCTGATCTCCCTAGCTACTAGTGGTTTTCTTCCCTTCTCAAACAATCTTGGTTAACCAACGGCCAGGGTCATCTTGCCACCTTTTCTGCCACCATTTTATTCCTCCTGAATGGAAGCCTATCTGTTATGGGTAAGAACTTGAAACAAGGTACCAAGTGGAATTGAGGAGATAATGGTTAAATCTAGTTTAGCATTGATTTAATCCTACAACAAATAATGGTTCCCTAGTGATATAATGACTGGTTTGTACTCATTGTAGAGCATATAAGCTAGGAGCCTTAGCCAGGATTTATTTGGAGAGAAGGCAAAGGATTGGTGGCAGGAGCTCAAGCTCTCGGAACCAAGGAGAGAGACAGGCCTCTAAGAAAGCTAACCAGCCCCAGGAAAGGAGACAAGACTTTGAAAGAGATAATAAGGGATTTGGACTTTAACACCTGGCTCTACTCGTGCAGAACTCGTATCCTCTGAATGTGACCTCCAAAGCCCATGCCTCTAGTCCCTGGGTAGTCTATTCAGCTTTGGAATACTCTCTTAAACCTCAGCTGTTCTGACTCTTGATTGATTCACTGAAAACTCACCTAACCCACTCTAGCCATCCAAGGCCACACACATCCCATCTAGTCCACCAAGGCCATCTTGTACTTTCCTTGCTGCCATATGTCCTACCCAACCCTCTTGATCACTCAATTGTCCTGTGACTCCATTTATCATCTTTTGGACTCTCCAAACTGATATTCTTCCCCAGTCACTAATTTCTTTGTAATCTTGTAGGTAATCAATCAATCAATCAATTAACATTTATTAATTGTCTATCATGTGCCAAGAACCATTCCTCTTTTTTTTTTTTATCCCCTACACTTACCACATATTAAGAACATAATAAAGTCTTTTCATTCACTCATCTATTAAGTGTTGTATCTCCCTAATAGAACATAAGCTTCTTGTGGGTAGGGACTATTTTTTCATTTTATCTTTGTATCCCCAATGCTTAGCGCAGTCCCTGCTATGTCACAGATAGTGAAAATTGATGTAGAATTGAATTAAATTACAAATTCATACCTGTTTGACCAAACTGTATTATTTAAACCTTATCAATAGGTATCATCTGACTCTCTGCATAACTTTCTCTCCCACTTCCTGGGGTGCACCACACATCAGCCTGGTCAGCGGCTGAGTAGTATTGACACTCTTGAAGTGACTCACTGCTGATGTTATCTTTATAGTCCCTGAAGGCCTCCTCAAGCCCACTGGAAATCTGGCTCACGTTCTAGTCCCTAGTGAGTAAGTTCTATAGTTCCCTAGGGCCTTTATTGTGGAAACATTAGGCAAGCCCTGGTAAGCCTCTCTGTCTTTCTACAATTTGGAAGAAGTTCTGGTCAGTATAAGTCTTAAGAAGCTTTACCAACCCCCAAGAGGGTACCAGCCTGCAGTTTCCTCTGCATCTGGATCCTTTCCATGTGGACCCAACGCCACCTGTCTATCTGCGACTGGTGAATAAGCTCATTTTTGGACACAATTTCTCCAACTCTCTGTTGCTCCTATACTACTGATCTCCAGAGAATCCAATAAATCCCCTCTGGGCAACAGGTGGCTCTGAGTATTTCGTAACGTGACAGATGACCCAATCTTTTAATGATTTGGGCAGGGGACACTCCTCACTAATTTGCCATCTTGCATTTTCCCCAAGCATCAGGATTTTTTGACAAGCCATTCTTCTCGGACTGGAGTTGGTAGGATCATAGGATCAGAGGTTTAGCCAGTGGGCAAACATTTATAAAGTGAGACTCTGTGCTAAGCAATGGAGATGCAAAAAAAGAGACAAAAACAAAACCTGCCCTCAGGAAGCTCACAGTTTAATGAGGGAGACATCACATAAACAAGTAGGAATAGGAAATCTGAGAGGGCAGGACATTCAGAGCTGAGGGACAGTTAGACCTCAGAGAACAGTGAGTTTTACAGATGAGGAAACTGAGGATACAAAGTGGTTTGCACATGTAGTAAATGGCAGGGTCAGAATTTGAATCATGGACTTTCGCTACCACTTCTAGCATCCCTTCTACTGTGGGATGGAGTTCTAAGCTCCTCAATTCCTGCTAAGGCAAATATCCCCTATGATCCTACCCCAAAGACAACATCCCCTGCCACATTGGGCCAGTGGAATCTGTTTGTCTCACACTTTCTTTGTGCCAAAGGGTAAATAAATTCATCATGGAGGGCTTTCCAGATAGCCTTGAGAACCCCAAGCATGTCCTCCTTCCTCTTGGAGATGGGGCCACAGCCTGGTTCAGGATCCCATTTGCAATTACTAGTACTCCAAGCTGCCACCTTTGTTGATCCCTTATTAGCAAGAAGGGAACCTTCTGGGGATGGGGCTCAAGCTCCCACCCACCCAAGGGTGACGTCCCTCAAGGGTCTGCCATTTACTATCTTTAGGACCTTGGGTCTATTACCTCACTTCTGTGGACCTCAGTTTTCCCACTGCAAAATTATGGGGTTGACTAGATGATCTCTGAGATAGATTTTTCCAGTTTTATATCTCTGATCCTAATCCCTTATTTACAGGTTGCATGATCGTGGGCAAGTCCCTTCTTTGGGAGTCTCGGTTTCCTTCTCTGTAAAACAATCATGTTGAACTTCATGACCACTAAGTTTCCCTCAGTTCAGTATCTGAGATCTTGTGCCCCCTCTTCTTGGCAAGTATCACTTTTAGTCATTTACCCTGCAGCTGCGCTCACTGCCAATCACCCAAGGACAACTGGGGCAGGGGGCCCTGGTAGAGGGCTAAAGATCTACCCCCACCAATGGCACTCTCATTGGCAGGAGGCCCAGGCCCTCAGCTGTACTTTCTTGGGTGAGTGGCCCAGCTGGCTCAACTTTGGCCCTTACATGGTCATCACGAAGCCTTCCTATGCGTGCGCACAGGGCGTCTACAAGGTATAGGGCTTCTGCACGAGTGCTTGACCTCTCTGGACAGTAATATACACTGAACTCATAGTTGGCTGGTACCGCTACCCAGCTCTGATTGGCGGCTTGAAACAGCACATGTCAAAAAATAAATCAGGAGAGGAGCGCCCAGCCATATTTGGAAATGAGCTTTATGCCGAGCTTTGGAACTTAGGTGACAATGTCCACCAAGGCTAAGATCTCCAATTGGAGGATAGAATAACTCAACTAGAAGCTTGAGTCCCTGTCAGTAGGAACAAGCGATAGCCCCCGACTGGCTGCCCATCACCCCTTGCTCCTGCCAGCCTGCCAGCAGCAGGCAACACAAAGGGCTTACATGGACCTGCCCCTGGTGCCCAAGTGAGACCAACCGGGTCCTCACAGACCTCCTCCTATTTCTTATCCCAACAATTTCCAAATGGTGCCAGAGGGTCTGGGCTGGATCTCCCTTTCGTGACTCTGCTCAATTACATGCTCACGGGGAAGAGGAATTGTTCGTAGATTGCCAAGAGGAGCCATTGCATGGCATGGTAGGGAGGCACTATAGAGAGTGTGCTGGTTTTGCATCCTGCCTCTGTGACCCTGGCCAAACCCTTTCACCTTTCCTTCCTTCCCCCACTCCGTGGGCCTCAGCTTCCTAATCTGCAAAATGAGATGGGGTTGGGTTCAATAGCCTCCAGGGCTCTTTCCAGGTCTAGCTCTTGGATCCTGCCTCAGACATGGCGGAGGGATGAGAGCGAGCTGGATCTTGCAGAGCCAGAGCTTGCTCTCTGCTGCTCTCTGTTCCAGGTACCAGACAGAGCCTGTGCAGACCTGGTACTTGTCAGTTGACAGCAGGAGACCAGAGGCTGTGGACTGATCTAATTCCTTCAGCCGTCTTTCTCTGTGTTCTTCCAGCATCTTTCCAAACACAGTGAGATCACCATGAAACCGTTCCCATCACCAGCCGTTTTTTCCATGAGTGGCTGGACAGTGGAGGGTTGTGGGGGAGGGGATCCCATGTGGCCCATGAAGGCTGCCTTCCCCCTTTTTTCCTTTGCCACCAGGATTCAAGAATGTCCACTGAAAGGCCTTGGTCCTGAAAAACAGTGGCTGGTCGGGGGAAGTGCAGGGCATTTCGGACTCCTGACCTGGGCTACGTCCCCTGCAGTTCTCTGATTCAAAGTCTGATACCCCATAAATATCTGGGTCTCCCCAGCCTTCTTCTGGACCCTTCATCCATCTTCCTCATGTAGGGAGAGCACGGGGGCTCCCACTCAGTTGTTTCCCTGGCTGATCCCTTTAGGGCTGAGCCTCTTGATTCATACTCGGGTCCTTTTGGGAGGCCCTTTGGCAACCCAACACTGGCCATCATCTTCCCACGAGCTAGAAGATGGAGGTGTAGTTGAAGTCCCTTTCAGCTCTGAGATTCCTTCATTCTATGAAGCACTACGTAGGAGGTCCAGCTTGACAGAAACTGGGTTCCTCTCTCCCTTCTCCTAACTCCATGGCTCTGCGTGGGTCATTCCTCATGCCTGGAAGGCTCTCTCAGCCTTTCAGCCCAAGCATAGGCTCAATAAGAGGCATTTCCTGATCAGGCCAGAGGTTAGTGCCCTCCTTCCCCAAACCACCCGCCATTAATTTAGCAAATGCTTTGTGTAGACCTCCATTGGTACATGTTGTTGTCTCTATGCCCCCAGCACCTAAAGAACATCAAGAGGAAGGACAGCATCAGTTTTGTCCCTAGAGCCTAATGCAATGACTGGCCGATCAGTGCCAATAATTGCTTGAATCAATCACAGCACTCTGACACACTTTGAGGAGGCCAGAGCTGACCCTGACCAGCGTTGGAACTCCAGAGATGTCTGCTGGGTCTGGGTGGGCCAAAGCCAGAGTACCCTCCTTCTTTCTGATACCCCCAACTTAGACCCACTCTACCATGACACATTATGGGGAATCTCTCATTCAGTCCATGGAGGCCAACACCCATTCAGGCTCTAAAGGTAAAGTCAAGTCATATCTAGCCTAGACGACTAGGTGGATCCAGAGCACCAGCTCTTGAGGCAGAAAGATTGGAATTCAAAACTGGCCTCAGACATTTACTAGTCGGGTGATCCTGGGCAAGGCCCTTAATCCCTATCTGCCTCAGTTCCTCATCTTTAAAATAGGGACACAGTGGAGAAGGAAATGGCAAATCATTGCAGTATCTTTGTCAAGAAAATCAAATGTACTTTTCCATGGAGCCCTGTAGAGTCAGACATGACTGAACAACAACAGTGTGCCAAACCCTATGATAACTGCCAGGGATAGAGAGGAAAAAAAGTAGTTCTTGCTCTCAATAAGCTGACATTCTATTGGGAAAACATTTGTGCAACTATAAGATGTACACATTCTGTGTGACTACAAGATGTACACATTGTAAATGGTAAATGATCTCAGTGGTGGAGAGAAGAGAAGGAAAGATCTCCTCTGGAAGGTGGGGATTAAGTCGTGAAGAAAGCCTTGAAAGCCAAGAGGGAGAGACCTGGAGAACCATTAGCACAGAGCAGGGAAATCCACTGATAGAAGGTCATGTGTGACAAGGTCAGTCGTAGAGAGCACGGAGAGGAATAAAGGGGAGGAGTGCTGGAAAGGTAGCAGAGAGCCAGGTAACAAGGGGCTTTAAAGGCCCCCAAAGCATTTTACACTTGACTCTGGAAGTAAAGGGGAGTCTCCAGAATTTGTTGAGTAGATCTGTGCTTTATAAAGGAAGCTGACTGCTGCCAAGTGAAAGATGGACCAGAGTCCATCCAGGGGAGAGATACAAGACAGGAAGACCAATTAGGACAGTGGCCCAGGTAACTGGGGCCTGTCCCCGGGTGCTGGCTCCCAGAATGCAGAGAAGGGGTTGCCTTTGGAAGACGTTATGAATGTAGTAACTATGAGATTTGATGATCTGGATGTGTGGGGTGAGACCAGAGAGGAATCCAGGATGGTACAGAGCTTGTGAACAAGCTTCCTTCACGAATGGACTGGAATACAGCCATCCCTTGGAATTCAGTGGACACACTAAGTCTTTCATCCATACTTTCCCAGCTAATCTGAATCCTATAATCCAATGGATCAATAAATCATCAAGAAATTATTAATCACCTACTACGTTCCAGGCTCTGGGCTAAGACTGGGGATAGAAGGAAGAGTCAAAATACTGATTTGTGCTCTCAAGTTCCTCACAATGCCCCTAATGGGGCATGTAAGTTAAAAAATGTACAAACAAGATAATAGCATATACAGTTATCCAATACAGGATGGGTTGGAAGCAACCTCAGGAAACAAAAAGATCACTTATGACTGTTGCCATAGTCTAGATGAGAGGTGAATATGGCCAAATGAAGGCTGTGGCTCCATGAATGGAGACAAGAGACACTGGATCTAGAAAAACAAGACTGAGCTAGTGATTAGACATATGAATATTAATATTAGATATAGACATGATATAGATATTAGACACCATCTCATACTAGCTATATGATCCAGAGTCAGAAGTCAAGGATGACATTGAGGGTGTGAGCCTGAGTGATTGGGGAGGAGGAGTTTCTTCAACAGAATAGGAAGAAATAGAAAATTGAGGAGAAAAATAACACAATCTGTTTTGGACACCAAAAAATTCGGAAAGCACGCTAGACAAGAGCCCTACCCTAATCCCTTCTCTGTTTCCTGAAACAAGTCCAGGGAAATTCAGCTTTTGGCAATGCCATCCTGAATTCTTCTGTCAAGCGCTTTCAGAATGTATATGTTTATGTCAACCCCACTTGTTAGAGAATACAGCTCGGACTCTTTCTGTTATTGTTTGCTTGCATTTTTGTTTTTCTTCCCAGGTTATTTTTACCTTCTTTCTAAACCCGATTTTTCTTGTGCAACAAGATAACTGTGAAAATATGTACGCATATATTGTATTTAACATATACTTTAACATGTTTACCATGTATTGGACTACTTGCCATCTGAGAAAAGGGGTGGGGGAAGGAGGGAAAAGTTGGAACAGAAGTGTTTGCAAGGGTCAATGTTGAAAAATTACCAAATATTTTGTCAATAAAAAGCGATAATAATAATAAAAAAGAAAACTCCTACCAATATAAATAAAAGAGAGAGAGAGAGAGAGAGAGAGAGAGAGAGAGAAAGAGAGAGAGAGAGAGAGAGAGAGAGAGAGAGAGAATACAGCTCAGGCCACTTTGCACTTCTGGAGAGAATTCATCTTGGTCTCTCTCTCCCAGTCCTTTCCACCCGAGATGACGCTCCACTTAGGTATCTTATAGGAAGTGCCTGGTTCTTTACATGTTGTGTCTCCCATAGAATGTCAACTCCCTGTAGGGAGAAACTGCTTTTATCTTTCATTGCATATTCTGGGAAGAGGGGATTGCCGGGAGCAAAGCACAAAAATGGGAGATGCTAGGCCATGTGTGAGGAAAGAGAGGAGGTGAACTTAACTGGATCATAGATGACAGGAGGGGGAATAATATACGACAAGGCTGGGAAAATAGAAAGAGGCCAGGTTGTGAAGAGCTTTAAAAAGTCAAACAGAGGAGACGGTGTTTTATACTAGAGCAACAGGGCATTATGGGAATTTATTGAGTCAGGGAATGGTACGGCAGACCTGCACTTCAGGAAAATCACTTTGGTAGCTGAGTCAGGATGGATGGGAGCCAAGAAAGACTTGAGGCAAAGACACCAATTAGGAGGCTCTTTGAAAAGTCCAGATGAAAAGGGATGTGGACAGGAATCAGAATCGTGGCTGTGGGAGTGGAGGGGATGGCTTGAATTTGAGAGGGGCCATAAAAACAATGAGTGTCGGCAACTGAGTCAACATAGTGTGAGGGAGACTTCTTAAGGATAATAGCAGACCTATGAACCTAGGAGGCTGAATGAACAGTCATGTCCCTTATAGAAACAGGAGTTTGGTAGAAAGGAAGATTCCAGGGTAGGGGTGAGATAAGAGAATGAATTCTGGTTTTGATATGGCTTCTGGAATCAAAAATGTCCAATGAGGACTTGATGAGGAGCTCGAGAAAAGGCCAGGGGTAGATATACAGAATCAATGATTTAGAGCTAGAGGAACTTTGAAGGCCATTGATTCTAATCCCCTTATTTTCCAAAGGTAGCTGGGTATTGGATAGAGCATATATTGGATAGAGAATATATTGGATAGAGCATTAAGCTTGGAAATCAGGAAGATTCACCTTCCTGAGCTTAAATCCAGGCTCAGATGCTTTCTAGCTGTGGGATTTACCTGTTTACCTCAGTTTCCTTATTTGTAAAATGGACTGGAGAAGGAAATGGCAAACCACTCCAGTACTTTGCCAAGAAAACCCCAAATGGGGTCACAAAGAATCTGAAATAACTAACCTGTCTTTACACACGAGGAAATTGAAGTTTCTTCCTGATTCAGAGCCATGACGCTAATAAGTTTCTATAGTCTCTATTCTATAACCCAGTTACCTACAGTTTGAGGGTCAGTCGCATGATGATGGTAGTTGAACTGGTGGGAGTTGAGGAAATCATTCAATGAGAGTCAGAAGAAAGCCCATGGCAGATTGTAGGGGGAGGCTCACGGCATGGGGACATCACCTGGAGAATCGGCAGAAGATATGGAAAAGCAGCAGCTAGACAAAAAGGAGAAGTGAGCGAAGCATTATGGAAACCAAGAAAGAAGGAGAGACCCTGGGAGGAGAGAATGGCTAAATTAGGGCCACTCATTACAGCAACTGAAATGAAGTCTCCTTGAGTTCAAGGAGTTTAAAAATGAGGAGGAGACTTAATCGGTTCCTCCAACCCATTTCTATTCTTTCATTTGGCAGCTTATACGAGCCTCTCCAAATGAGTGATTATGTGGTAACCTTGTGTCTGCATTCAGGAGGGGAAAAGGAAACCCACACATAAGACTTAAGTGTCCAAAGGAGATTTATTAAAGGATATTCTTTACAGCCGACTGGAGACGGGAATGGAATGCTACAGGCTCCAAATCTTCATCCAGATTGGGGTGGTGGTGTGGCAGGTCCCCAGATGGGGTCACGTGGAGGCTCCCTCTCAGAGGCCTTCCCAGCTTTTGCTCTCTCTACAGGAAGGCCCATCTCGTATGTATTAGAGATGCTCCTTCCTTTTCCGGGGTTCTAGGAGGCTGTCTGGTAGGGAGCAAGACATTATCTAACTAACTTTGTTTCTAGATAGAGATTTTGAAATCGTTGAGCACAGTAAATGGTCGAAGGGAATGAGAATATGGGTCTCAATGTTCTCATGGTGAACTAATAAAGGGGACATGGAGGGTCTTAGGCTTGACACCATGTGCAAAAGGGTTTTCCGAGCTCTATTCCGAGCTCTATGAATATTTTATCTGTGGGTTATTATTGGGAAAAGAGGGAGAGACTTTCTCAGCCAGTTTTAGGATGAAATTTTTAAAAAAGAAGCAAAGGGATATTTAAGACAAGATGCATCTCAATTAACTGGCAACAGCCGCTAGGAGAACGGCTTTTGGTTGTTCTTTCAAGTGAAGAATCAAAGGCCTCCTAGAGATGCCAATATTTCCCCCACTTTGGCTTCTTCATATGAATGATTAAGTGGCTTCTGTGGGGTGGGAGTGGGAAATGGCCTTCCACTATACAAAGATCTTAACAGGAATGAAAGCCTTACTTTTTAATATAGCTGGATATAAATGTGTGCTCACATTATTGATTCATTTGTATTCCTCAGAGTGAAGAGGAAGAGCACTTATTGTGACAAAATTCTAAGAAGACAAACCAAATCCTCAGGCACACAGAGCGCAAACATCGTTGAAAACATGGAAACAGGTAAAGCTTCTTGGCCCAGCCAGTGTCAGATGCAGAGGAAAGCCTGAGAAGCATAAGGATGGAGAGAAGACCATCAAGTACCAAGAACTTTGAGGAGAAGGGAGAATGCTAAGGCCTGGAAGATCAGAACGAGGCTTCCTGGAGGAGCTGGAGAGTTCAGAAGGCAGCGATGGAGTCTTCAAGGAGGAGGGAGGATATTCCAGGCTATATAAAAGCTGGGCACAAAATGCTATGTACAGTGTGCAGGTCAGGGTGCATGGGTGCAGACTTGTTGAGTATCCCCAATATGTAATTGGAATGGGTCTAAAAGGAGAGGCTGGAACCAGTAGAAGGGTTTGAATTTTGTGCCACATAATTGCTTTCTAAATTGTCAGGGCCACCACACTGGGTGTCCAGCCTCTGCAAACACTTCTAGAAACCACGGCTGTGAGGTATCTTTAAGAAGCACATAAGGTTATAGGCTAGTTTCTGAAAGGTCTCCATTGGCCTTTTGTACTTCTCTGCCCTCAGATTCCTGTTATTCCTACTCCCTTTATTCTGTGTTCCAGCTAGGACCCAAAGAGTTCTTCTCTGACAAACTCAGGGATCATCTCTCTGAAAAATACTGTACTAAGACCCTTGTAACTGGACTGGTTGTCGGACAGCGTGTCCCGCTCCTCTGGAACTAAGCTCTGCCACCATTTGCTTTAATCAGCCTGTGTTTATTGAGTGCCTACTATGTGTCAAGTATTGTGCTAAGCCTAAGGGTACAAAGAAGGACCAGAAAACAGTCCTTATTCTCAAGGAGTGAGTAATTCTCAAGGAGTAATAGGGGGAGGCCATTAGATACAAATGAAATATAACAAGAATAAATTGGAGATGATCAACAGAGAGAATTCCCTAAGAACGGGAAAGGTGTTTTGGCAGAAGCCCTTAGTCCTTGGCTGTGGAGAATGATTTCCTTGTCCAAAATCATTGGTGTCATCTTTGGTCTAGTCTGTTCTCCCCATGAAGGAATCAAGCTCTTTCATAGGCTCTTCGTCAACTGGACCACATGGTAGGACAGAAGGAAGTAGTCAGTTTCATAGAATCACAAATGGCCCCTTTGGGACCATTGATAGAAGTTCTTCCCAATTGTAAGCCTGAATTGGCTTCGTGGTTGCTTCCCTTCATTCATCCCAGTCCTAACCTCCGTTTAATTCCTTTCCCATAGAACAGATCTTGGGATACTTGAAGACATCCCCTGTTCCTCCTGAATTTTCTTGTTCATAACAGATCCTCCTGGTTGTCAAGTGGTCTTCATATGGCATAGACTCCTATCCTTCTGCAGGCTCTCCTGAATACTCTCCAGATGATCTAAGCTGTTGTACCTAGAACCAGACAGATTCCATATGCGATCTAAGAAATTACTTATTCCTGGAGACTGTACCCCTCTTAATGAAGCTCGAGATCTTATTAGCATTTTTTTTAGTTGTCACATCACGCTGCTGACTCATCTAGAGCTTGCAGGCCACAAAAAGCCAAGGATCTATTTCAGAACATCCAATATCTAACTATACCTCCCCCATCTTGTCTTTGGGGAGTTCATTTTTCTTATCTAAGTAAAAGACTTTACATTTATTCCTACTGAATTATATCCTTTGGGATCTTGGTTCTGTCATTCAATAGGTTAGTTCTCCATTCCAGCTTGGTGCCGTCTTTAGATTTGGCGATAATTCCATCTATGTCTTTTTGTATCATGTTCCTGATTAAAATATGTACATATATTTTTACTGAAATGTCTATTTATTTATTTTATTGGAGTTTTTTAATTTCTAAAACATATGTATGGATAATTTTTCAACAATCACCCTTGCAAAACCTTGTGTTCCAATTTCCCTCCCTTCCCACTCCTTCCCCTAGATGGCAAGTAATCCAATATATATTAAACATGGTAAAAATATATGTTAAATCCAATATATGCATACATATTTATACAATTATTATGCTGCACAAGAAAAATCAAATCAAAAAAATGAGAAAGAAAATAAAATGCAAACAACAACAAAAAGAGTGAAAATGCTATGTTGTGATCCACGCTCAGTTTCCACTGGCCTTTCTCTGGGTACAGATGGTTTTCTCCATCACAAGATCATTGGAACTGGCCTAGATCATCTCACTGTTGAAAAGAGCCAAATCCATCAGAATTGATCATTGCTCCTCATATAGTATTGTTGTTGAAGTATATGATGACCTCCTGGTTCTGCTCATTTCACTCAGCATCATTTCATGTAAGTCTCTCCAGGCCTCTCTGGAATCATCCTGCTGATCATTTCTTATAGAACAATATCCCATAACATTCATATACCATAACTTATTTAGCTATTCTCCAATTGATGGGCATCCACTCAGTTTCCAGTTTCCTGCCACTACAAAAAGGGCTGCCACAAACATTTTTGTGGGTCCCTTTCCCTCCTTTGAGATCTCTTTGGGATATAAGCCCAGTAGAAATACTGCTGGATCATCAAAAGGTATGCACATTTTGATAGTCCTTTGGATATAGATCCAAATTGCTCTCCAGAATGGTTGAATCAATTCACAACTCCACCAACAATGTATCAGTGTCCCAGTTTTCCCACTTCCTCTCCGACATTTGTCATGATCTTTTCCTGTCATCTTAGCCAACCTGAGAGGTGTGTAGTGGTATCTCAGAATTGTCTTAATTTGCATTTCTTTGATCAATAGTGATACCTTCTCATATGACTCAGCCAGTTTTAGGATGAAATTTTAAAAAAAGAAGCAAAGGGATATTTAAGACAAGATGCATCTCAATTAACTGGCAACAGCCGCTAGGAGAACGGCTTTTGGTTGTTCTTTCAAGTGAAGAATCAAAGGCCTCCTAGAGATGCCAATATTTCCCCCACTTTGGCTTCTTCATATGAATGATTAAGTGGCTTCTGTGGGGTGGGAGTGGGAAATGGCCTTCCACTATACAAAGATCTTAACTGATATTCATCTGAAATATTCATCTGAAAATTGTCTGTTCATAACCTTTGACCATTCCCTGATAAAAATATGTAGCTCATGACTATGCAAAGATCCCTGGGACATTTCCCTAGAGACCTCCCATCAAATGGACATAGAGCAGTTAACAATGGCTTTTTGAATCCAGCCATCTAACCATCTCTGAATCCATTGGATTGTCTTATTGTCTAATCTATATGTCTCCATCTTCTCCTCGAGAATAGCAAGAGATTTCATCAAAAGTTTTGCAAATCTAGGTAAACTATGTACACAGGATACCCTTCATTTACTAAGAAATGAAGTTGATAAAGTTCTTGATGAAATCACATGGGTACTTTGTAATCACTCTTTCTCTTTTTAGATGAAATAGACCAACTATCTCTTTAATGATGTTTTCTAAAAAATTTCCCAGAAATCAAAGTCAATGACTTAAAGTTTTCAGACTTGATCTTTTTCTTTGTTCCTCAAGTCTCCTTCTTGATCTTTGTGGTCTCTCTTCCATTGCCCCTGATCTTTCAAATATTGCTGAGAGTGGCTCAGCAGTCACACCTGGAAGTTTCTTCAGGACCCAAAGACGTCATTTATCTGGGTCATCAATGGCAAACTAGACTCTTACATTTATTTATTTTGGTTATCAACTCCCTGTCATTTTTGTTCTGTTGTTTTTGGCACAAAGATCATCCTCATTAAACAAAGTACTTAGGTCTTCTTTAATTCTCCTATTTCTTCCAATAGAGCTACAAAAAAGGTCATTTTTGGAAAAGCCTTTGCTTCTGTCAGCATTCTTAGATGATTCTGAACTTTTAATTCCTTAAACTATTACAGAATTGTACCATCCTTTTCTATGGATTGCCTATTCCCTAGCCTCACTTCCATTTTCCTTACATTTCTTTTAAAAATTTAGGATGATTGGTGAGTTTCCAGTGCGTTCACACCCATATCTTTAAACAAATCTCATTTTCCTCCTTATTGGAATTATTTCCATTGGTGTCTTCAGAATTTCAACTTTAAGCATCTTTCATTCTTCTTGACTAATAATGTTATTATAGAATTTGAAAATGTGGGATTTTATCTATTTTTTTCTCTGAAATTTTTCCTGGTCCCCCTCATACTCCTTTGCTCTGTTGATTATGTCCAATTTATCTGCTCCATATCTTGTTAGTTCATAGTTTTTTGTATGTTGTCTTCTCCATTAGATTGTGGATTTTTTAAAGATAGGGATGATGCTTTTTGCTTTTTCTTTGTATCCCTGACCTCAAAATGGCATAAATATACACAAGATGCATTTGTAGTGGGGAAGTAGCCAGCTATACCCAGTCTTTCTGAACATGTGCAGAGTACTTGGTTGATGTAATCCTCACATGTACTTTGGAATACGCACAGACCTCCTATAACTGGTTTCAGTGTGCTAGCCATATGAAGAGGAGCCTTTGTGATTGGCCCTGTAGCTGCAATTGGGAGGAAGGGGGGAATTGAGAAGGCGCTAGTCCATCGAAACTGCTCCTTCTTTGGCTTACTCCCTCCTAACTGGAGAAGGGAAAGGCTTCGGGATGGCAGGTGGCCCATGACTAGGGACCTCACTTCTTTGTCTCAGTGTTTATTCTTTCCATTTTAGGTGAAGTTTATTAGAGATGACTATGACCTGATGAGCTTCTAGAGGTTGGGAGAGTGACCTCCTTGCCTAAGGTTCAGGGACACGATGGATTTTGCTGCCAGTCTAGCATAGGACACTAAAATGAGGAATGCCCATGGGGACCCAGCCTATTGATGGCGGACACATGGATTCAGCCAACGGCGATGGATGCCATATTGGTTCATGCTGTTGGAAGGACCAATGCCACGCAAAAACTATTCCCCTCAGAGACTAGGGGTGTCACCCGCTGAGGATGGTAGGCAGAACAAAACTAGAAGCAAGCATTTATTATGTGAAAGGCACTATGCTAAGAACAGAGGATAAACAAAATAGATATAGATGTAAGGCCCCAAGAAGCTTATGCTCTAATGAGGTAAGATTACACACCAAAGGGAGCTTAAAAGGGAGAAGGAGGGGAGTGGGATCAAAGTTCAGAACCAGGAGGGGAATGAGGTTGGTCTAAATGGGGACCCGAGAAAGAAACCACCTGTAGGAGAAGGGGGTCGGTATGGTGGAGGGATGTTCCAGGGTGAGAGAGCAGCTGAAGCACTGGGGTGGCAAGATTCAGAAAGTCAGAAACAGAGCTGGAAGGCGAATCCATCCATCAATCAACTCACATCATCAGGCAGCTGACAGGATTGAAAGATCACACAGGAGAAGCTGGTGGGGTGTGTCTTGCAGATGTTGTGCAGAAGGATGGCACAGGGGGTGGGTAAGTTTCTCTGCAACAAAGATATGGAATACGCCCTGCATGTACTGAATGATTCCAAATTCCATTCTCATGAGGATGAAGCCTCTTTAATCAGAGTTTATGCAGAAAAAAAAAAAAACACCACCAGTTATGGTTATTCCTGCTTTAGGTCAGGATCAAGGGGCCATGATTCTTCATACCGGAGCAGTAGCTCCCCAAACTACAGTTCTCCCTTTACATCCTACTGAAATCACTGGGGATTTGTGTTTTTAACTTGGAATCTATAATCCAAATTGACTTAGTGTTTTAGGAAATTTTAAAAATAACTTTTTAAAAGAAAAAACTACATACCATGAATGATGTAGAGCAGAGTGTGACCTCTCACTCATCTGGGGAGGAAAAATAGTTGTTATTCTATTTTTGTAGAGTAAACATCTTTCTGTAAAAGATAATTGATGTTAATTGGCTAAATGGAATCAGGGAATCAGGGAATCAGTCACTGGTAGCCAAAAATTGGCTGAGGAGGAGAGATACACTAAAATGAGTCCTCAAGTCAATCACATGAGAGAAAAGTATCTACCACCCTCCAGGCAGTACTCTTAGGACCTTGAGGGGAAGATCTAGCTGGTCTCAATCCGAGGCAGAGTAATAGTTACACATATGAGAAATCTTAAAGTTTTTAAATAAATGTTAGATTTTACTGTTATATGTGCCCAAAATACAGGGAGAAGGCAGGTAACCCTAGAGAAGAAGACTCCAGCAGTTGGGGTTATTGTAGCAGAATTCCTATGATATTCTCCTCACCAAAGTACCAGTGGGTGATCCCTCTCTACCCCCAATCCACAGTCCTTGATGAGGGTCCAAGGCCCAGTTCTACGATAGCAGACTAGGCAAAGTGGTTATTCACCCCGACACACTGCGGACCTTCTACAAAATACACCATGACCTCTCCCAAAATCAGCAACAGGACTTCAACAAAATATGCAGGGTCACTTTAAAACAAGCATAGACTGCTTTCCTGAATCAAAGGGCCTGAATTGCCAGTATGATTTACACTGGAAAAAAAAGCTGCTGCCAAATTACTGGAGACTCCGAGGGGAAAAAATTCTCAATGCTACCAGTATAAGGAACTTAAGCAATATAATTTACTGCTACTTGTTTTTTGCAGTAGAAAAAAAAAAGAAAAGAAAACAAAGTGGGTGTTTATTGATTGATGAATGGCTGAGTAAACGGTGGCATTTTACTGTTCTGTCTATCATTCCATAAGAAATGAGGAATTCAGAGAAACATGGGAAGATAGGCATGAACTGATGTAATCTGAGATAAGCAGAACTAGAAGAATAAATCATACTAAAAAGTAGCTAAACTGATGATTTGGTCCGAAGAGACAAATGGTGAAACAGGTTCCCGACTTATTTATGATTACAAAGGAGAATTCAGCGGGGGTCTATCAGGGAAGGATTGGCTTAAAAATAGTCGTTAATTTAAAAAAATAAGGAAAAAAAAAAGATTGCTACTCGTATCAACAATTTACAATTTAAATTTTGTAGCCAAACTCTCATGCCCTTTCCTCTCCTTTTCGGTGCCTCCTGGCATATGCCCTGTGCAATACAACGCGTTGGATCTTCACAAATAACATGAGCTCCCACCGCGAGAAGGAGTCTCCCACTCAACCCTACAATCTCTGCATCACTTTGGTTCCACGTTCTTGCTTCTATTCACCGGGTTCTTTCCCAACCCCCCCTCCCCCCTCCCCGAGCAATCACTTTAACCAGGTGGCAAAACACTTCACAGGAACAGGTTGCACAGTAAATAGCAGACAGAGAAAAGCAAGCGCTTTCAGTCCCTAAATGAGGTCCCGGCTTGGAGGCTCCCTTCGGGCTCTTCTAGAAGCCTGCAGGAAGGAGACAATTGCTCCTGAGGGGGGCGCCCCCGGGGAAATCCCAGCTCTCGGGACCCCGGGACCCTGGCTCCTGCCTCGACGCTGCCAAGGGCGCCTGGCGGAGCCCGTCCCGCCTCGTCCTGGACCTCCCCAGGCCGCGCTGGGGCTGGGAACGCCACGGCAGGCTCGCTCCACGTGGTCCCACCGCGCAAACTTTGCCCGGGACTCCCGGGGCCCTCCTGCGGTTGGCTGGCCCACCTTTTAAACCTCCCATTTCCCCCTGAGCCTTCCCTCCAATCAGAGTATGGGAGTCAGGGGGAAACCACCTGCACCCAGACGTACGGCCCCCTGGGAAATGGAGTCCCGGGAACCTCTCCCAATGAGAGTTAGGCTCCGGGCCCCTGGCATTGTGGGGGATGTAGTCACATGGGTCTGTCCCATCTGCGACTGAGCCCTGACGGGGGATCCCAGCACCTGGGACGGATAAAGCGGAAACGAGGGGGCTTGGGGGAGGGGCTGGCTACGGGAGGAACGTTCTGCGGCCTGCAGAGGCCTTTGGGGGGGGGGGCTTTACCCCGACTCCTCCCCAGGGGGAGGAAACAGCCGAGTCCCAGTTGGAGCAGATCCAACGAGTGTTCAGGAGTGAGGGGGAAAGAGCCCCTTCCCCTCAGAGAACTTCCAGTCGGGCTCAGATTCAGCGCCTGCCGGGACGGAGGGGAGAGGGGAGCGTTACGGGCGGGGGGCGAGTCTGGAACGGCTGCCTAAGGAATGGGTCAGGGGGCCCAAGAACCAAAGGATGGTCGCTGGGCCGTGGGGAGCCCGCCGAGGTCGGAGAGCCCGGGTTCTCAGGGGACCCCGGCCGGGCGCACGCGCGACTTCCCGCTTTAGTCAGTGTGGAAGCGATGTTCTTTCCCTTCTTACACATCTTCCCCCCGGCTCCCCTCCTCCCTTCCCCTCCCCCACCAAAGAGCTCTGCCGCGGGCAGAGCATCACCAGCAAAATAAATCCACACAATCCCGCCCAGACCAGAAACGCCACACGGCGTCCGAGGGACCGAGGCGCGCTCCCAGTCAGCTCTGCGGGCCGCGCCCGGCCGGGGCCTTGCTCAGCATCCTCCGGGCTGTGCTTCCCCCCGCTTCAGGGCGGTCGCTGTGTAAATCGTCCCGGCTCAGCCTTCCTTGCTCCGGATCAGCCCGGCCAGCTCTTCCCGGGCTTTCGGAACCTTCACGCGAGCCTTTCCTCGCGGCCGGGAGACCCCGTTATGTGCTCGCGCTTCCCAAATCACTTTCCTTCTCGTCTTTGCTGCTACCCAAACCGCCCTGACGTCCGCGGTCGGACTGCAAAGGTTAATTACAGAGCCATAGTCGAGAGGGAAACTGGAATGGAAGAAGAGGAATTGGCCGGTCGATAAATCGACCGAAATCGATTTAAAATCCACCCAAATCACTAGAAAATCAGTCCCTAGTTGGGCGCTAGAAATAGAGAGACAAAGGGAAGCAGTCCGTACCCTCGAGAAGTTTACTTTCTATAGGAGAGTTAATCTACAGCCACACGAGGATAGAATGCACTACAGACAGATGTAGGGGTACTCTAGGGGGTCAAAGGCTCTGGCAAAAAAAGCAAGGTCCAGTGGAATGAGATCGTGCAAGAGAGAAAGAAGGACTGGGGAGATTGGCATCACACCCATGGATTTCAGGACTCAGGACCCTGGAAGCTCCTTCAAGGTGGAAAACGTTTTTATTTTGAGTTTTGTATCTCCCATCACACTGGTGGCACATAGGAGGTGCTTAGGGAATGTTTGGTGGATTAAATCAGTCAGTGATGAAGCAATTTCAGTTGATGGTGAAGTCCAAGATGTGAGCATCCCCGTGGGAAGCTGAGGTGGAGCGGAGAAAGAGGTTCTAGGGTTTAAAGAGGCTGAGGAGCTGAGGGCATGCGGTCAGGGCGGAGAGGCAGCAGGGGACAGCAGAAATGGCGTTGGATTTGGGATCAGAGGACTTGAGTTCAAAATCTGTTTGACCCTAGACCCATTTCATCTCTCTCTGAGTCTGGTTTCTTGTCTATAAAATGAAATCAGATCTAGGATCCTATTCGAGAAGGCTCATCATAGTGTAACATCGTTACAATGATTAGCTCTTTGAAGCCTACTGAGCAATAAAACGACCCCTAAAATCCTCCTGATTTCCTTCTCTTTGCCTTTCCGGAGTCTATTTTAGAAGAAAAACTCTGAGTTCCGCTGCAATCACTCCAAGCCCCTGGTTTGGAAATTTTCTAACACCTAGACAGAGGTTAGATTCTCTGCTTACCCTTATTTTTATCTCTCTATTTAACTCCTGACTACTTTGTAGTTGAAGCAAAACAGAAACTACTGGAAATATCTGGATAACAAAACAGCAGGTTTGTCTGTGGATAACAGGCATCGGGGTGGAATATTGGGGAAAGAACCGAGCTTTTCTCAGGACCGGCTTCAACGTAGATTCCTCTCTTTGGGCTCCCCATAGAGCCAAGAAGTCTCCATATAATCCCTCTCTGACTCAGCCTTTCCTTTGCTCCATGAGATGCTCATAATCTCTTCTTCCCTGATTCGGAAACAGCTTCTCCCTTTAACACAAAGGCTTCTGGGTAGAACCTCGCCATTCACACAGTGGCTTTGATTGATGGAAAAGGCGTACAAGCCAGTTGACACTCTCCTGATTATTTGATTCCATTTTTTAAAAAAATGTTTACAACTGGTCAAGGCACTAAAACCAGAACCGGCAGTTTTGACCCTCCTCTTACAATAAGGCCCCAGATTGAGAGCTGGAAGGAATGTTAGGCACCCTCATAATATAAAGGAGTTAAGTGTTTTGCATAGGGTCACGTGCTCATAAATGACTGAGGAGCAATTGAATCCAGGTCTTCCTGACTCCAGGTTTAGGATTCTATTCCCAGTATGAATACTGAAGTCATCAAGCTGACGGGGTGGAGATCACTTCACTGCCAGATGTGGAAGGCAATGAGCAGCGTGGGAGAGGGACCAGGAGGTCAGCAATACTAGCAACAAGCATTTCCACAGGGCAACACGATCGGAGGCAATTAACTTCAAGGTTAAAAATGGCAGTAAAGAAGAAAATCTGTCAGCCTTTCTCTGCCTACTTCTTCCCCACCCTGACAAATGCGAGATAGTAGGCGAGAAGTCGCAGGGGAGCAGAGGGTAGCAGGAGATGTGCAGTCTCTGGGAGAGAAAACCAGGTTTCCACCCAGGTCGGGATGTGAGGAATGGTGGGAGGGAGGGCTCCAGGATGAAGGAGACAATGGGCACAGTCCGGGCATCTCCCTGACCCAG
This sequence comes from Sarcophilus harrisii, assembly GCF_902635505.1. NCBI lineage: Eukaryota > Metazoa > Chordata > Mammalia > Dasyuromorphia > Dasyuridae > Sarcophilus > Sarcophilus harrisii. Next base: position 23,904,233 of record NC_045429.1, on the reverse strand, counting down.
TGGGAGCCATGTCTGACCATGTCTGATCAGGGCAGAGAGCCTGATGATGAGCCCCACACACACACTAACCATTAGAATCAGATGTCCCCGTGGCCAGAGGAAGAAAAAGACTGGGGCTGAGTCGCTTGGCTTTAGGGAGAATTTATCAGGAAAGGGACTTTTGCCTAGACAGGTGGCTTTTCTGAATGGCAGGGTCAGGATTTGCCAGCTCTCGGGAGGGGGGGGGTACGAAGGAGTTAATGAACTACAAGATACCAGACAGAATACGGACAGGGGGAGGCTTCTGGCCAGAGGGGTCTTCCCCTCCCTTAGGTGAACAGAATGGGAGAGGGTCAGATAAATGGGAGCCCTGTTCTAAACTTTTCAAGAGTTGGGCCTGTCTCAGTCTCTGTAGGTGCATTTGCAGGCCCTAACAAAGCCTGGGACATGGCAAGTTCTTAATAGATGTTTGTCAATTGATTGTATGGATTCAAATATTCTGGCTCTTCTAGCAGGGGGCTCAGTGAACACATCCTGGGCTGGATGAGTTCCAAGAAGGGCCGCAGCTAAGCCATCCTTTGCCCTGTTTCCCCCACCTTGGGAGAAGTCAGAGGAAGGGCGGGAAATGTCCTCTTCACTCTTCCCAGAGACAGAGGAAGCAACGGACCTGCCAATCTGGCCTAATTAAGCAGAGTCCCAGAGACCCCAGAGCCATGCTGAGTTCAGAAACACAACAAAAATTGGAAGGAAACTTCTCTGAAAAGACAGTGCAAAGCAAAGCAGAATAAATACTCTCTATTACAGAAGAGGATGGAGCTCAACTGCCAGGAACAGAGCTTGGCTTTGGGGACAGCAGGACAAAGATACCTCAGCTCCTGTCCTCAGGGAGCTTACATTCTATTGGGGAGGGAGAGAATAGCACGTACACACCCAGGTCGTACAGAAAACAGGATCCATGGCAGTCGAGGGATCAATTGGAATCCAAAAAAGGTCAGCTTAGAAGGGATCCCAGAGATCTCAATTACTCAGATGAGGAAACCGGAACGGAGGAACCGGGGAAATGGCTTGTCCAGGGTCACACAGCAAGTTAATTCTCTTGACTCTCCAGGGGGAGTCTCTTTCTATTAAGGCTTTGACTTAGGTGAAAACTGAAAGGAAAAAGCCTTTGGGACTGAGTGGTGTTAATCAAGAAATGCTTCTGTATGCAATATTTCCTGTGGGATTTGAATCAGGTTCAGTGTCTCAAGGGAGGCAAAGATAAATCAGGCAGTGATGAGTGAATAAGATCTCGAGGGGTTCTGGGATGAGTTGGGGAAATAAGAACCTCTGAGTTCCAGGGCCCTCATAGGTCAGCTAGTACTGTCCCCAGCAATACCTCAATTTCTCCAAGTGCGGCCCTGAAAGACCCCAGTGATGGGGATCCCAGGACCTCTGGAGGCATTCCATTTTGAGACAACTCTCATTGTTGTGGGAAGTTTTTTTCCTTACATTGAGCCAAAATTCTCTTCTCTGTAACTTCCCCCCATTGTTCCCAGTCTGCCCTCTGGGGCCAAGCAGGAGACTGATTCCCCTTCCACATGACCAGCCTTCAGATACTTAAAGAGAGCATGTCCCGCCTACCTCTTTTCCCCAACCCCCAGTCTTCCCATTCCCAGATTAAATTTTCCCAGCTCCTCCAGGCAAATGACAAGGTCTTTGGCTAACCCAGTGGCCCTTTGACCAACCTAGTCACTTTTGTCCCGATATGCTCCATTTTATCACCATCTTTGCAGAAATATAGCACCCTGAACTCGATAGAACACTCCAACCAGGGTCTGATTAGGGTAGAGTACAAGGAAATCACAGCTTCTCTGATTCTGGACACTACAGGCTAGGATTAAATGAGCTGCCTTGTCGCCATATCACACTTGAGCTTGCTGTCCATTAAAACTCCTGGATTGTTTTCCAGGTAGACTGCGATCCAGCTGTGCTTCTGAACTCCAAGTCCATGATAAGAAACCATCCTTTTAACCAGTTGTTTCTTTCTGAAAACTTCCCTTTGCTTTGCATCAGCTTTGGTCACGAAAAGACCAGGTTTTATGGTTCTCACGCATCCTTCCGGATGAGTTCTAGATCACAGAATGTGAGAATCGGAGGAACCTCAGCAGCCACCTAGAACAACCCATACTTTCAAGAAGCATTCAGTGTCCTCCAGAAGTGAGTAGATTATGGCCATCCTTTCAGCAAACATTTATCATTCACGTATATTTATTAGGCACTGAGAAAGAAAGAGAGCTTATATAACACATGGGCCCTGGAGCTTATAACCCTGTGGTCATTGAATGCAGCTAACCCAACTTTTTTTTTTTTTTCTTACAAATGAGTAAACAGAAGCCTGGAAAGGAGAACAATGTTCCCAGATGAAGAAACTGAGGCTGAGCAAAGGGAATTGACTTGGGTGGGTTTGTGGAATGAATGGATGAATGTAATTTGGCTAAAGCACACAGTTATTACGGCAACATCCGTAAAGCAAAGGAAAACCGGAAGACTAGAGAGAGGTCTGATTTCTGATCCTGGACCACTAGCTCTAATCTTTTGTGGCCTTGAGCAAATAATTTCTCTGGGGCTTAAATTCAATTTCCTTTCTCTGTGGTTCAGCTTTCTCCCTTGTAGAATGAAGACATCAAACTGGACCTTTAAGATACCTACTAGTCCCAATATTCTATATTCTATGCTCTGTCAGTTCTGATGTTCCATATTCTATATTCTAGCATTTCATGTTCTAAAGTGTCTGCCAGCTCTGAGGTTCCACATTCTATGTTCTAGTACTTCATGTTCTGAAGTATCTGCCAGCTCTGATGTTCCATATTCTAAAGTCCTGGAGATGTTTGGAAACTGAAGAAACTTAGCCCTGGAATTCTTTTCTAAGGTCCTTTCAAACTCTGACATTCATGTGGAAAAGAAAAAACTCACTATTGTAAACTGGCTCTGTGAAAAACCCAATTCGTGCACACAACCTTGTGGGAACTGCAAAGAGACCGGTAGGAGCAGCCACTACCTTGCAGTCAAAATAGCGGAGCGAATTAATTGATTGATTCTCCTAGACCCGAGGCTTCTTAGCCACAAGACCATAGGCCAGTTAGATCCGGCCTGGGGCTCTTAGGAAGCCCTTCAGAAGACAACTTCACTCTTGCTGGGAGGTTGCTTTGAGTTCTCACAGCTCTCATCATTACAACGCCAACTCCTTCGAATATTTCCACGATGGAAGTCTGAAAGGGACCCAGGGGTCCTCTTGTCCCAGACTTTCCTTTGCCAGTGGAGGGAGGGAACGGAAAACCAGAAAGGGAAAGTGCCCTACCCCGGACCCCACAGGGATAAGCGTCAGAGCCGTTTGTTGGGACTGAGTCCGGTTGTTCCACCACCAGACTCCTTTAGAGTAGACGAGGACCGAAGCCCCTAAGCCACGGCGCCTCGTGGATGGGCAGGGGAGGGGGCGGGGGCTGGCCGGGGCTCCGGCGTGGGGAGGCTCCACAGCTGGAATGGCTGCTTGTGAAGTGTCACGGAGGAAATCCCTTGGAAAGGGACCTAGAGGGACGTGGCAAGCCACCAGCCCCTGATCAGTGGCAGTACTCGGGCTTCGCGGCAGCGGGATGGACGCCTGGGAAAATTCAGGTTTACGGGATTAGAGCTTTGACATTTTTTCTCTTTGTAAACTGGGTCAAGTTAGCTCTCCCGTGTGAGCCTCAGTTTCCTCATTTGTACAGTGGGACGCGGCGGCACCTCCAAGTCTGCGATCAGCCTGGGGCTCTCGGCCCCGTCCCCCACCAGGCCCCGGCCAGCCCAAGCGGCTGCCCCGGGACCCGGACTTGGTGCTGGGGCCCCGCAGGCGGCCCGTTGCCCCGAGCGCTCGGGGGATGGAGGGGGGAGGGGGGCAGCGCCACGCAGCCCAGCCCGAGCCGCCGCCTCCTGCGCTCCTCCTCCTCCTCCCCGGCCCGGCCCGGCCCGCCATGCCTCCCTGCTACAGCGCCCCGAACTGAGCCATGCTCGGCCGCCGGCCTCCCTGCCGCCCCCTCCCCCTCGCCCCCCTCGCCGTCGTCGTCCTCTTCCTGGCCTCCCCCGCCACTCCGGGGCCCAAGGAGAGCGACTTCTACAACTTCAAGGTGGTCAATATTAGGGGCAAGTGGGTGTCCCTGGAGAAGTACCGCGGCTCGGTAAGTGCTCGGGGCACCGGAGCGTTCACCGAGCGCCCCCACCCCCCCCTCCCGCCCACTCCGAGCTGGCCCCGGCCCCCGGCTTCAGGCCCCAATCCGAGGGGCCCAGGCCCGCTCTGCGGCAGGGGCATGACTCCGTAGGACTCGGGCCGGCCCCAGGATCCAGACAGGATGGAGGGGGCTGGAGGAAGGCGGCGGGGCCGTTTGGAGGTGGCGGGGGAGGGGGAGGGGCGCGCCTCTCGAGCCGCTGGAATCCGGCTCGGATTTCCCCCCAAAGCGGTAGAGCTGCTCAGAGCCCTGGCCTCCTGAACTCCTCTCCGCTAACTGCCCGGCCCTCTCCCACCGGCCTCCCTTGGCCGGCCCGCAGCCTGGAGTCTACGTGGCACGCCCCCGCCCCGGGAAGGGACTCGGCCCCGTTCCCACCCCCGGAGTTTCCGAGGGGGTCAGAGGCAGAGGAGGGAAAGGGCCCACAAGCCTCTGCTCGCTCGGCCCCCCAGGCAGGGCTGGATGCTGTCCCCTCTCCCAACCTCGGGCTCTGCATCTGTCAAACGGAGGGGCTGCGGCGTCCCCCCTCTCCTGGGACAGTGCGGAGGGGACCCGTTTGGGCCGAGGCGGCAGCGTCCCGGTTAGTGGGCAGACCACCGGGCGGAAACCCAGGAGCCCGACTTCGGCAGAGTCCCAGCTGCTCCACCGGGTCCGGTCGTTTCCCGTCTCCCAGCCTAAAGTCCTCGTTTGTACAACAGGAAAAACCTCACTGAGCTGTCCTGGGGGCAGATAGACTCCCCTGGGGAGCCACTGGGGAGGCGTGAGGGGGCCTTCTCTGGCTCTCCCAGTGTTCCTGACACTCAGGGCTGCAGGGCCTCTCCAAGCCCAGCTGGTCAGCCCTGCTAGGGAACTCCCACACCCTGGAGAACAACTAGTCATCCAGCCTCTCCTTGAGGGCCTCCCATGAAGGGAAAGGCCCTGGAAGCATGAGGGGCCTGGGCCACATAGGGACAGCTCGCAGTGGAAGGAAGTCTGTCCCCATATCTGTCCCTCGCCAGCTCCCTTCGTGGCTCTGGGGCCCAGCGAACAAGTCCAGTCCCCCAGATATGGGAAAGGAAGGCCGGGCTTGGAGTCAGAAAGAACTTGGCCTTGAAATCCTGGCTTGGATGCTTAATAGGCTGTGTGACCTTCTAACCTGGTCTGGTTTAAATCAATCTAATTTGACAAACAATGTAAGCAGGCGCGCAGCTCGGTGCTGAATGTAGAAAGACAAAACTAATCGTTCCCTGCCCTCACCAAGCTTACATTCTGCTCAGCTCCTGGGATGTGGGGACAGAACATGTAGCCAGACCTTCAACTAGAATGAGCGGGGGCTTGGAGAGGGCCCGGTCAGTCACTGGACTGGGAGCTTGGCAGAAACCACCTGCCTTCAAGGAGCACGCGTGCACAAATAAATATGAAATATAAACAAAGTAAATACATATCATTGGGGAGTAGCAGATGAGATCAGGAGGAGCCTTGCATCAGACGCGGGGTGGAAAGACACAAGTCTAAGAATCTGAGTTCAGATCCCTTCTCTAACATTTCTCTGGGACTCAGGCAAAGCAAGTAACCTCCCTGGGTCTCCATCTGCCAAATGAAGGGGTTGTGTGGGGGGCCATCTGGGGCTTTTTAAAGAAGGGCTCAGCTTCCAGGAATAAGGAGGACAGTGGGAGATCACTTGTCCTTCCCTTAGTCACACACCACGTTGGGAGTATCACGTTCAGTTCTGAACACTATAGTTTTAGGATGTTGATAAGCTTAGGGAGTGGAGAAGTATCCTAAGTCTGTTATATTTAAGTAAAGTGAAGGAACGTGGTGTGCTTAGCTTGGGGGAAAAAAAAAAAAAGACTGGGAAATCATGATGCCTTTTTCCAGAGTTCCCAGGGAGGTTGTCTGGAGGAAGGGTTAGATGTGTTCTAAATAGCCCCAGAAAGCAGAACCTGAAAGCAGAAAGCCTGAGGCAGATAGAACTTCCAAACAGAACTGCCCCAAAGGGCATGTGCTGCCCTCTGCTCAACTCGTAATTCTAAATGGCCACCAAGGTCCCATCTAACTCTCAACTTTTGTGACTCTCTAAGAAGGAGTATTGAGGCCCCAGTGGACCCTGGATACCACCTCTCTCAGCCTTCTCAGGCTGACAGAGTTAGAAGCTGGGGTCCAGAAGGCGATGGACTTTGCTCAGGTCATACAGCAAATTGATGGCAGACTTGAACCTGGGCCAACCAGAATCTGGCTTGGAGGCCAGTGGTCCTTCCAAAATGCTGTGATAGGTTAGTTCAAGGCAACTTAAAACTGGTTTCCAACATCCTTACCAGATCAGTCCTACTTTTGCTACCGGATGGGGTCATCTTGCATCAGGCATCCCATCTTCCACCCCTGTTTCTCTGCAAGGGTTGTTTTCCCCACGCCTTGACTCCATTCCCTCCTCAGCTGGGTCTAGGCTGTGAGTTTCTGGAAGACAGACACTGTTTGGCTTTGAGATTTAGATTCTGAGGGCCCAGCATGGTACCTGACACAGAGTAGGTGCTTAAACAATACTTTTTCTCGCATTCATTCTTTCAAGTGCCTACTGTGTGCTAGGAAGCCCAGGAGGACAGTGAGCAGAGCAGCCACCATCTTGCCCAGCCATCTTGCCCAGCAGTTCCCACCTGGATGCTATAATCCCCTCCTGCCCGTTTAGGTTACTGTCCAGGAGGGCCCTGTGGTCACTGCCCTAGTCCTGGGCAGAAGCCGAAGGGGCAGAGTTGGTCTAGCACCCCACCTGTATTGTTCTCCTTTGCTCTCTCCCCCGTTTCAGAGGCTCAGAGCATCTCAAAGTTAGAAGAGACCCCAGTGATCATCGAGGGAAGCAGGAGAAGGAGGGAAGAAAGGATGCTGGTTTGGGATTCAGGGGACCTGGTTCAAATCTTGACTCTGCCATTATACTTCCTCTGTAACTTTGGCTAAATCCCTTCCTTCAGTGGACCTCAGTTTTTTCATCTGTAAATGAGAGGACTGGAATAGATGGCTTCTGGGCTTCCCTCCAGCTCCAGAACTAGGAACCTAGTCCAACCCCCGCTTTGCTAAAAATCCTCTCCATGACATCTCCAGTCAACTAACAAGCATTTATTAATTAATTAATAATTAAACTAACTATATGAGTGCCAGGCAGTGTGCTAGCACTGGTGATAGAAACAGCAAGAACGAAACAATCCCTGTTCTCAGAGTTACATTTTAATGGGCCAGACGAGGACATTTATAGCTACATGCAGAATAAATGTAGAGAGAATAAATACAGAGTTAGAAAGTAATTAAGTGCAAGATCATTTGGGAGGCAAAGCACTAAAAGTCCATCAACAAACATTTAGCTAAGTGCTGGGGAGGTAGAGAAAAACAACAACATAGCCCCTACAAGTTCACCTAATGGAAGGGATAGTAGGTAACTAGCTGGGTACATAGAAGATACAGTCAGTGTAAATGGAACTTAATCACAGAAGATAACCACTTTGAGTTGAGTTTTGTAGGAAGCTAAATGGGGAAAGTGATGGGGAAGAGCACTAACGGCATAGAGGGCAGCCAGTAAAAAGCTAAGGCTGGAAATGGAGTGTCCTGTGTGAGGAACAGCAAGGAAGTCAGTGTGATTGGATGGCAGAATACAGTAGAGGGGACATGTAAGGGTAAGGAAAATTTTAAATGCCAAACAGAGAGCTGTACATTTTGATCAGGGAGGTAATAGGGAGCCATGAGAGTTTGTTGAGTATGGAGGAGTGATTTTGGCAGCTTCTTGGAGGATGGATTTTAGGAGGGAGAGACTTGGAAACAGGAAATGGGTTGGAAGGCTATTAATAATAATAATTCAGGGAAGAGGAGATAAGGATCTGAGTTAAGGAGGTGGTTGTGGGAGTGGAGACAAGATGTATATGAGAGATGCTGTGAATATAGAAAGGAAAACACTGGGATTGGATCCAAAAGACTGACTGCAAGTAAGGAGATGATGATGGTGGTGAAGATGCAAGCCTGGGTGCCTGGGAAGATGGTGGTATCTTCAATAATAATAAAAAAGCTGGGAGAGAAAGATGGCAATTTGTGTTTTGAATATATTGAATTTGAGATGTCTATATAACATTCAGTTTGAGGAAAACCTTGGGTGAACATGGTCCCCAAGGATGGTTGTCAGCATCAAAAGGCTGTGGAAAAGCCTAGAGTGATAGGAACTGAGAAAAGGCCATGGAATCTGGCAGTTGAGGGATCATTGGTAATCTTGGAGAGGACATTTTCAGCTTGCAGGAGATGTAGAGGAGAGTGAGAGAAGAGGAAGTAGAGGAATCAAGTATAGACCCCTTTCTCCAAGAGTTTCACTTCTGAAGACAGTGATGATGATAAAATAGGCCAGGGCCAGTCTGTGCTGGGCTTTAAAACTAAACAGAGGAGCTTATATTTTATTCTCCAGTCACTAGACTACCTGATGAGAGTACCATGGTCAGATCTGCATGGGAGAGAATTTCTTTATCCACAGTGCATAGGATGTCCTGGAGGGGAGAGACCCGAGGCAGACAAAGCTGTGGCAAAAATCCAGGGGAGAGGTTCTGGGGACCTGAATTAACACGGTAGCTAAAGAAGAGTCTAGATGTGAGAGTGGAAGCTTGAAATGCAGCCCACCACGTGCTCCAAGAGAAGGACCCCAGGCCTCTTGAGGTGGCCTGTTCTATGTTTGGACAGTTCTGTTACGGAGTCTTACTTTACTCTTCTATTCCTCTACTTCCTGCCCAGCCTCCTTCATCTCCCTTATGTATTCTCCTAGGATTCACCTGATCATTTCAGTGTTTGAATTTGACAAGGGGATCCTAGGGGATAGAGAAAAGAATGAATATCTAAAAGTAAACTTTAAGACGTAACAGCATCTGGATCATGGAGATGATCTGGAAGATTAACAGAGCTTCCCAGTGCTTCTCTAATCATACTAGGTTTTTAAAAACTCTATTTAAGTGCTCCTCCTTCCAGATACTCAGTGATTAAAGATAACTCTCTGGGCTAAAGATGGTCATATTTTTGTCTTCTTGAGAACAGGTAGCTTTCAAATTCCAGTCCCAATCAAGGAGATGCATAAATTGGACATTGCAACTCATTGGGACTGGAAATGTAGAGCCTGTGAAACTTCCCAAGCCTTTATAATTGGAAATGGACCTCAGGACTCACTAAATCCAACTCATATCTAAAGCATCTGTAACATCCCCAAGTGGTCATCCAGCTTCTGCTTGAAGACCTTCAATAAGAAGGATCTTCACCTCACAGGGCCCGTTACAGTTTTGAAAGGTTTTCCTGTTATTAAATTTAAATTTAAATTTGATTCTTTGCAATTTCCACCCTCTGTTCCTGTTGTGCTTTTGAGACCACGCAGACTAAATCTCATCTATTCTCCTTTCATACACCAGCCCTTCAAATATTTGAAGAGAGCTATTATATTCCCCCTGAGCCTTCCCCGGGCTAAAGCCCCAATTCCTTCAAGTCATCCCAAAATGGCTGTAGGATCCTACCTATCCTTTCTCTGAACTCTTTGAAATCTGCTCTTCTATGATAAAATCCATGTACATGTCAACTCTACCCAGCTTTCCCCTTCAATTGTATCGCAAATTCTAAGATGAAATAGTCACTTCCCAACATCTCCCACATAGTCCCCATCATTTTTTCTCCTGCAACCAGTTCCCTCTTGTTGAGAATCGGAATTCGAATAGAATTTTCCTTTACTAATTTCTGTGCTTTTGAAGAATGAAATTATTAAAGTCAGGAAATTATTAACTTATTTGCTTTTGTAAAAAAAAAAAAAGAAAAAAAGAGCTCCAGTAGATGTCTAGGAAATGAAGTTGTACATCATATATTATATATATTATGCATTATTATGCATATATACATTATAATGCATTATATATTATTACATTATATATGTATAGCCATATCATGCCTTTATGCCAGATTTATGAACTGTTTCCCAAAGACCTCAGCTATTTTTTTCTGCTGGTGGTCCATAATATAGTCAACTGATCATAGAATCTCTCTTTCTCACTTTGTTGATCTCTCCCAAATATTTTCAACCATGTTTTTCTTTTCTATTCCTAGAGATAAGTACCTCTTCTTAATATATATATATGGATATACATATATGCATTCATGACATATTACTATATAATATTGCATCTTCTTAATATATGTTAGAAAAGGCTTCTTATTTATTCTGTTGGTTTTTAATAAGATATACCCATAGTCTAGTGATGGGTCCCATTTAGCCAAATCTCAATGATACTAGTGATCCTGATCATATGATACTAGTGATACTGATCATTTATGCTGCTTTGTGGCACTTTTGCATATAGATATTGGAGGCTCTTGCTGGCGCTTTTAAAAAAAAACTTAGAACTTGCGGCTGGTGTCTCTACTGCTATTCCTTTAGCTACTTGGCACTGATATCGATTTTGGTGGATGTGCTCTCCTTCCTCTGTCCTTTTCACCTTAAGCAGAATTCTAAGACTCCAGGCAAATAGATTTTTATCAGTCCTTGGTAGATCTACTTCATCCCTGACCAGGAGCCTGCCACTTTTGTGTTTTAAGCTGTGGTCCGGAATTCTAAATCTTTTTCTCAGAGACCAGATTTTGAACCACTTTTTATGTTTCGAAGATGACTTTTTCATCTGAAGCCCTTGCCTTCTATCAGAGCAGGAGTGATGAAGATACCACCTATCCTTCTAAAATCTTGTTTCTTGCCTGGGATTTCATCATTTTTAGCAATGTTTTCAAGGCTCCTTCTGAAAGTATCATTTGTGCCAGCAAAAATCACCAGACACGAAGGATAGTCCTCTGCTTTGACAAGCCTTCTAAAATTCTCTGTCGCATCATACCAAGGAAAGGGAGCAGACCTCTCTATTTTTGTGATTGAGTTTTGTGATTGCCTTTGTACCCCTCAACAGGAAGTCACTAGCCCCCCATTTCTCCTCTGACTGGTGGTAGCTGGGCTATTACATGGACGATGGTCTCCAGTTCAGAAGGTCCCGCTTTTTTTTCTCTTCAGGAAATGCCTCATACCTGTTACTGAACTCCAGTGTCCACTGGTTATTATTCTTCCCTTTCTGCACCCTACCCTCCAACCTCCTGACACAGATCAGGATACTTATCTACCTCTTCAAAGAGACAACAGTCACTTGGCCATGGTAGAAACAGAACTACCAGTCCCTGCAAATTACAACTTGTTCTCCATGCTTGCTGAAAGTGAGCTCCCCAGTTCTTGGTTTTTCTTATTGATAGATCCCCTGAAAGATTTAATTTTTTTTTGCAAAAACAAAAATCTTTGGGGGAATCTTTTGTATTAGCTTCATCTACTCTGTTTATAGCTCTTTTGTACCTCGTTATTTACATGCCATCTCTCCCATTAGAATGTGACTTTCTTGAGGATGGGGACTGTTTCTGTCTTTTTTTGGTATCCGTAACTCTCAGCACATGGCTTGGCATATTGTAAACAAGAAATGCTTGTTGACTGACTGTGTTCAGACTTTTTTACCTCTATAGCATGTTTCTGCCTTGTTACATCTTGAGCCTCCTCTTAACTTTCTTGCCTCATTTAACTAACTTGTCTTCCTTGTTTCTGTAAGCTACTTCTTTGGTCTTAGCTCTTCTCTTCCCTTTCAATTTCATCTTCAGCTTGAGTTCTCAGATTCGCAGAATCTCGGTGTCAGAAAGGACCTCAAAGGCCATTCGATCCAGCTCATACCTGCCCAAGTATCCCCTTTACACCACATGTGACAAATCATCCTTCAATGTTCACTTGACGACCTTCTGTGAGAAATTCACGATCTCCTGAGGCAGCCCACTTCACCGTCCACTCTCATTGATAGTTCCCTGATGTCTAACCTAGCTATGTCTCTACAGTGTATGCGGTTGTTCCTGAATTTGCCCACTGGTGCCAGGGAGAACACATCTGATCCATAGAAACCCTTCAGGTAGCTGAAGTCCTCTTCTACCACATTCCTTTTGAAACTCCTCTTCTCCAATCTAAACATTCTCAGTTCTTTCAGACATTCCTTGAAAGCATATTCTTGATTTTTCTGCCCACTCTGTGTGCCCTAACATACTACAACTTGTCAAATATGGTGTCTAGAACTGAACACGGTGCTCTGTAAGCAGTCTACTCTCTGGTCCTTCTCCTTTAAATTCCATTTATTTTGCTCTTTCTCAGATCTTGTTGCTTGAAGTTTTTTTTTTCCTTTAGCTCAAGGTCAGGTTCTTCCCAGTTTAAGGTCAAGTTCATTTCCTTCAGCTCTTCTCCTCTAGCTCTTATCCTTCTTCAACTCAAGCATCGTCATCTCAGCTTGAGTCGTACCTTCTTCTTATCCTCCTTTGACTTATCACGTCCTCCCAAATCTGCCTTTCCCCTTTTCACAATTCTCACTCAGCCACAAGACAGACTACCCGGGCATTTTGGCATCTGTCCTGTCACTGACCCTCTTCATCCCCCTAGGAACAATTACCTTTGGGCCATGGACTCCTGAGACCGTGCTCTAACTCCGCATCAGGACTCTGTCCCAAGGCTGAGCTGTTCCGATTGTTGAATGACTGACTGAGTGCAAACTCACCAAACTCTATCCAGCTCAAACTGGGCTCCACATTCCACCTGGCCACAGGAAACTAAGACCTGCCCAAGAATCTTGCTATCATCTGCCCAGGAACTAGACTAAACGTAATCCTGTTTCTTGCCCTCACTCCTGGATTTCTATGTCTTCCTCAGAAGATATACTGGCGCAGTAGAAAAGAGCACCGAATTTGCAATCAGAGAATGAAGGTGAAATTCTGCCTTCATGACTTGTTTGATCTTGGGCAAAGAACGTCACCTTTCTGGATCTCAGTTTTCCCATCTATTAAATGAGGTGATTGGACCCGATGGTTTTGAGGCCCCCTTTTAGCCTGAGATCCATGGTCTGATCCTGGGCACAGGAATCAAATCAGTATCCCAACTGCTTAGGGAAGGGGCAGGACAGAGAGTTTCCTAGACTCTCCTGATCATCCAGTGGTCCCCAGACCACAGCTCCTTTCTAGCTATCACTCCCTTAGAGGAATTGTTCCCCACTAATAGATGCTTAATGAGGGCAGGGACTGCCTTGATTTTGTCTCTGCCTTCCCAACATGTAGCTCAGAGCTCATAATAATCACTTAATGAATCCTCATCCATCCATCCATCCATTCATCTAGTCCCTCTTCCCTCCAAGTCTCCTTCTCTCTTTTCTTTCCTTCAGATCAAATCTTTCTTTTGTCCTCTCTCCTATAGAATCTTCTCCCACAAAAGCCAGAAGTGGGAAGCTCTTCTTCACATGGAGCTAAAAATCTGCTTTTCTCTAATTCTCCTCCCCTCCCCCTTGCTCCTAGTTCTGTTCTCTGGGGCCAAGCAGAATAAGTCAAATCCCTTTTCCACGTGACAGCCTTCCAGATACTTGCAAGCAATGACCATGCCCTTCCCCCATCCCCACCCCGTCCAGCCTTAAGACTTCTCCAGGCTAAACATCCCCCCATATTTTCATCTTATTCTGACATGGCAGAGTTTCTAGTCCCCAAACCATGCTGGTTGCCCTCTTCTAGACATTCCAGCTTATTAATGATCCCTTCGAAATTGCAGCTCTCAGAATTGTACACAATATGCCAAATGTGGTCTGACCAGGTCAGGGAATTGAAGGCCTATCAACTCCCTCACTCTAGATACTGTACTTCAATGAATGTAGCCGAAAATCCCCTAAGCTGCCTTGGCTGCTGTGTCTCATCGATGACTCATCTGGAGCTTGCAATCCAGGAAACCTTTAGGTCTTATTCGCATGAATTGCTTTCTAGCCATGTCTTCTCTCTACCCAGGCAGTTGCTTTCTTTAATTCAAGGATAAGATTTTATATTCACTCTGCCCTCTCAGAGTTGGACAGGACCTCCCTTGGACAACCAGTACCAAAACACTGTGTAGATAATTCTTGCCTTTCCCAGCATCTTCTGTCTCTTTGTTTATCTTTTAACTAGAGAATACTTCCAGTGACAAGGAATTCATGAACCGACCTGTCGAGAAGCTTTGATTAAATACCTGTGATGTGCCAGATCCCCTGCTAAGTGCTGGGAACAAAGACAAAAAACATTGTTCCTGCCCTCATAGAGCTTATTTTCTAATGGGGGAAACAACGTGAAGTAATTATGTTTATACAGCACATACGTTTGTATACATATATATTCTGTGAATATGTATATACCCACATGTATGTATGTCTACATACACTGTATCTAGATACATCAATGTAAGATATAGATCAATGTAAATGAAAGGGAATCTCAGAGAAGACACTAGCAATGGATGGGGGGAACTACCAAAGATTTCCTGTCAAAGGTGGACTTTAAGCTGAGTTTTAGAGGAAGTCAGGAAAGTGAAAAGACAGAGTTAAGGAGAGTGAGCATTGCTGAGAGACAAACAGTACAAAGGTACAGAGGCAGGAGACGTTGGGTCTTGTGGGCGTAATGTCAGTTAGATCAGTATGACCGGAGTGAAGTAGAATATTAAGAAAATTGGAAAGTGGGAGAAGATGTGCAGAGCTTTAAATGCCAAATAGACAAGTTGGCTTGGGAGCCACTGGAGTTTCTTGAGTAAGGAGAGAGGATTGACATGGTCACAGCTACAGTTTAGAAAATGACTCTGGCTGCTGAATTGAGGGGGGAAGGGCAGCAATTTGAAGCAGGTGGACAAATAATAAGGTTATTGTAATAGTCTGGTCATGAAGTGATGAAGACCTGACCTTAAATTGGTGGTTGCGTGAGTTGAGAGAAGAGAATATCTTTGAAGAACGTGAAAATAGAAATGCTAAAACCTGGAAACAGGTTGACTGTGTGAATTGAGTATAAGGGGGGAGTTAAGGGTAACACTGAGGTGACTGGATGACTGGTGGTGCCACAGATAGTAACGGGGAAGTTGAGAAGGGGGAAGGGTATTGGGGAAAAGATAATGAATTCTGTTTTAGATGTATTGGATTTCTGACATCCAGAAATGTATCTAGTTGGAGATTTTGGAAACAAAAACACTATTGTTGGTGTGGGGTTATAGCATAGGAGACAGACTAGGATGAAATATTAATTTAAATAAAAATAAATTAAAATTTTAAAAGCTGGTATTTGCACAGAGATGATAATTGAGCCTATGGGACTTGATGAGATCACCCAGAGAGATAATATGGTGGGAGAAGAGAAAATGGCCTAAGACAAATCCATGGATTAACCCATGGTTAGTGGGCATGACCTGCCCAGAGATCTGGCGAGGAAGCTGAGGAATGAGCAGTCTGTCAAGTAGAAGAGCTAGCCCTGATGCAGACAGTTTTCATAAGTAGCACATCTGAGAAAGTGAGGAGGAATATGGGATGATAACTTGTGGGGATGGTTGGATCATGTTAGAGTTTCTTAAAGCTAGGGGCAGCAGGGTGAAGGAGATACATGGACAAATTGAACAAGGAGAGATAGAAGATAAGTGAGAGAGTGAGGGTGAGGAAAAGGACCATCCTCTGGAGAAGATGGAATGGAACAGGATCATCTGTGCATGAAGAGGAATTTGCCTTGGCCAAGAGAAGGGCCGCCTCCTCCTGAGAGAAAAGGTGGAAGAAAGAGTAAATGGCAGAAGGATCTAAGTGATGTGAGATGAGGAGGAGGGGAAAGGGGGGAATTCTCAAGAACAGGCCCCAATTTTTTGAATTTTAATCTTTAGTTGAGATACTGACTCACTGGAGCCCAAGGCTAAATCTGAAGATGGTGAAATCAAATGGGGATAAATGGAAAGTCTTATGCTTGGGTTTAAAATTTTTATTTTACACATACAAGAGGAGGGAGGTATTGTTAGACAACTTTAAAAAAAAAAGATTTAGGGTTTTAGTGGACTACAAGCTCAAAATGAATCAGCAACATGGCGTATGTGTATGTCTATATATATATATATACATATATATGTATGTGTATGTGTGTATATATGTCTATATGTGTGTACATAGGTGTATGTGTGCATATGCATGTGTATGTATGTACATATGTTTGTATATTCTCAGCAGCATTGAGTAAGGAAGCAATGGCCCTTCTACTTCCTGTCTCATGTCTCATGTGGAACGTTGGGTTGGGTTCTGAGCATCAGATCTCGGGCTGGGTATTGATAAGGTAGAAAGTGTCCCGAAGAGAGTGGAGAAGGCCTTTGGGAGCTCTCAGATGTGGAACAGGTAAAAAAAATGGGCCCATGGGGTTTGGAGAGGGCCCATTCTCCAGGCCCAGGCCCTGGGAAGCCCGGGTCCGGCCCAGGATTCCGCGTGCCCTCTTTTGCTTCAGAAGGGGTCCAGTTCCTGGGAACATTTTGGGACCAGTCATTGGGGGGGAGGGGAGAGAAGGAGAGAGCGGTCCCAGAGAGCCAGTGTGGCTCCAGCCAGAACAGACCCCTTCCCTTGTGCTTTTGACAGGATTCTTCCACTGGGAAGGAGGGAAGGCAGTGACTGTAGCCTGGAGCAAAGCCTCTGGTAAAGATCTCGGGCTGTTCTGGGGAAATACAGCCACGTGTGCTGTGTTCTTGGAGAGCAGAACCAGTAGCAATGGGGGAGGGGAGGGAAGAAGAAGCAGGTTTAGCTCCCGGGGAGGACAAGCCTTCCCAGTGAGGAGCCCGGGACCCGGCCCCTCCCCCTCCGTGGAGGTCTTCGAGCGGCTTCTCTGGCTCCGGGAGACCGCTTTGGGGTGTGGGTTGGGTTTCATGGCCATGGAGAGCCTGTCCAACTTGGAAATTCTGTGAATGGCTTTCACTCAGAGAGGCTTCTTTCTCCCCATTCAGCTCCGTGCTGGGCTCCCACTCTTTCCCAGCCCCCCCCCCCCCTTACTTTGAGCATCCTGGTCTTCCTGTTTCTCAGCCTCTTCGGCTCCCATGGCCTCGGTCTGCCCAGGATCATTCTCACCTTAGACAGCCTCCCCGCCCCCACCCCATCCCCACCCCCCCAGCTCCTCGGAGTGCGCTCCAGGTGCCAGAATTTTCCACTTGGAGCCGGGGTCCCTGGAGGGGGGGCGGCGAGCCCCCAGCAGCTGCTCCCCTCGGGTCCCATGCAGGCGCATCTCCGACACCTCCTTTCCCTCCCAGCCCCCCAAAAGGAGGGGGGAGGGCGTTCGCAGGACTCCGAGGAGAGCCAGCGAAGCCGTGCTCTGCCTAACATCTCTATTCCTTGTTGGAACAGGAAAATAAACAGCATGTTAATGAAATCTGCAGATGTTGCTAAGTTGGGAATAGTTACAGACATCCCTGAGGATAGAACAGGAATGCAAATGGACCTTGAGAGGTTAGTCCCAGGCAGAGCGAGCTTTCTTAGCTGCAGATGGAGCAGAAAGGACCAGCCCTGGGAGACCAGAGCCCGGGTCCTGCTCCCCACGCTGCCTCGGGCTCGGCCTGGGGACGTGGGCAAATCACCTGCCTCTCCCTGGCATCTTCTGTAGAAAGACCGACAGGATGGGTGGATGGTGGGTAAACAGAAAGACAGACACAAAGATAGATACGTAGATATACAGAAAGACACAAAGATACATGGACACAGATAAATAGAAAGACAGACACAATGGTAGGTACATAGATAGACAGACACAGACACAGATAAAGAGAAAGACACAAAGACAGATAGATAGATAGACATAGAAAAATAGAAAGACACACATAAAGACAGATACATAGAAGCAGACAGATAAATAGAAAGACACAAAGACAGATAGATGCATAGATAGACAAATAAATAGAAAGACATATAGATAGACACAGACAGATAAATAGACATAAAGCTTCATAGATACATAGACAGATAAATAGAAAGACATAATGATAGATAGAAAGACAGGCACAATATAGATAGATAGGTAGGTAGACACAAATATAGATTCATAGATACATAGGTAGAGAAATAGAAGACACAATAATGATAGAAAGACAGACACAAAGATAGATACATAGACACAGATAAATAGAAAGATACAATGATAGAAGACACAAAGATAGATACATAGATAGATACAGATAAATAGAAAGACACAAAGATGGATACATAGATAGACATAAATAGAAAGACAAACACAAAGATAGATACATAGATATATAGACACAGATAAACAGAAAGACACAATGATAGATTGATAGAAAGATAGACACAAAGATAGGTAGAGACGTGGATACATAGACACAGATAAGCAGAAAGACAATGATAGATCAGTAGCTAGAAAGACAGACACAATGGTAGATAGATAGACACAGACATAAATAGAAAGACAACACAAAGATAGGCAGATCTATTTTTCAGAAGAAAATTACAGAACTAGAGCTAGAAGGAGATTTAATGATTAATAAAACTCCATAATTTTACAGATAAAGAAACTGAGATTCAGAATGACTGACTTGCTCATGATTGGTCACATATAAGTTAATAAGTGTCAAAAACAGCCTTTGAAGCAGATAAATAGAAAGACAGAAACAAAGATCAATAGATACATAGATAGACAGACAGACAGATAAATAGAAAGACAGATACATAGATAGAGGTAGATAAATAAAAAAGACAGACACAAAGATAGATACATAGAATCACAGAGAAACAGAAAGATAGATAGACACAGACATAAGCAGAGAGATGGATGGGTGGATGAAGATCAATGAATCAATAGAACATTTAATAAGTGATTACCTTGTGCTAAGTCCTGGGGCTACAAATACAAGCAAGCAAGACAATCCTTGTCCTCAAGAAGCTTGCATTTTAGTGAGAAAAAAAAAACAACAAAAAGGAGAGCTGGAAAATAAGGAGAGGAAGGAAAAATATCTATGGCAGTTGAAGAAGGAATCTAGGGAGTCCAGAGCAAGTGATATGAACTTGGCTGAGGTTCTTCCTAACATGGTTGTTCTTGAAGAGAATCGTCAATCAGGAGAGGAGAGGCTCCAAGGACCCTGTCTTAGCTTGCCCTCAGGGTCAGTGAGGGAGGTGAGGAAGAGAAGGAGAAGTCTAGAGAAAGCAAGTCCAGGAGTATTGACTCTCAGCAGAGAAGTATCAGACCTGAGATTTAGAAGACCTTGCTTCAAATGCTGCTTTTGACACTTATTAATTTATATGTGACCAACCATGAGCAAGTTAGTTATTCTGAACCTCAGTTTCTTTATCTGTAAAATTATGGAGTTTTGTTAGATAGTCATTAAATCTCCTTCTAATTCAAGTTCTGTAATCCTCTTCTGAAAACGAGGGCAGAGAGAGATGGACTACATGTTATTAAAAAAAAAAAAAAAAAAAAACAGAGCTGGAAGATGCTTTAGAAAAGAAGGGAACAAAGATTTATTTAGCACTGACTTTGTGCCAGACATTGTGCTAAGTGCTTTACATTATCATCCCATTTGCTCCTCACAATAACCCTTGGAGGTAAGATATTATTATAATCCACATTTTCCAGTTGAGGAAACTGAGGCAGACAGAGCTAAATGATGCACAAGGTCACACAGTGAGTTTCTGAAGCAGGACTTGAAGGAAGGTCCTCCTGACCCAAGGACTAGCGTTCTCTTCATCTAGCTGCCCCATCCACTATGCTGCTCTACTTCTAAATGTGGTGTGGAGTTTAATTTGGCATTTGATCTTATGTTGCCTTGTGTCTTCTCTTGTAGTGATATTGCTATTTAACCTCTCCTGTGTGAAGGCCTTGTCTCTGACCAGATTGGAGGCTCTTTTGAGTCAGGAGGCATGTCATTTCTGTTTATCTGTCTCCTTCCTCACCCACCTCTATGTATAGAAGAGGCGCTCACTCCATAAATTATGAATGAAGGCAGCATCTGAGAGGCTGTTTCCCTGTGAAGGGACAGAGTCCCATTCTTTTCCCCTCCATCTGTTCAGGATCCATCCACCCTGAGTATTAAAATGCCAGCTGTGCCTCCAAGTTGCTTCCTTTTGGACACGTTTATCCTCTGTAAGCACTACAGCTCACAAACAGGGAGGTCACGGGCCTGTCCCCAAGGGGTTTACAATCTAATAGCAGAGAAAGACATCATTGTGCTAGGGGAGAGTAAGAGACAAGCGTGAAGAGGGTTGAGATGGTGAAATCGGGATTGGGTGAAGAGAGAATCAAAGACTCCATGAAGAAAGCTGCATCTGAATTGGGTAGTGAACTCTTTGAAATCTACTTTACAGTTTTCTTTTTCTCCTTTATGACATTGAGAGAAAGCATCAAGTTTGGTGTCCCAGAACCGGATTCAAATCCCAGGGCATGCTACTTTGATGTGTGACTTGTTAGGTGTGTGGGAAATCTACTTTCTCTCCCTAGGCCTCAGTTTCCTGATCTGTCAAATACAGTATGACTAGATGACAATGGAGGTCCCGCCAAGCTCAAAAACAAAGATTCTTTGCCCTAAGTCCCCATCAATTTGTCTCTTTCTTGACCACTTTGTCTATAGACCTTTCTGCAACTTCTCCTACTCACATTGACGCCCTTGAGCAAAAATAAGTTAAGTTTCATTGCTCAGTGTCATAGGATGCAGGACTGGAAGAGATCTTCACTGCCATCTTGTCCAGTTCCATTTTACAGATGACTAAACTGAAGTCCCCAAAAGGGAAGGTTACAACAGTAGCAAAATAGTCATGTTGGCCTTGTACCCAAGGCCACTAACTCCAAAGCCTGTGTACTTTCTTCTACGCCATAGTTTCATGATTAGAATATAAGCTTCTTGAGGGCAGGAACTGTAGCTTCCCCTTTTTCCTTATTTTCCACAGTCTCAAGGACAAGCTGGGCCCAGAGTGGTCATCCAATGAAGACTTAGAGAAACACAAAATATTTTCAGAGAAATAGTTGCTGAGAAATCAAAATATTTTCCCCTGAAAAATAAGATGTTTCAGATAGTCACATATCACAGTGATTAGAGAGTGCTGGGCCTGGAATCAAGAAGACTTCAGACACTTAGTGTATAACCTTTGGCAAGTCACTTTACCCTCAGCCTCATTTTCCTCATCTGTAAAACGATAATTTTTTTCCCAGTTCAAGATAAATGATACAATGAATCTATAAATTCAGAGGAAGGAGAAGTCAGTAAAGGCAGAGGGAAGGGGATCTAGGAAGGCTTCATGTAGGAGGTGCTTTATGAATCATTCCTTGACAGATAAGCAGGATTTGAATGGGTAGAGAGGAGAAAGCAGTTGTGGGTCTCCCACTATAGCTTGGGGGTTAACAGGAAATTAACAGTTTGAGTAAGAATCAGCCCACCAAGTAGAGGGATGGGAGAGGGTATGATCCCAGCATCTCTTCCCACTCCCAAGAGCAAAAGAAAGATTATTCCGTTGTTCCAGAAATCCACCAAGTTAATGGATGTTTTGGGTTAGACAGGAGACGATGACCAGAGTCTAAAAGCATCCCGTCTCAAGGTAGAGGGTGATGGGACATTTACAAAGGGTAAGGCACAGATAGTCGTGATTGGAGAGTTGTCCCGGGTAAAGAATCAGCACTAGGCAGGCTCTTTCCATGTTTTCAGCATGATCCCCAAGCTTCCCTCCTCATCCAAATGATAATCTTTGAGTTGTATATTCCTCCCCCAAGCTCAAGGCATATTGGGGTTTTATTGGTGGAAGGTTTTGTTGTTGTTGTTTTAATCAGCATCAGGATGTAAGTTCTTGTTTCTTCCTTGGGGCCAACCAGGTAAGAGTTCCATCCATTGTTTTTATGAATCCAAGATGACAAATTCTTCTTGCCCATCGGTGATTCATGGGACGCCGCCAAGAACTTGATGGATGCACGTCAGGATAGAGAAGAACCTTTCGCAGCAAAGTCTGCTGGGAAGTGGGAAAGCAGGCAAGCTAATCTTGGTTACTTGGCCATGAGGTCATTAGCCATTGACTGTGGAGGACCTAGGTCATCCTAGTCCATGAGTTGTGTGAAGGGTCCATCAATATGCAGGCTTCAGGTAGCTACTCACAAGATCTCCCGAGGGGTGTAACGTCCATTGGCTCCCTCATCAATGTGTCCCCTCATTGTCCTGGGTGACATCCAACACCCCAAAGCCTCTGGGACTGAGGCAACTGGGACACAACTCAATGAGGAAGGATTGTGGCTTTCCTATGGCCTGCCATGAGAAAGCAATATTTCTGACAAGTGATGTGAAAGTGAAAGCCGCCATCATGATAATACCTACTTGTTTCTCTGTCTTTACTGACCCTCTGACTCTGGACCATTATTTACACCTCTTGTCTTGCCCTGGGACTGTATTACCCCGTGATCTCTGATGTGGATCACCTGGAGGAAAAAAGAAATTGTTTGAAAGCTCAGGATTTGGGACTATTTGGCATTTCGTACTCAGAATGGAGCTCTCTGCCTCCCAAGGCAGCCTGTCCCATTTTTTGGATGGCCCTTGTGGAAGGAATTTTTCCCTTATATTGATCCTAATTCTGCCTCTGTACAACTTTCATTCTCTCTTGGCTCACAACTTGGATGAGGCTCTCCTGCCTTGAGGATTCATTCTCTGGGCCCTGGCTAATTAGTCTCTAATCACCCATATTTGACTAGATCGATGTCATGCCCAAACTAAAACAAGTTACCTTAGGTTGGGGGGGATAGAACCACTTGCCCTCCACCAGCTCTTTATCTAGGGGTTCCAGGGAAATCGATCTTTCCGCACTAGCTGGCGCAGACCTCCGAAGAACTGGCGAGGCTCCGGGGGAGATTTTTGTAGCCTTGTAGGAAGCAGAGAGTGGTTCCGGAAGCGGGTGGAGACAGCTGCCCTGCCTCCCAGACGCACAATGAGTCCCCCAGATCTTTTTACCGGGTGAGCAGAGGACCTCCCAGTCTTTCTGGCCCAGTTGAAGCTGTTTATAGATCTCCATCCCTGGGGACGCCCCACAGCTGGGGCCAAGGTGGCCTTTCTTATATCCCGGCTGGCAAAGCAGGCTGCCCAGTGGGCCAACCCCAAGCTCATGGGAAAAAGCCCCTGATTGGCCCATGTGCTGAGGCTCCCCAAGGAGCCCAAGGCAATTCTTGACCCCTCCCATCTATCCAAAATTGGCAACTACCAGATTTTCTGGCTCATACGATGTAGGCACTTCCAGCTCCTTCTGGACCCTCAATCAGGACTTGTCCTGGAATACTCATTCCCTGGAAGATGGGTTTTTGAAAGGCTTGGCCCTGCCCGTCGACACTGTACGATCCCAGGGCAGGTAGCCACAAACCTACCCATGCTCAGCTGGCAATGTGGCCGCATCCTATCCTGTCTTTGGTCATGGCCAAGCTATGAGGATTCCGCCTGTGTTCCCTTGGCTCACCTTCTGAGAATTCCATGTGCTCCGCAGGGGAGACGGCCCAACTCCTGCCACCCAGGCTCGAGCACTGCTCCAGTCCAAGGCTCACCCTGCCTCCCTGTTCTCAGCACGCTCCAAGCTTCTCCTAAATGTCTCTTCCCTTGGTCATCAGAGGCAGGATGGGGCAGTGGAAAAAAAAAACTGGTTCTGTAGTAGAGAACCTGGGTCATATTCTACTACTTGAATCCCTTCACCTCCCTGGGCCCATTTCCTCAAGTGTAAAATGAGGGTCTTTGTCTAGAAGATCTCAGAGGTCCCTTCCTGCTCTAGATCTAGGATTCTATGCTGATATTCCTTACCATGGAAATTCAGCTTCCAAACCACTGGATTTTGGAAGCCAAAAAAGCTAGTGTGACCTTGGACTGCATTAAGAGAGGCAGGGTTTCCAGGAATAAGGAGGAGAAAGTCCTACTGTCTGGGTTGCTGACTAAGATTCTAACTTGATCTGCTCTGGTGGAAGGCGATTTCTCACCAGGAGTCCCCCACGTCAGTAACATCACAGGCCTGGGACCCCCACTTCCTCCTCCTTCTCTTTCTTCTCCCCTTGCTGGAGTCTCTCCATTAGACCCAGTTTGGTTCCGTTCTGGGCACCAGAGTTTAGGAGAGCCATCAACGAGCTGCTAACTGTTCAGAACAGAATGACTTGATGGTGAAGAGTCCCTGAGGTTTTGCCAGTCAGGAGCTTGTGAAGGTGCTGGGGGATGTTTAGCCCAGAGAAGAAGACGCTGGAGGCGGGGGAAGGGAGAACAACACATTATCGATGACACAAGTATTTGAAGGACTGTCTGTCATATTAAAACAGAATTAGCCTTGCTCTGCTTGGCCCCAGGGAACAAAACCAGACGTAATGTGCAGGGGGGAGGGGAGAGTGGCAACGAGGCTAATTCAGATTTAATAGAAGGAGAGACTAATTGACAAGGAGAGCTGTTCCAGAGTGGGGCGGATGGCCTCTGGGTGCAGGAAGCTCCCCTCGCCGAGACCTGTGGTCCCAGGCCAGTTGATCATGATTGTGCATGTTGGGTTGGAGAAGGAGTCTTGGGGGGGGAGGTGATGGCATTGGACCCCATGTCCTTGAAGACTCTGCCTCTGTGAATTTCCAGCCAATCCCGGAGTCTAATAACCCAACCCGTTCAGTCCCCCTAGGACGCCCTCTCCGCCAACCATGATTTCCATCCCCAGTTCCTCCCTGTTCTCCCCTGACACCCTGCAGTCCCTGGGCGAATCAGACTGCAGTTTACAGCGTGCCTTGCGGCCAGCCAAAGGTTTATACAAACGGGAGGCCAACTGCCATCTCACCCCGTCAGCCTTAGGTGTTAGGGATCGGGTCTGGCTGCTTTCCTGAACCGTATGTACCAATAAATCTTCCTAGAAACAGCCAGGTTATTGTGGCTGAGGCAGAACGCTGCCAGGCCGGCCTCTCGGGGGGAGGGATGCACAACGTTGCCAGGAAAGGCTCGGGAGCTGGTTGGAGGTTGACCCTCCTTCAGATACAGGAGCGGTGCCAGCTTGGAGCCGAGACAACTGGGCTTGGGTGGAGGCATCCTTGGCCCGCTGCTCCAGGAGCAGATCTGGTGGGTCCGCCTGGAGCTGAGGGGCTGCTTGGTGGCGGGGGAAGCTGCGGGAGGCTCCTCAGAGCTCGGGCTTGGTGTCCTCGACAGCCCACTGGCCCCAGGGTGGTGATGTTCCAGAAGGTTGAAGGCAGTCAAATTGTCTCTGCTCAAAAAGAGCAGCTGGAGCAATCTGCTGCTGGTGGGCAGGATGGGCCGTTGGGGTCCTGCCTCCATCTCTGGGTGTCCATTCTTCAATCTACCTATCTTTAGATGGACGGTATTGTCCCTCTCGACAGAATATAAGCTCCTTGAGGACAGGAGTGTTTTAGTTTTGTCTTTGTACTCCCCACCTACCACAAAACCTGGCAAATAGTAGGCACTTAATAAATGCTTGTGGACGAGTGGTCAACGTGGATGACGTTGGAGTGCTCAATGTTCATTGGCTGCTTGCCGTAACGGTGCCCTTGCCCATGAGTAGCTCCTTGTCTCGCAGAGTCTAGTTTTTCTCCCCAAAGATCAGTTTGTGTGGGACTTATGGGAGGAGGCGATAGGTGTACAGAGGTAGTGACCCTGGAGCCTCAACATTTACTATGAGTTGCTCATTAGGGTCCAGGTAGATTAGGACAGGGGCCAAGATGAGACAGGAGGCAGTTCTGCTGGAGACATGAAGATCTGGCTTCAGGTCCAGCCTTGGCGAGCCTTGGGACCTGGGGACTTCTCGGGGGCTTCATTTCCTCACCTCTAAATGAGGGGTCTGGACTCAGCGACTTCTTGGGTCTTTTCCCACTCCCTCCAATTATAAGTGCACAGAAAATCCCCTCCCCTTTGGCATCCCACAGAATGCCTTAGGACATTTCACCGGTGGGCCACAAACTTTCAGAGTTGGGAGTTTAGGGGTAAAGTAATGGCAATGCTCTGAAAAGCCATGGTGTCCACGGAGCTGGCATTCATGTGGGAGTCCTGACCTCCCCCCTCCCCTCCCTCCCGTGGATCTGCTCATCCTCCCCAAGGAAATGTATTTTCCTTCTCTCCATCCGGCCCATCTCCAGATTGGCTTCCCATCAGCACTGGCAGCTGTGCTGGGGGATGGCCCAGACCAATTTGTTGAGCTAGGTGGGGTCCTGGGAGTAGATTTAACAGTAACAAAGTTTTATTATGTGTCTTCTATCTGTTAAAAAAAAAAAAAAGGAAGATGAAGAACTTCCTGACCCTTGTCTTCAAGAAACTTGTATTTTGTGGGGGGAGAGGAAAAAAAATACACAAATACAGCACAGGGCACATTGTGATGAGGAAAAGGGAGCTTGCACAAGGGTTTCTAGAAACATTTGAGAAGGGAGAGGAAACTATTCCCCCTTTGGGCCATCAGATCCCAAGAGTCATTTCCCCCAAGGCAGCCCGTGGCACCTTGAGATGAGCTGAGGTTGGCTTTGACATTGAGCCTGCTGGTCCATCCCCTCCATGGCTTCTGCTTCTGCCCCTTGGGGCCAAACAATAAGGCTTCCTACACAGCAGCACTTGCAGTACTTGCAGATGACTACTATGTTCCCTCTGAGCCATCTCTCCCCCAGACTAATACAGTTGCTTTAGCCAATTATGATGAAGGTGGAGGGGGAGTCAGCACTAGATCCACAACCAGTGGGTTTTTGTGTGTGTCAGAGGCAAGCTTCCCAAAAGAAACCAAGCACAAAGAGCATGAAAAACAATCTCAAAATAACTTAAAAAGTTAAATTGGGATAGGGAGACAAAGCCCCCGGGACTCCTGAATACAGATCCGGGAGCACATGAGGCAATTCTAGTGGCGACAAGGATGGATAGAGCTCATCTCGGGCTCTTCAGCTGAGTCACGGTCACTTCCTAGTGTAATGTAAGATTCTTGCTGGCTATATACTCATCAGTAATTTCTACAGATCTTGAAGAACTATAAATGCTGTCAGTGCCTTATCAATTTTGACACCGTAGGAAAACACTCCAATCATTCCACCCAAATTACAGCTTCAGTTTCACATATGGTGTTCAGGGTACTAATGGGGATAGAATTGTAACTTCATAGAGTAAGGGGCAAGGACAACTTGCAAGGGCAACAAACAGTTCTGTCATTGTCCGAGATAAGGAGTGAGTTTGTTTGTAATTGGGGCATAAGACAAGATTTTCTTGTCCCACTCAATCTAGACTGAAGCTGCCAAAGTGTGTCAGGAATTTGTAAGAGAAGGAAGGGAGAGTGGATCAACAGCTTGACAGTTATGAAGATGGTTGTTCTGACTGAGAATAAGGTAGAAAAATATAGTACAAAGGAATTAAAGGCAGAGCATGAGAAGAAAGCATTAATGAAATGCTCCCCCCTCCAAAGATCATTGTTACATTTTAAAAGTGCACAAAAGAGAATGGAAGGAAGCACAGATCAGCAGGACAGTTTTGAAAGTTAAGTGTAAAATCTGGTGGACTTGGCTCTTTTCAACAATGAGGTTGATTCCAATAGACTTGTGATGGAGAGAGCAATCTATACCCAGAGAGAGGACTGAATGTGGATCCCAACATAATATTTTCACTTTTTTGTTGTTGTTTGCTTGCGCTTTTTTTCTCATTTTCTTTCCTTTTGGATCTGATTTTTCTTGTGTAGCATGATCAGTGTGGAAATATGTTTAGGAGAATCGCATATGTTTAATCTATATTGGATTACTTGCTGCCTAAGGGATGGGGTGGAAGAGAGGGAGAAAGATTTAGAAGTCAAATTTTGCAAAGATGAATGTTGAAAACTTATCTTTGCATGTATTTTGAAAATAAAAGAACTATTATTAAAAAAAAAAATTCTGCAAGCAGAATGACCTGCTGAATTCAGAGAGCAAGAAAACGGGTCATTAGCTCTTCTTTAAGTTAACGCAGAAATCTATGATAGAGGGACAAGGAAGTATGGGCTGAGTGCAGAGCAAGAGCAGAAAAATCATCTCACAACAAATCAGCCTTAGGCAGCTCCCGGCATCTTCATTCCATCCTTGCCTTCTCTCCAGCCAGGAGAGGAGAAAGCACAGAACTAAAGGCTCCCACAGGGACAAAGTTGGATACTAGTGTGAGCAAAGGTTCAGAGGTCAGAGTGGATCCCATCTGTTGGAACGTGTTCATTGGTTCCATGGTCATTGTGCTTCTTTGTTCCCTGTCCTTACCAGGGAGCCTCATTTGTGCCTCCATCTTCACACTAATGAAACACAGTGGCTGCCTCAGTCTGGTTCAATTCATTTTGACAAATATGTGTTTATCAAGTACAAGGCACTGGAGATTCAAAGACAAAAACGAGGCTGTCTCTGCCCTCCAGATGCTTACAGCCCCCTAGAAGAATAGGATGTCCTCACAGATAAATAGATATAAAGGATATCCAAAGAAATATAAAGTAACTGGACACTAGGGAGCCACAATAAATCACAAAGAGAAGCTATTTGATGAGGTTGGCACTTGAGCTGAGCTTTGAAGGAAGCAATTAGTTTTTCAGGGGTAGAGGTGAGGAAGGAAGGTATTCTGAGCATGGGGGTACAGCCTGGGCAAATGCATGGAGGTGGGAATGCCATGGATGGGGAACAGATGGGTAATGAAGAATGTGTGAAGGGGGCGGGTAGGTCAGGAGGCCACAGAGAACATTTCTTTTTGCATTGAAAAGTATTTGTTGCATTCTGTTCCATTTAAGTCCTTCTCTATTGCCTTATAATAGCACGAATGTGGCCCTGGGTACTGGGAGGCTCAGTTATTGGCGCACCAGCTCTTGTGGGTTCAAATATAGCCCTAATGACGGAGAGCGTGCTTCTGGCACTGAGTACCAGTCTTGCTAAGTGCTGAGAGCCTAATTACCCGACTGGCCTCGGGCAGAGAAATCTTTCAACCACAGTTACTTTCAAAAACCATCTCTCAAGTCTACAATGGATTTATATGCAACTGTAGTAGGAATATCAGTACAGAAGAAATCATAGGGTCACAGATCTGGAGCTGGGAGGGACCTCAGGGGTCACGGGGTCCAACACCCTGCCGCATACAGATGAAAAAGTGAAAGCCCAAGGTGCTGGATTCAGACCAGTCTTCTGATTACAAATCCAGCCAGTGAGGACACAAAGCCCTTTCAGGTCAGAGCATCCCAAGGGCCATACCCTAGAGGTCATATAGTTTGACAGATGAAGAAACTGAGTTGCAAACAGTGCAAATTCACAAGGTAGTGGCAGGTCCTCAGATGCCAAAAGTGATGCTCTCCCCATTGCACTACACTGTTCGAGACTCCAGTTCTTGGCTCCTGCTGATCCAAAGCTGATTCCCTCTCGTGGTTCAGCAGAGGTCAATCTCATACAATAGAACTAGTGACCTCTGTGAAACTCTCTGTACACAGTCGGCACTTAACAAATGTTTTTTTGCCTTGTATTTGAACACTTGCAGAATTCTAGAATATCAGAGCTTCCATGAAAAATATGTGCAACTTATTAAAAATCATATGCAAAGTGTACCCTGTTTGCTCCAAACCAGGGGATAGCCTGTCCCCGCTGCCTCCCGATCCTCCTTTGTCTCCTGGGTGGCTTGCTGGAGGGGGATGAGCGAAAGCAGGCTATCTCAGCCAGCAACTCCGGAGTTGTCGGTTCCGTGTTGGGTTCCCGCCAGTTTGGCCCCAAGTGAATCTGATTGCTAAACTCAACTTCCTAAGAACCAACCTTCTATTTATGGGTTTGCACAGTCCCCCCAAATTGTGAAGGCCTGCAAAAGGGGGAGGGTTGTTTTCTTTCTCCCAGGATGACCCCGTTCACAGAGAAGCGAGCTGGGTGAAGCAGGAATGAGGTGACCAAGCATCATTTCCATCCATTTCCTCAATAAGAAGTCAACGATTCTTTATGGAGCCCTGGCCGCAAGCCCAGCTCTGTGCGAGTTGCTATGGGCAAGACAGGAGATGGAAAAATCAGAGCACGCCAGAGCTGGATGGGACCTTAGACTATAGAACATAGAATGTTGGGGCCAGGAGGGCCCTCGGGACCTAGGGGGTCAGGGCCGAAAGAAACTTCAGAGCAGAGCCTACCACAGCTAAAAGCGAACACCAAGCACAGAATGTTGTTAGGACAGGAGACACGGAACTCTAGGACGTGGCTGGAAGAGCACTGAAACCGTGGGGGGACCTTGATGGTCTGTGAGTCGCCCGCCTCCCTCATTTTAAAGAGCAAGAAATTGAGGTCCACGGAAGTTAAATGGCTTGTACAGAGTTGCAGAGTATAAAGAGTTCAGATCTCTGTATTCCCTACCAGGCTTGGTCATTCTTTCAACAAGTCTTTTATGTGTGTAAGTCCCGTGCTGGGTACTCTGAGGGGAAATCAAGGTAAGATGTGGTCCTTCCTCTCTGTGAGTGCTCAGAGCAGTTAAGTTGGTCAAGAGTGCAAGTCACAGTAAAGTGATGGGAGAAGGGAACCATTCATGCAAATGTATGAAGTCAGGAAAGGTCTAGGCAAGGAGAGACAGACTCGGTTGGAACAAAGACTAAGAAGAAGAATTAATTACAGGGGAGCCGGGGAAATCGGGCTGGGAAGGAGAGATTGTCCACACCTATAAAACAAAGAGGCTGATTTCCAAAGTTCCATCCAGATCTAAGGCTGTGAGACATGCCATGGCCCTTGGAGGTTACGACCATCCAGTTTGTCTGCTCTCAACGGCCAGCCTGCTTGGGAAGGATCAGAGAACTCCATTGAGATGCAGCAAATAACTCCAGAGTACATAGAAGGATGGAACGTGAACCTGGACTGGAAATGTCTCGCTCCCCTACTAGACAGTAAGCTCCAGGATGGTAGAAAACTCTCCCAGGACTAAATGCATAAGCATGCAATCAATCCGACCCAATAAATCCAATAAACATTTATTAAGTACCTAGCTAAACATAGGGGATATGCTTAATAAAAATACAGTCCCTGTCTTGAAGGACCTTACAATATAAAGTGGGGACAACCTATAAAAGAAGACATAAAAACAGATGGGGAAGAGATGGGACATCAGGAGGTACTCAACACCAGGGCATCTTCTTCAGTATAGTTGAAGCCAGGCTGAGTAGCAGATGCAAAGTGGAGTGAGCTGAAAGTCCATTTAATGCTCTCTATAAAAGAAGACATTGGGAGGAGTTTATTAAGTGCTTACCATATTCACCAGCCCTCCAAAAAGAGGGAAGAGAAGGCTGAGGGAGGTAGATCCATCAAGGCTGGAGTTAGCAGCATGGCGAAGTTAGAAGTGCCTTCTGGTAGAGGCACCTTGCTCTGTGGAGTTGGAATCAGGAAGAGCAGCAGATGCAAAGGAGTGTAATTTTGGGTAAATTAATGAGTGGATGACTGGGTCAATTAGGATATGATCAATGAACGGGTTAAGAGGGTGCTCCAGAAATGAAAGCTGACATGAGCAAAGGTGCAGAAAGGACATCCACACATACAGAATGATAAAGGGATGATGATGCACCGAAGGAAACTGAAGAATCAGTCAAATCGGTAAGAGCAGAAAGCAGTGGCCCAGAATCCAAGAGCAGGTGATAGTAAATAGTGTCAAAAGTTGTAGAGAGGTAAAGGTGGATGGGCTAGGATAGAGTCAGGAAGATTCATCTTTGTGAGTTTAAATCTAAACACTTCCTAGCTGGGTGACCATGAGCTAGTCACTTCACTTTCTTTGCCTCAGTTTCCTCATCTGTAAGATGAGATGGAGAAAGAAATGGCCAACCATTCCAGCACCTCTGCCAAGAAAACCCTAAATAGAGTCAGAAATGCTTGAAAAAACTGAACCACAAAAAGGAAGATGAAGACTGAAAAAAAAAACATTTTGGCATGGGAGAGATCACCAGTAAAGACCTCACAGAGGCATAGTTGGACGAGATCGATGATCCCTGAGATCCCTTCTAATTCTGAGGTCCTATCAGTCTAGTTTCAGCCAAGTACAAGTTGGAAGCCTGATCTTAGGTGGTTAGGAAGTGAGATGTCTATCTATCTGGTTACTTATCTATATCTATATATGTATATCAGCACTCTTTGTGGTAGCAAATAATTGGGAACAAGGTGGGTGTCCAATATTGCAGATGTGGCAAAGCAGATTGCATTACATTTAGCATACCTAGAATACAGCAAGCATTTCATAAGTGGTTCTCAACTCATGACGGAAGATAATGCAATAATATGATACCACAAGAAATGATGGATCTGGGGATCTTAGAAAGATGAGAAGACTTGTATGAAGTGGTACAGAGCAAAGAAAGTAGATCAAGGGGACATTATATCCCCAGTGACTCCAGTAAAGTAAATGCAACAATACAATTCTAAAAAGCAGGTGAATTGATCCTGGAGAAAAGAAGATAAAATACATCCTTCTTTTTGGTAGGGAGGTGGGGTAACATAGGTGTGGAATGTTGTATCTACTGGCAGATACGGTGCCTTTGTTGATTGTTTTTGTTTAAATGTATTTCTTTTGTTAAGTAGCAAGATTTGATAATGGGAAAGGAAGTTTACAGGGAACATGTTGAGGAACTGCAAATGATGGGGAAAAAAATCACCATGAAGTGATTATTAAGCGCTTATCATATACGCCAGCCCTCCAAAAAGAGGGAAGAGGAGGCTGAGGGAGGTAGAATCCATCAAGGCTTGAGTTAACAACATGGAGAAATTAGATGATGAGTTTATCCTGTTAGAGGCACCTTGCTCTGTGCAGTTGGAATCAGGAAGATCAGCAGATGCAAAGGAAAGAACTTGAGGAACTTGATGAAGACAAGATAAGGCAACCAGCATTTATTAGGCACTTCCTTAAGGGGGAGGCACAGTGAAGTTACAAATGCAAACAAAAATAGTTAAGTCCCTGCCTTCAACTAGGGCTTTCTGTTGAGGAGGGGACAAAATATAGAAGATAACAGTTTCAGGTGATCTCCCTCAAGGATCAAGGAAAGGTCTGGGTGTTTGTACATAGCAGGGAAGGAGGAATCAATCACAAGTATTTATTAAGTGCTTAGTCTGTGGCCAGGCACTTGGCTAAGCTTTGGGAAGTCAGTAGAATGAGAGATTGAAAAAAAAGGAAAAGGAGAGAATGGTTGAGTGAAGTGGCCTGGAGTCAGAGAGATCCAGTTCAAATCTGGCTTTTCTAGTTTGTGACCCTGGGCAAATTACTTAATTACGATCTTCTTCAGTTTTCTCAAATGTAAAATTAAGAAAATAACTCTCCTCAGAGTTGTTGTGAGGATCAACCGAGATAATATTTGTAAAGCACTTTACAAATTTATTGTTTTTGTTATTAATGCTGCGACAAAGTCCTGGAAGACACTAAAAAGAATGGGATTGAATGCCCAAGGAAAGTGGTTGACCTTGATGAAAAAATTGGAGATTGTTCATGTGGAAAAGTTTTGAAGTGTAGAGTAAGGGGAGATGAGAGGGCTCATAACAGGTGGCCCTTTGATTTTCTCAGCACAGTAGATGAGGTCAAATAATTTGAGAAGGATTTGGGAGTGATGTAGGGAGTCTGCAAGAAAAATATTAGAATAACTGCAGGAAAGGGACCATGGGTGGGGGATCATGGAAGGAAAAACAAGACTGCCATGGAGCAACAGATTTGTGGTAGATGCAATAATATCCCCCCAAAAGGCTGGTTGAATCAAATTAAATGGCTTTAAATTTCTGGGCACAAATAAATATAATATCAGTAATCAGCAAAATGAAAAAAAAAACTACTATGAGTGGGTACCTAGTCATGACTTGAGAAAACTTGATGGATTCTACTTGGGTCCTCAATCTCATGCGCTCCTGTATCCTCCAGGAGTATGTCCTATTTATCATATCGTACTCTTCTCTCCTCTTCAATCTCTCTCATTATATTGTCTTCTTCCCTGCCACTGTAAACATAAACAGATTTCCCTCAGTCTTGATATATCTTTCCTACCTCCCAACAAAGAGATGATGAGGAATGTGTACAAAATGAGGCACACATTTTTTGACATGGTAAACGTGTTGATTTAGTTTATTTGATTGTAC
Source organism: Sarcophilus harrisii (assembly GCF_902635505.1). NCBI lineage: Eukaryota > Metazoa > Chordata > Mammalia > Dasyuromorphia > Dasyuridae > Sarcophilus > Sarcophilus harrisii. The sequence goes on along the minus strand of NC_045429.1, from coordinate 23,870,166 downwards.
TGTCACCAGCTCTAAATCATCCCACTGTGTCAATACCTCCTCCTTCCAGCCCCCATTTATCTACTATCTTTCACTACAATGTAAGCTTTCTGAAGGAAGGAAGTGTCCTGCTTACTTGTATTTGTATCCCAATGCTTGTCCCAGTGCCTGGCGTATAATATGTATTTAATAAACGCTCCTTCTATCTGTCTGTCTGCCACAAACAAGTGAATTATTGTGTATGCAGTTCAGGTCATTAGAAAATAATAGTGATTATAAGAAGAATCTCAAAACTTTAAAAAGGAAAAGAGATACTAACTCCCAGAGACAAATTTAACTTTATAGGTCTCACTGAGACTTGGTAGGATAGCACCCTGGATTAGAATATCATTCTGGAAGGATATAAATTATCCAAAAAGAGTAAGATAGATGAAAGGGAAGAGGAGTAATATTGTTTATTAACAAGATAAGCTCATTTTGGTTCTCCAGGATCCAAAGGAGAAGATCATTAGGGCCAAGATCAAGAGAGGAATAAACAGAAGGAATACTATCATTTAGATTTTCTGCAGATCACAAAGAAAGAAGGTGGAAAGAGAAGAGAGTTTGGGGACACACCTGATGTGAAGGCATGCTATTGCAGTGATAGGGCTTGTGATTATTCAGTTATGGGTTGTCTCTCTTTATCACACAAAGGCAGAACAGCTAAGAACACTTTACTTTGCCTTCATGCTAATGTCATCCATCCTTCAAAAGGTAAAGAAAATGCCTAGAGGAATTGCTATTTTGGATTTTATTGTGAGCAACAAGGAGCAACTGATTGCTGGGGAGGGAAGGAAGGGAAATGATGGGAAAGTTGGAGGCTCTAAAGAGATTGATGTGGATGCACAGGCTGCTCACTAACCAACCCGGATGAATAAAGGGGGAATACAGGAGAAGAAAGTAAGAACAGAAGGCAGGTACATGACACTCCTGTAAGAATCATTCCAATCTCTCCAGCTCCTCAGAAGGAGCTGAGGCTGGTAAGGTTTACTAAGGATAGTGTCTCCTTTTATAATGCTTCCATGGAGCTATGATCTCATCGGTGTATCTCTTTTCAACCTCCTATATTATAATCCATCCAGATCTTCTTGTCTCATGTCAATTGATATTTCCTAGGTGATTGCTGTGTTCTAAGTACTGTGCTAAGCTTTGGGGCTCTTGTCTCTATGTCTTCCCTTAAATGCTCTGTACAGAATCCATCCAATGTTCTGGAGGCCTTCTCTTAGGTTTTCATCATTATTCGGATATTTATAAAAAACTTGGGCTACACTTGGGGAAGTTAGATCTCAGTAGATCGGAGTGCTGGGCCTGGAATCAGAAAGAGGAATCCAAATACAGGCTGAGATGCTTCCTTTTTATGTAAACTGGGTGAATGACTTAATCCCTTAATTGGAAATTACTTTATTACAATTACAATTATAAATGACTTAATGTCCCATAAAATGAGGATACTAATAGTATGTACCTCCCAGGATCATTGTGAGTATGAAATAATGTATGTGCAAAGTGCTTAGTGCAGTGCCTGGCACACAGTAGGTGCTATATAAATGTTAACTGTATATTATCATCACCATTATTATTGTTACTTGGGCTTTCTTTTCTTCACCAAGTACTCATTAAGGATGGGAGGTGACTAAGAATTCTCACAGGCTATGCCAGCAAGGTGCAAGCTCTGTCAGGTTCTACCATGTTGGAAAGGCCCCAAGTATGATCCTAGCAATAGACTGTATCTACTTTCTAAGGACCAGTCCAGCTAAGTACAGAAAGCCTTTTGTCCAGTAAGCTGGAAAGAGCAAGCTGTGACCAAAGAAAAATACAAAATGGCGTAGATTCTACTATTTCTGTAATAATGGTATCAGAGATGTAGAAAAGGGGATATAGGGTATATGAATCCCACAAATTTTAAACCATCAATAGTGAATAACTTAGATATTCCCTAAATAATGACTTAAATATTCCCTGCACACAATGTCCAATGACCTGCATGTTATTCTATTGAAAGGAACCAAATTACGTGCTCCTTGATACTTTTTCTGCAAATAGAAAAACACAGGCAACTAAAACTAGCTCAAGGGAAGGACACAGGCTTTTCACAAAGAGGCAAAGAAAGGAGTGAGCAGGGTTGGTTCTATCCCATATCCAAAGGGAACAAAAACCATCATTTCATGAGATATTTGGTCATCCCATATTGTAGTGCTCATGATGGATATTTGCAATGAGACCACTTTGAAGGTATTTATAGCTTACATTCCAACATCTGTTGCAGAGAATAAGGAGGTAGATAAATTCTACAAAGAACGCAGTAGGACCCTCCTGATATACTCTAATATTTGAAGATTTCATTGTCACGGTAGGCATAGAAGGGACAATACAAAAAAAAGTGTCAGAGGACGTAGTTCAGGAGCAAGAAATGAGAAGGGCAAATCACTGATTATTAATATTTTCTCAAGAAGAGAGTTGAAAGGTGCAGGATATGGTGGATCCTAATTAGAATCACAGATTTTGAGCCAAAAGAGACCTGAGAAGCCATCAGTCTCCTTTAACATATGAGGAACCTGAAAATGAGAAAAAAATATTAAGTGACTTGCTCAGGGTCATATAGCTAGTAATTGTGCAAAGTAGAAATCCTCCCCCATTCTTTCATCTGGATCCATTTTAAATGCTGGTTCCTTGTTGCCTTTGTCTCAGAAAATCTTTCCTTGATTTCCCCAGCTGGAAAGACCTGAACCCTGAATTGTATAGTTAGAGTCACTAACTGTACAATCTTGGACAATTTGCTTAACCCCTGTTTACCTCAGTTATTTTTTCATCTGTAAGACAAGGATAAAAATAGCACTCACCTCTCGGTGTTGTTGTGAGGATCAAATGAGATTATATTTGTAAAGCATTTAACATAGTGCTTGGTACATAGTAGGTGCTGCAAAAATGGAAGCTATTCTCATTATTATTTATTCAGCATACTACACTGCTTCTCATGGAAGCTGAAAGTGTTAAATGCTTATAGACAGGAAATGACTGGTTACCAAGGTGAGAGCCTTTTCCAAATCAGCTGCGCGTATAGTTCAATCCATAGATTTGTCATAGTAAAATGAACACACCAAAATCAAAATTAACAACAAATTATAAGAAAAGGGGAAGAAGATATTGAGGCAAAAAACAACCTAATCTATGTAAATAAGCTGTCCCCGAATGAGACATGGATAAAAGAAATGGCATTAACCCAGATTATTACCATTTCTTAATGATGCTTAGAATATAAACTAAATATTCCAATGAGGATACCAGAAGATCCTAGAAACTGGCTTTACCAGTCAATACTTGATCTTCTTGTTAAGGGTAAAGGTTTGATAGTCAAGGGCAACAAAGAATATATTTGTACAATCCTACAGAAGAGGATGATGGAAGAAATAGAGTATTATTGCCTAATAAAATAGTAAGGTGAGAAAAACAAATTTAAGGAGACAAACTGTATGCCCATCAACTGGGGAATGATAGATTATGGTACACAAATACAGGGAATATTGTATTTTTTAAATTATGAGTACAAAGAATTCAGAAAAACATGGGAAGATTTGCATGAGCTGATTCAGAGCAAAGATGAAACCGAAGAAGATGGATGCTGAGATCCTCCACATGTCTTTGTTTGCAGATGATATTATGCTGATTGCATCTAGCTCTGGGAGTTCTGAGCTTCTTTGCAGATATTCATAATAGCACAAAATACCTTAGCCTAACTATTCACAAAGTAGTAAACCAGGTGAAGATATCTATCATCTAAAATAAGATATGAGATCGCATGGACAATCAACCGTTCAACCGAGATGGTGCATCAATAATACATAAATCTTGGACAGACACTTCAGATAGACAATAAACTGGGACCAGAAATTTACAGGAGGAAGAGTGGGCTGGGTTGACTTTGGAAAATTGTGCAACACTTTTAATATCCTCAAGCTTTCTCATGAAACAAAAGCCCACCTTTTTTACATCAATATTCTTCCATGATGCTAAATGGCCATGAATCATAGTGTACCACAGTCTCTAAAGAATTAAAATTGTGGGTCACCTAAGACGCAATGGAGAGGACCGTGGGGGACATGAGCATAATGCAATATGTTCACAATGAAGACTTGCACAGAAGAAATGGCATAAAGGATGTCATCAGAGAGAAGGGCCACTCATGCAGGCAAAAGGGAAACCAATGGCTGTTAGTATTTGTGTTCTATTGCTATATGTGGAATGTCTAGCACAACTACTTCATGCTTTAAGGGTCTGTGATTTCGTCAGTGAGCAATCCTAACCTGCAGTGGCCCAGATTGTAACCCCCTGTGACTTACTGTGCTTCAGGAACTACTACGTCTGAGACTGAGTCAGACATAGGCTGAGTCTTTCTGCTTTAGCTACACTGGTTCGTAGGAGTCAGTGCAGTCCATCATTAACCCCTCCAACTCCACTGACTTAGCCTTTGAGAACTGAGGGTTAGCTCTATGCCTTGAAGAAGCCTTGGGAAAAGACTTCAAGGAAAGATCAATGGCAAGGCACTTGAATGTCAAATACTAAAAAGGAATCCTCCCCACCTTTTCTTCTGGGTCCATCATAAATGCTGGCTCCCTGTCTCCCTCCTCCAGGAAAACCTTTCCTGGTTCCCTCCCCCCCCCCCCCCCCCCCCCCCCCGCTGGAAAAATTCTCCCCTGATTGTACCACTTTATGCCCTCACTATGTAGTTTTCATCTTTCCTTTTGAGTTATGGTCATTTATATACATGTCATGTCTTCTGAGTCAGCTTGAACCTCCTTGAGAGCAGGGACAGAGTTTTATTTGATTCTGCTTCTCTCCCAGTACCTAGCACCAGGTTGAGTACATAATAAGGTTTGTAGGGGTTGAATGAGTGAAAAAAAAATTCTCTCCTATGGGTCGGGCTTTTAATTTAACACCCGTCTATTTCAGGACCACCATGTACAAAGGCAATCCGAGGTAGGAGCAGTATGGGTTTTGGAGTCAAAGGACCTGGACTCCCCAATGTAAGACAAGGTAGTTCATGCCCCTCACTGAGCTTTATTTTCCCCAATATGTAAAATGAATTGAACTCTAAAGTCCTCCCCATCTTTGACATCAGATATTCTCAGATTTCACCCAACTCCGATGGTTCTTGTGCTCAAGTGTATCCTAGGTGCTTCTGTGCTTATCACAATGCTTAATAAATGTTTCTCGTCTAAAAGGGCCCACCCAGTTCTGAAATTCTGTTTGAATATTCTTTATTCTTCCCAGCTTGATGTTCTAAAGCTCCTTTTGGCTTGAACACTCTCTTCCTTGTACCTTGACATCTATGTTCTAAGATCCTTTCCAACTCTGACAATATATTTTCTGAGGTCCCTCCCAGTTCTGATGACTCATGCATGCATCTCCTTTCCCATTCCAACGGTCCCCGATTCCCACTCTGTGATGGTCCCTGCAGCCCTGGGCTTCTGGGTTCTAAAGTCCCCACCAACTCCAAAGTCTGGGCTTCTGAGGTCTCCTGTAGTCTGAAGGCTCCGTAGACCCCAGGGGGCCTACGTTCTGGGTGCGGAAGCCCCTCCCAAGCCCGACACTGCGTGCTCCAGCTCCCTCCCAGCTGTGCTAGTCCATCTTCTTGGTTCTAATGCCCTTTGTTCTTCAGCCCCTGCCAGGCCTCCAGCCTCCCATCCTATGATGTGGTGCCTGACATTCTTTCCCTGGAAATCCATCCCCCTCTGGGCTAGGCTAAGTCAGCCCCCTGCTTGAAAGCGGAGGCCCCTACCCACCCTGCCCGCCACAGTGACCAGGGCCCCCGGCGGGCAGCTCCCTCCCTCCCTCCCTCCTTCCCTCTAAACCCCGGGAACCAGGAGACCCTTCCAGCTCCCAGGCTGGGCCCCTGCCGCCATCAGAGGGTGCCAGGCCCATAAAGGCTGGGGAGGCCACCAGCGAGGGCTGGGAATGGGGCCCGCCGCGGACCCTAGCACAGAAAAGGGCTTCAGAGCTGAAAGCCGCAGCTGTTGGGGCCTCCCGGCCTGGCTGCCCCGCCCTGGCGGGAAGACAGTCTCCACCCGGGGATGGGAGGGAGGGAGGGCGGCTGGGCAGCCTGCCAGGCTCCCCAAGCGCGTAGGCTGGGGAGGCCCCGGCGGGGAGGCGCTGGCTGGGGCCCTCCCGGCCAGCCCGGCCCCGCCAGACGTTTGCAGAGGCCCCGCGCCAAGGCCGCTGCCGCCCCCGCCCCCGCCCCCGCCCCCAAACCCCGGCCCCTCGCCTGAGATGGCTGGGCGGGGAGCCAGGCTCAGCCGCTCCCATAAGGCACCGCGGCACTGCGGCATGGGCACGGCCGAGGGGGGGGTGCACTGCGGCAACTGCAGCTGCTGTTGCTATTCCGCTGCCGGCAGGGTCCGCCACGCCCAAACGCATCATCCCCCTCCCGGCCCAGAGCCGAGAACAGCCGGGCTCGGGTCCGCAACAGCTGCCTTGGGGTCCCCTGAGCAGCCGGGCTAAGGGCTGGGGGTGGAGAGAGGGTGTGGGAGGTGGGGTCCGCAGGGCTAGGGGGCAGGCGGTGGGGTTTGTGGATCGGGGTACGCCACACCTCCAGACCCGGTATGCCGCCGCCGCCGCGGACCACGGAGGCGGGGTCCGCGGTCCCCCTGCAAAGCCTCTTTGGGCCAAATATCGGCAATGAGTTTATCAAATTAGCTCGTCACCCTAGTGCCCCCCACCCTGGCCGGGGCCTTCAGGCCCCCGGGGCGGGCCCAGCTGGTCCGCTCCGTCACAACGCCCTGATTGGCAGCTGCGGCCAACCGCAGGTGGCGCGCTCCAGGCGTCCTGACGTCAGTGCGGGACCCAGCAGCCCAGGGGCTCTCTTTTATTAATAATTAATAACAGCCCTCCCCCACCCCCTGGCGCTTCCCGGCCCCAAGCGTTATTTTTGCCAGCATTCTTTCATTTGAGCCTCCCTCCAGCCATGTGACTGGGGCGGGCGCCAAGGCCAGCGGGCCAGGGCTCCTGCGCATGCGCACTGGGCAGGGCCAGCGTGGCAGCTGCTGCCACGGTGGCGGCTGCTGCGGGTAGGCGGCGGCCACTTCCGGGGAAGCTGTCTTCCGGGGGGCGGGGGGGCGGGCCCAGTGCAGATGCTGCTGTCACTCTGCGGCCAAGGCCGAGGCCAAGGACGGATGCGCACGCAGCTTTGCTACATTGACACCTGCTGTCTGAGCTAGACAAGCAGGCAGGCCCTAAATGGGATAATGCGGGCCTGCAGAAAGCCACAGTGGACCAGGCCTAGAGCCACCAGTCACCCCGCGGCGGCGGGTCAGCCCCCCACCTCAGACAAAGGGGCCGAGCCCAGGGAGGGCCTCGTGCTTGCAGCCCAGAGCTGGGGCCATAAAATGATGCAGAGAGAAGCCAGTCCATTTTATACGTGAGGAAGCACATGCTGGAGGGAGGCTACGGCCCCCTCAAAACAAGGGGCAGAGGCAGAATTGGAACTCGGGCCTTCTGACTGCAGGCCCAGCGCAGGCCTGGGGCTTTGTGCAGCAGGGCCAGTGACCCCTTAGAGGCCAGTCACCCTAAGCTAGCCTCCTCTTCTGCCGCTGGTGGCTCCCCTCTGAGGCACAGGTTCTTCCTCTGCCAAGTGGGTGACCTGAACGCTGCCAGCCTCAGGAAGTCTTGGGAATAAAAGGAGAGAACCATCTCACATATCCTTAGCTCCTAGTGAAGTTCCCCCTCATAGAAATCCTTAATAAATGTTTGTTCATTGGTGGTTAATTAAGCTGAAGAGTAATATACTCTTTTTTCAAAAATATGTTGTTTATTATAATATCCCGGAATAATAAAGTTAGGAAAGACCTGAGGAGCACATTCATTTAATCCAGGGGGGTTTAATCTAGTATACACATATGAAGAGATTCAGGGAGGTCTATGGACTCGGATAGGAAAATTTCGCTGTATTTTCATTAACTTTAGCATTTATATATACATACATATTGTTATTATTATTATTTTAAAACCCACAATTCTGTGAAATGTTCACTTTCTTTGCCAAGTCATCAAGGGCATACAGAACTCTAGGAAGGTGAGGAATCCCTGCTCTGGTCCAACCTATCTGAACCTCTAAAAAGTGGTCATCCAGGTGATACTTGAAGATCAAGAAAGGAAATCCAGGACCTTCCTCCAGGGGTCACCCAAGCCACTTCTCAAAGAGTTTGGAAGGTTTTGTAGTCTTCTTGTTTAAATTTGCATCTTGGCACCTTCCAGTCCTTCCTGGTTCTGCCCTGTGGGCTCAATTGAACCAGGCAATGGATCTTCTGGGCTTTGACCCGAGCTCTCCCATTCCCCTTGGCTCTCCACAGATCCTCATGTGGGGTGACCCTCACGTGGAATGAACTCAAGGCTCTTCACCAGCCTAGCCATGTATGGTCATGTAGTTGGATAATATTAGCATCCAAATGGCCACTTACATACCCTAAGCCTTACCTCCTAAGTTATAGACAGGTCGCCATGTGCAGCTGTCGGACAAAATCACGAGGTCCTGCTCTATGGACACCCTTTCTCTCCTTATAAGGTAAAGTCGAGAAGTTCCCATGACATAGGATAGGGGAAGCAATTTAAAACCAACTGCGCCTGAATGTGCGCTATTATTATTCCTTTCTGACAGATAAGGAAAGCAAAGCCAAACTTAAAAAAAGAAGGGAGCACCACCAATGCCATCTTTGTGATTGGGTGGAGGTCAGATTTTGGCTCTGCCCCAGAAGTCTGACCTTTTTCTCCCTTCCTTCTTGGAAGAGTAACACATGGAGAAGACTTCCCAACCCTGAAGGATGTTCCTGAGAATGAAGGATTTCTTTCTTTCTTTTTTTAATGGAAGATACTAGAAACAGAAAGATACTAACATGGTTGGTCTAGAGGCTTGGACTGGACTAGAGGTTCTCACTTATTCCTCCCCAGCTGATTCGGGAGGTAACCTGAGGGTCCACAAGCAGGCAGATTCTGTGGATAGTCCAGATGTTCTGTGGATGTTTGTCCCATATACAGGACTGGGAACATGTTTATGTACTTTTACAGGCATGTTCTAAGAATGTGGACATCTGTGCTTGTATAAGTGTGGTCATGTTCCCACACATGGTTCTCTGTTTATAGGTGTCTGTGTACGGCATGAGAGGCAGTGTGACGTGGTGGACAGAGAGCTCTCCTTGGAGAGTCTGGAGGTCCTGGATTCTAGTTAAGCCTCTGATTCACCTAGGCAACGCCTCCAACAAAGTGTTGATCTGCATTGGAAGAGGGAGTTTCTTCATGGAGAGTATTCTTCACCAATGAAATCAGGGCTGGACTACCTTGGGGTGTGAATCATTCACACAGATAATAAGCAGTTCTCCCAATGAGGAAAATCTAAGTTCAAGAGGTGTTTCTAACATACCCTAGCTGTGGGAGTCTGGGCAGGTCTTTTCTCAGGCTGCCATCCCAGGTCTAATCCAAAAAATAAAATTGGTTTATGGGAAAGGGAAAGAAACAACAGTTTAGTGAGTGGTTACCATGTGGCAAGCACGATCCTCAGTGTTTTACAAATTTTCTCATTTGATTCTCACCACAACCTTTTGAGATAGATACTATTATCGGCCCCGTTTTACCATTGAGAAAACTAAGGTAGAGGTGAAAGTCACTTGCCCAGAGTCACTCAGCTTGTAAGCATCTGAGTTTGGATTTGAACTCAGGTCTTCTTGATTACAGGCCCAGGACTCTAAACATTGTGTTGGGGTTCAAAGAAGATCCCAAAAGTTTAGGGTTGCAGACCAGTGTCGGGAGCTATCTCAAAAGAATTTGCAGGCTTGAACCTGTCTCCAGGTCAAGGGGCAAAACGTTTATTATAATTGAAATGCCAATTGAAGCCGGCTAAGTTCCAAAAGAATTTAGTAAAGAATCAGAAGCAAGGAGCTAAATTTATATAAAAGTTAGAGAGAGCAGGAGCTAAATATTATTTATTTGCTCATTTTATGGTTTACTGTAGGTTTGAGGGGTGGTCTATTCACTTTTGTCTCAGGAACTTTGTTATCATTGATCAATAGATTGTTTATCTGACAATCAGCAATGTCTGTAGGATTATAGTACTCCTAAAGTCAGAGGACCTCAAGGTTATCACTACATCTTCTCTAAAAGTTAGGGGAAAATATATATATAACTATATTACTGCCAAGGTTAACCTTAGGGTTATCGACAGATTGTTTATCTGACAATTACTAATATTTGTCCTAGGGTCAGGGCCCCAGGATTATTGTGACATTTCCCTAGAAGTTGTACCCCATCAATTGCACCACTTAATTGACAGTATACTGGCACAGATCCAGTTCAATGTCAGCCAATCAAAAAGCATTTATCAAGTACATACTATGCTCCAGTCCCTCTGCTAGACCTCCAAACCATCCCATCTTTCTAACTTCCTCCTTGATGTCAAAAACACTCTCACCCTTCCAGGTGCCCAGGCTCATAACCTTCTTAACCAAGATGCTCCATTTCCCAACTCTGCATTTTCATGGGTTGTCCATCATGCCTGGAATTCTTTACCCTTTACTGACTCCTAACTTTCTCAAATTTTTTCTAAATTCTCTCCTTCTGCAGAAAGCCTTTTCTTATTTCCCTAGATATTGGTGTCTTTTTCCCTCTGAGATTATCTCCAGTTTCTCAAATGTAGATTTTGTTTACAGTAACCGAACACTTATTATGTATCAGACTTTGTGCTAAACTATAGGTATACAAAGAAAGGCAAAAATAGTTCCTGTCCTCAATGTACATACAATTTAATTCAGGGAGATGATAAGCAAACTATTTCCACACAAGAAAAATATATATAAATTGGAGATAATCTCAGAGGGAAGGCCCTAACATTTAACTAGGAATTAAGAAAGACTTCTTGCAGAAGGTAAGTTTTTTTTCTCAAGGCAATCTGGGGTTAAGTGACTTATTCAAGACCACATAGCTTTGTGCCTGAGGCTAATTTTCCAGCCTCCTAATTCTATCCACTTTGCCCCTAATTGCTCTACCCTATATTTTTTAGGTGAAACTTAAAGGAAATCATGGAAGGCAGGAAGTAGAGATGAGTATTCCAGGCACTCGGGACAGCCAGGAAAAACATTCAGAGTACAGAGACGAGACCTTGTTTGAGAAACAGTAAAGAGACCAATGTCGCTGGAACTTAGAGTACAGAGAAAAAGCAAGGTATAAGAAAATTGGAAAGATAGGGCTGGGTTATAAAAGTCTATGAAACCCAATCAGAAGATTTGATCCTGGAGACAACAAGGAGTCACTGGATTTTAATAGTGAGTTACAAGTAAGACCTGTACTTTAGGATGATCACTCAGATGGCTGAGTAGGATAGAGATGAATGGAGAGAAGCTGGAGGGAGGAAAGCCAATGAAAAAGCTTTTGAAATATTCTAAGCATGAGGTGATAAAGGACTGCACCACGTTGATGGCAATGTCAAAGGAAGGGTGGGGTGTAGGAAAGATGCTGAGAAAGTTAGAATCAAAAGGACTTGTAAACTGATTGGAGGCTTGAGAGAGAGTGGAGGAGAGAGAGAGAGTGGGGTTATCCTCAGTCAAGGATAACCCCAGGTTGTGAGTCTGAATGACTGGGAGTATAGTATCCTTAACAGTGATAGGGAAATTCAGATATAAGGGGAGCATTTGGAGTAAAAGGTGAATCCTGTTTTAGACATGTTGAATTTAGAGTGTCTATGAGACATCTGATTGGAAATATCCACTAGGTCACTTGTGAAATGGTATAGATGTTCAGAAGAGAAACTAGGGTTAAGGGTTATTTGCAGAGAGATGATAAATTACATATAGATATACATACATATAATTGGATCTGTGATATATAATGAGATAATACATAAAATGAGAAGATATTTAATAAAGCACGAATTTAGGGTTTGAACCCTAACCCTAACCCTAAATTAATATATACTTATAATTGGATCTATGATATATATAATGAGATAATGCATAAAATTAAATGATATTTATAAAGCATTTTATAAAATTTAAAACTATATAAATGTCAATGTATAATTGCATTTATGATATAATGGTATAAAATATGTATAATTTTCAACTACATGTGTATGGAAAAATACCATACCTACATCTGTGTGTCCACCTACATGTTTTAATTAGTAAATTATCATTTCATATTGTATCTCATCCTTGGATGTATTTGCGTCTTATTAACCACCTAGATATTGTATTTCATAAAAATAGGATCTGAATCTTAGTTAATATATACTTATGACTGGATCTGTGACATATATAATGATACATAAAATACATAATATAAATCATTTTATAAAACTTAAAACCTCATATAAATAATAATGATTATACATATATTCATGTATATGTGTATGGATAAATACCATACCTACATCTGTGTGTCTACCTACATGCTTTTATTAGTAAATTATCATTTGATATTGTCTCATTCTTAGATGTATCTGTGTCTTATTAACCTACTAAATGTTGTGTTCCATAAAAATTGGGCCTGAATCTTAGTTAAATTATGTATCCCCCTTGATGCCCAGGAGAAGGCTCTATGACAAGAAGACCCTTTAGAAAATGTCGTTTGTCATTGCTTTCATATGTGTGTCTGTGCTTATGATTCCATGTGAAACTATAGCTGTTCTTGTATGTTTGCTTAGTCACTCGATTCTGTGAATGTGTGTCAATTAATCAACAAGAATTTCTCTCCTTCCTCAGGTGTCACTGGTTGTCAACGTGGCCAGTGAGTGTGGCTACACAGACCAGCACTACCGAGCCCTTCAGCAGCTGCAGCGGGACCTGGGCCCGCACCATTTCAACGTGCTGGCCTTTCCTTGCAACCAGTTTGGGCAGCAGGAGCCGGACACCAACAAGGAGATTGAAAACTTTGCGCGGAAGACTTATGGAGTTTCTTTCCCCATGTTCAGCAAGATCGCTGTCCGTGGTGCTGGGGCCAATGCCGCCTTCAAATATCTAATTGGTGAGCTCTGTCCCTAAGGAGCTCAGGACCCATCTAGCCATCCTAGCAAATTGTGTCTAGGGTTTCTTTAGTTCCTCTTACTCAAAACAATCCTAGGAGCATTTATAAAACCTCTGCCACATATTGGCAAGTCCCCCTCAGTGCTTTAGGCAACTTAGGGAGACAATAAATGCTTGTTGGACTGAATTGAGTTTGTTGATCTGTAAACACATGTCTAAGCTCAGATTTGAACTCATGAAGAAGAGTCTTCCAGACTACAGTCTCAGTGACACTTGGCTTTCCCAGTTCAAAGAATACCAGACTTGGAACCAGGAGACTTGAGTTCAAATCCCCAACTATGGGATCATGGACAATCCTGTCACTTCTTTAATGATAACACTTGAACTACCCACCTCAAAGGCTTGTATTGAGGAAAGCACATTATAAACTTCAGAAATTGAAGCTCATAACACTCTCTCTTACTCCCCTTTCTCACTAGCTAAAAATAAAGGAGGAAACCCCAAATCACACATTTGGAAGGAGCCTCAAAAGCCATATAATTCAATTGGTATCTGACTTGGAATCTTTTCTAAAACATCCCTTGAATGTGGCCACTCTCACTATCAAGACAATACTCTCAGGAAAGAATCAGAAAGACACTGAAGGGTCAGTGACTGGGAACAGAATGGTTTATGATATTATTCCTCTCAGGACATAGAGTACTTTTTCACAGGTTCAGAGTTAGAAGGATGAGTGCTAATGGGGAAATTTCAGAAGTGGAGGAAACAGGAAGTAAATAAAGTAAGAAGACAGAAGGTCCTGCCCATGGAAAATAGGAAACCCTTCTGTCCCTTCTTCCTCTATCTAAAGATCTACCTGATTTTATGTACTTTTCTCATCTTTCTTTTTACCCAGAATCCTCCGGGGAAGAACCAACTTGGAATTTCTGGAAGTACTTAGTCGCCCCGAATGGAAAAGTGGTGGGAACCTGGGACTCAACTGTATCAGTAGAAGAAATTCGACCCAAGATCCATGAGCTCGTGGGGAAGCTCATCGTGGGGAAGAAGGAAGAATTATAATCATTCCTGACTTCACAGTGTCAAATGTGAATGCCAAATGTGAATGCCAGATTTTTTTCTTACAGGTGCCTTTCAGGAGTAGATTATCCCTTCCTTGCTCTTCAAGCCCAGGGAGAAAAACTTGGGTTTTTAGAGATATATTCTACCTTTAATCTAGACAGAGCCAATAAGAACTTAAGACCAATAAGAATTCAGCAGCTTATAAGAATCTGTGGCTACTAATATCTCAGAATCTCTTCCAAGTAATGCTGTGGGACCAATAAATGATCAATAGCCTATAAGAAACTTATAACCAATAAGGTCTCAGCAGCCAATAAGAACTTGTGGCCAATAAAAATTCTTCATCAGTCTATAAGAAGTTGTGACTACTGAGATCTTAGTAACTAATAAGGACTCAGCAGCCTTTACAAACTTCTGGTCAATCAGAAGACAAGAGATAATAGTTACTTGCAGCCCATAAGAATTCCTCATCAGCCTATGAGAATTTGCAGTTATTAAGTTCTGAGCAATCAGTGATCCATAAAGATTCATCAGTCTATAAGAACTTGTGGCTACTAAAATCTCAGTAAACAATAAAAACTTGAGGCCAATAAGGACTCAGAAACATGAAAGAATAAGCCCCCAAGAGCCAATAATAACTCATGAACATAAGGAACTCATGAACAAAAAGAACTTATAGCCAATAAGAACTTTTTGACCAATCAAACCTCACTAGCCAATAAAAATTGTAGTCAATAGAAACTCACAATCAAAAGGAACTAACCAACTAGTCAGAATTCTCTGTCAAGAAGAAGTTACCAGTCAACTTCAAAATGCCCATATGAGCAGGTCTGGGAGTAAGTGCTAGAGAAAGTGGGGAAGAGATAATGAAAGAGCCTAGTGCCTATGGAAGGAGGAAGGAGAGGGAAAAGGAGGGGTGAAGGGTCCTGGTAAATAAATATGGAAGCCCCAGGATTATCCCTCCTGCTATTAAGACCAAAGTGGAAGTAAGGAATCCTGGTGCTAGTCCCAATTATGGGACCAACACAACGTCCCTCTCTGATCTTGCATAAATTGCTTCCTTTCTCTGGATTTCATTTTTCCCACTTGTACATGGGGCCTGGTTGAACTAGATGGTCTCTGTTGCTCCTTCTACTCTTAACATCCCAAGGGTTCTTGATGGTCTCTCCTTACCATTCTCTGCTATGAGACCATTGTGACCATGAAGCTAACCTTTCCCCCCTAGGACTTTGCTCATCGCAGATCTCTTTATATCACGGTCTAGGAAGTAGGGTAAGGAAGGAACTGGTCTGCCACAGTTGGGATCCAATTCACGATTATTGACATGTTACAGTGGAGAGAAGGGGGACCCTGGAGACCATGTAGTTTAAGCCCCGGAATCTCCTCAGATCTTCTGAATTCTAAGGACCCTCAGAGACCATCAGAAACTGAATAAAAGTCACTACCACTAAAGGGGCTCCTGTAGGCTTTTAAATATTCTTTACCTACACCCTCTCATTGGATCTGGTCCAATCTACCTGAACATGAATCCCCTCTCGTGCCTTGACCAGTCACACAGCAAATCAGGCAGAGCCAGAAGTAGCCCCCAGCCTTCCTGTTTGGGCACTTGCCCTAACCCTGCCCACCTTTTACCAGCTCAGTTCCCGAGGAGCAAAGCTGATTCATTAGCATGTTAGCAGCTCTTTTGTTGCCTTTTAGAAAAGGAAGAGCAAGAGGAAACTGGGGGGGAGAGTGGGAAAGAGATTTGGGCCAGGTCACAGTGAGTTAGGGAGGGAGAGAGAGGTCTATCAATTCCTTATCTCCCACACCGCCCTTCCTAATCCCTTAACAATAAACTAAATGCTACCTGCCCGTAGCCATGGTCACACTGACGGTGTCCAGAGCAGAGGGCATGCCTGCCTGACTGTGGGGCCCAGCTCTTCCTTGGTGCTGATTTTACCCTCAATGATGACTCACCTCATGTATGCAAACACATCCATTTTGATAATAAAGGCCTGTGGAAAACAAAACCTGCCAACAGCTCTTGAGTTCTGAGAAATACAAAGGAGCAAAACTGACCATAAACCCAGCTTTTCAGAGTGAGGTAGGACACCAGGTGAAGAGTGTCAGAATTATTAGAGACTTCCAAAAATAACCCCATCAAATGGCAGCGCTTAGAATGACCTTAGATTGTAGAGCATGGAATAATAGGACACAAAATGTTAGGATCGGGAGTGACCTAAGAATGTAAAAGTTAGAACATAGAATATGAGAATTGAGTAGTACTTTGGAGCAGTGGTTCTCAAACTTTTGTTTTCAGTATCTTTATCCTATTAAAAATGATTGAGGATCTCTCCAAGGAGTTTTTGTTTGTCTGGATTATATTTATAGACATTTCTCATATTGGAAATAAAAACTATTTTTGAATTTGTAGACCCTCTAAAAGGGTTTCAGAGATCCCCAGGATTCTCTAGACCATACTTTGAGAACCACTGGCCATTAGAACATAGGATGTTAGAACACACAATGTTACTTTAGAGGCAGTATGTAATATTAGAAGATAGAACATTACAGTTGCAAATGACCTTAAAATCTAAAACATTAGAACATAAAATATTAGGACTGGAGGTAATCTTATTACCTAGAATGTTAGAGAACATTAGTGTTATAAATGACTTCAGGACCTAGAATACTAGAACATAAGTATAAAATGTTATAACTGAAGGTAACCTTAGAATATTGAAAAGGATTTTATCATTAGGCCATGTAACATTAAAACACAGGATGGTAGGATTGGAGATAACCCTATAATATACAGAGTGTTAGAACACAGAATGTTAGAGCTGTAATAAGGCTTAAGAGACGGAACATTAAAACATGGATATTATATCATAAATTGTTAGAGCTGTAAATGACTTTAAAATATTAGACTTGGAAGGGACCTTAGAGCATAGAATGTTAGCATATACAATTTGATAGCTGGGAGGAACTTAGAATAGACTTAAAACAGAATATTAGAACGTAGAGTCCAATTCTAGCAGAGAAAACCAAGGCATATTGAGGTAAAGTGATTGCCACAGAATGTTACTGGCAGACTTGGGAGTAGTTCTTCAAGTTATGTTCTTTCTACCACATCATGCTTATGGATCCTTTCTTTCTGTCTTTCTTCTTCATCTTCCAGTAAATGAATGTCTTTTGAAATGAATGACTCTGGGAACTAGGTTGACTGAAGCAAAAAGGTGACACTTTCTGCAAAGTCCCACATTTTCCTTCTGTTTGTCATTTGTGTCTCTCCCCTTTCAGTTTCTGCTATCCATCCATAGCCCTTCTTCCCACCACCACCAAGTTCCCTATTTGCCTTTCCCCACCAGATGCCCTCCTGAAATTCCCTCCTCTTCACAGTTAAAGGTTTTCCAGTGGTCTCTTTCCCAGGAGTGTCTTTCATTTAAATGAACAGTAAAGAAGCATCTTGAGATTTTATTCCCAATTTCCTGTGTAGCCTGAGATTAAATGAGAGGATTAGCTAGATGATTTCTAAAGTTCCATCCAGGTCTGACATTCTGTGAAGTCTTCCCTAATTTTTATGGTGTCTGACTGGTGACTGAGTGGGGGACAAGTCTTTTTGTGGTGTGAGCACCACTGAAATCCAACCAGTCCTTCCCGGAAGGACTATGTTCCACTGTGCCAGAGGACAGCCCCGATTGCTGCCAAAACCCTTGTGAACAAGGCAGAGGACTTACAGTTAGTATGGTATAAGACTGTGCTGTCCCATTTTTCTCAAAGCACTTCACCCTGGGGACAAGCTGAAGTGTCTCCACCTTGAGAAGTGACCCTTGGTATGGCGCAGGAAGAGACCTACAAAATCTCAGAAAATCTCTGGATATGAGATGTGATGTTAGGATTGGGAGTGGATACTTTGCTGATGCTTTAGAGGTCCCTTCTTGGGTTTTGTTATGTATTGGGTTGAGGAGAGGTAGACAGGGGGATGTTGCTCAGATCCGTAGGATGCTGGCACAGAACACAATGGGACAAGACTCCTGACTGAATAAAATACAATCACTCTTTTAGTGTAACACTGGATTACCCTCCTTCCCCTTCTGAAGGTCAGGTAGGTTACATTTCAGCCCTCCTCCAAGAGTTCTCCATTAAGGGCGTCTGAGTTGTGTCTAAGCCCCTACCAATGTATTTCCCCCAAATGTAAAGTTCCATTTAATCACTAAGAGATTAACTTTTATAAAGGAATATTTACTTCAAAAATTATTATCACAAATATGTGAATTTACCCTCTGATATGTGGGGCTCCATTCTTTTCTTCCTTTTCACCACTTCAGGCTTTAGAAAAAGAAAGGGGGTAGCTAGGTGGTGCAGTGGATAGAGCACGTGAAGTCAGGAGGACCTGAGTTCAAATCTGGCCTCGGACACAACACTTCCTAGCTGTGTGACCCTGGGCAAATCACTTAACCCCAATTGCCTCAACAAACAGAGTTTCTTAAACTTTTTCCACTCATGATCTGAAGTATCTTGGAACTGAGTGGGAGCTGGAAGGTCATCCATCTTAAAAGGTAGATCAAGTGACTTGCCCATGCTCACACAAGTGTAGAATCAAATTCACTAGCCAATGTATGTAGCCCAAAGGTAACTCTACTCTAACATGCCCAAGAAATAACTTCTGCTTGGAGAATTTCAGAGAGGGAGAAGCCACTCCCTCCCGAGATGGCCAATTCCACTTTTAGAAAGTTTTTATTGTTTACAATGTCCTTTCTGATAATGCTTAAATTTATCTTTTTTTTGTAATTCTCCCTTCATTCTCATTTACCCTTTAGAGTCAAGCAAAGCAAGTTTAATCATAGACACACACACACACACACACACACACACACACACAATGTGACAGCTCCTCAAATACCCTCTATGTCAACAAATCAACAAATGTATTTAAGCATCTACTATGTAAGAGGCTTAAGTACTGGAGATACAAAAAAAGTAAAAGTACTGTCCCTACCCCCAAGGAGCTTCCAGTCTAATGGGGAACAGGTAACTTCAAGCAGCAGCCCCAAATACATGTAGACAGAAAAAAGGAAAAACAATTTCTGGAAGGAAGGCATCAGCTGGTGCAGGGACCACAAAAGGCTTCCTATAGAAAATGAGATTTGACCTGAGCCTTGAAAACAATCTTGGGAGACTCAGGGATAGAAATGAGGAGGGAACATGGGGAACAGCCAGGGCCCGGGCACAGCGACAAGAGTTAGCGTTTCTTGTTTGAAGAACTGCAAGGAGAGTTTGTGGAGGGGAGGGCCTGTGTCATGAAGAGCTTTACAATCAAACAGAAGACTTGAAGGAATTATGGAGCCACCAGAATTTGCTGAATGAGAACATGACACGGTCAGATCTATATTTCAGAAAAATCACCTTGGTGACTGAATGGAACATAGATTGTGGTGTAGAGGTGAGGACAGGTAAGGGAGGTGATGCAGTCTAGGTGTTGGGTCTGGGAGTGGGACACCGTTGCTCTTGTTGAGGATCTAAAGGGTTGGTTTGTGAGAAAGGAGCTAAATTTTTCTACTTTACTCCAGAGAGAAGAACCAGTACCAATGGGGGTGAAGTGGAAGAGGCAGATTTTAGGTAAATAAAAGGAAAAACTTCTTGTACTTGGAGCCACCCCCACAGAGGATGGAGTGTCTTGTGGACTCTCCTTGGGGTCTACAAGGGAGAGCTGGAGGGTCACATGTTAAGAATGCTCAGTCAGGCACAAACTGAACATGACCTCTCCAGCTCAGGGAGTCCAAGCTTCAGCTCCAGTGCTACCTGGCTTGCCTCCATCCCTGCTGGAAGGGCTGATCCTCAAGTGCAATTGAGATGATGGAGAAAAATGCTCCTCACCATGGAAGCACCTCATGGGTCTAGGGACCTGTGCTCAACTCTTAGACTGGGTTTCCAGCATCCCTCCTCCACCATCCCTCCACACATTCAGCTGTGTGAACCACACGACCTAGAAGAGCCCTTGGGGACTGGGTAAACCTTAGCAAAACTTGCATCTCCCTTAGACTTTATAGCTTTCAAAAAATCTTTTTCCTTTGTCCCTGTCAGGAAGGCAGGGGTTATTATCCTCATAAAGATAAGGCCACCAAAACTCTGAGAAAGAAAGGTACTTGTTCAAAGTCACACACCAAGTATTGGGGCTGGGGCTCAGAATGGAATTTATTTGCTGCTGATTTCTTCTTCTTCTCCTTCTTTCTTCTTCAACTTGCCCAAGGTCACATAGCTGGTAAGTGTTTGAGGCTGGATTTGAACTCAGGATTTCTTGTCCTTTATCCAGTCTAAGCACTTAGCTTCCCTATTGTGGAGTGCCTCGTCAGCAGAAAGTAACCAGCTGAGCTGGACCTAAACACTATCTTACTCTTCTCACGCTGCAGGGGTCTCAGCTTGTAAGAGTTCCTGAGACTCTGAGAATCTAAGCGTGGGATCTGTGATCACTATTGTGACAAGAACATTGGCTGGGAAGGGGGGATGTGGATGCTACCAGTTAGTCATTATCTTGTGACAGAGAAGTCCTTAGTTCCCACTACCCTCATCTGCATGTTTCCAAGCCAACATCACCTCTGCTGAGGTGAAAACCACCCCCCCTTCTCATCTTTCTCTCTGCTCTCCCGCTCCTGTCCAACTCAGCCCTACCTTACCCCAATCGTGGCCTCCTCTGACCTCCCTTTGCATCATGTTCTGCTCTGTTGCTGAGAAACTAGACTTTGCTGGACTGTTTCCTTCCACACCCTTTCTGTCCTCTTGTACTGATGGGAACCTGGTTGTCCCCAGGAGACACCATGTCCCTGGCTAAGCCTTCAATTAATTAGCCAATAAACATTTATTAATTGCCAACTGTGTGCCAGGTACTGTGCTAAGTACTAGAGATATAAAGAACTGCAAACACATTTCCGGCTCTTCAGGAACTCTCGGTCTAAAATAGGGGAGACAACACAACAAGCCATGTACAGGATAAACCGGAGCTAATAATAGGGAAGGCATGAGAGATTTGGGGAATCATCAGAAAGGGCATCCGGTAGAAGGTGGGACTTTAGCTTTAGCAAAACTAAAATTAAATTTAACTCCCCCCAAATGTCCCTGGACCCAAGGAGCTTCATCTGAATAGAAAGAGACAACATGCAAACAAATATATGTATACAAAATACATAGTGTAGATAGGAGGTAATCCCAGAAGGAAGGTACTGGGGATGCTGAGAAAATCCTTCTGCAACTGTTGGGACTTGAGCTGAGTCTTGAAGAAACTTACAAGATGGAGGTGAAGGGGGACAATTCTAGGAGATGATCTGGCCTGGGAGGACAGTCAGGGAAAAGACATCAAATGCTAGGAACTGCAAGGCTGGTATGGATGGATTGCAGAATATGCAGAGGAAGAAAAAGTATAAGAAGACAAGAAAGGTGGGAAAGGGCCAGGATACGAAAGGCTTTCAAAGCCATAGTTGATTTTACTTTTGATCCTGTAGATGACAGTCATTGGAATTTATTGTGGTCAGATCTCTGCTTTAGAAAGATCCCTTTGAGAGCTGAGGAGAAGATGAAGGGGAGCGAGGAGACTCTGGAGGCAGACGCACCAACCAGTCATCTATTGTAATGGTCCAGGTGTGAGGCGATGAGGGGAAAAGGAATTGATTTGGAAGGAGTAGAAAAGCTGCCTTTCTGCTGTGAGGATGCAGTGAAGATCAGATAACAAATTTGTAACGGACTCGATCAGCACGGTTTCCCGATTCCCTCTAGCTCCATTCAGCAGCAAATGAATAGTATCAAAGAAGGAAAATGTCGAAAAATCCCTAGTTGGGGTTGGCAAGGCATGAGAAGGGACAGTGCAAGGGGGCAAGGGATTTGAGAATAGAGGGTATTATAGAGTTGAATTGGTTCACCAAAGGGTAAAAGTGAGGAAGAGAAAGGAGTGAATCTGGTGTGGACAGAACTGAGGGATGGAAGGAAGGAGACTATGGTGAAGACAAAGGCTTAGTGTGATGAGATTCAGGGAAAGACAGAAGGATAAAAGATTATGGTCTAATAAATGAATTCTGGCCAATCACACTTGGCCCAAACCCAATCCTTGTAAGGTTACCTATAGTCTCTTAACTGCAAAATCTAGCGTCCTTTTCTCAATATTCATTTTCCTGACTTCTGCAGCTTTGGACACTATTAGTCAATCCCTCTTCCAAGAACTTCTCTTTTTCTTTTGCTTCTATAATAGTTTGCTCTTTCTTTTCTCTGCCCACTCCTTTTCAGTCTTTTGTGCTAGATCAACATCATCTCCTTCTCCATTGTGTCTTCACTTCCCTTTCTTTCTTTTCTCTTCCGTTCTCCTCCCCTCCCCTTTCTTCCCCTCTTCCCCTGTCTTCTTTCTATGTCTCTCTGTCTTTATCTGTCTCTGTCTCTGCCTCTATCTCTGTCTCTGTCTATATGTGTGTGTGTCCCTGCCTCTCTTTGTCTCTCTGTTTCTCTCTGTCTCTCTCTCTCTCTCTCATCCCAACCCTATCATCTATCACCTATGTGTCTCAGTTTCCTCATCTATATGATGAGAGAGGTGGTCTAGATGATCTTTGGGTTGATTTATATATTTAAATCTATTATCCTCTTGTAAAAGGATTTTGAGAACTGAGTAGCATTTGGAAATTTGAAGTTCAGAAGGACAAGCATTCTCTATCATCCCTGAAAGCAATTTAGACGATGGTGATCTTTGAGCATGAAGGCAAATTGAATTGTACCCAGGAGTCTTGAAAAAGACATACACAATTTGCAAGAGAGCATATTGAGAAGGAGGGTACATGCCTTAAGGAGCAGCAGAAATACGAGCCACGGAATAAGGGTAATGGGAAAAAAGAAAAAAAGAAAAGAGGAAGGAAGTGGAGAGGAGAGGAGAAGAGAGGAAAGGAGAGGAGAAGAGAAGAGAGAAAAGTAAAGGAGAGGAGAGATGGAAAAAGAGAGAGAGAGAGAAAGAGAGAGGGGGGGAAAAGGGGGGAAGAAGGGGAGAAGAGAAAAGGACAGGAGAGCAGAAGAGGGGAGGGAAGAGGAGATGAAAAAAGAGGAGAGGAGGAGAGGAAAGAGGAGAAAGAGGAGAGAAGGGGAGAAGAGAGGAAAAGAAGGTAGAGAGAGAAGAGCCACAGCAAAAAGGTAATGGATGAAAAGAAAGGAAAGCTGAACTGTGTAAGAGAAGGGGGAGATTGATGGGGGCCATAGTGTCACTGTTGGCATGTATTCCAAACCAGTCATCTAGTTTTGCAACCTCAGGATCATCTTTAGCTCCTCATTCTCCCTCATCCCATATATCCGACCAATTGCCAAATCTTGTGGCTTTTACCAGCACAATATGGCTCGTATGGGCCCCTCTCTAACCACTCACACAGCCTCTACCTCCTTGCTTCTTGCCGGGAGCATCGCTAATACCTTCTGAGGGGTCTCACTTTTGGTTCTCCCCTCTCCGACATAGCCTCCTCCTAGCTTTAGAAGGAACACTCCTAACCCCATCTCCTACTTGTCACTACTGACTCAAAAATCGCCCATTTCCCCTCTTTCCCCTAAAGTAAGAAACAAATTCCTAAACTTGGCTCTCGCAATTCTTCCCACTGGGCCGCTCAGCTGCCCCTCTGTTTCCCCCTCATCTCTCTAGCTGAATTTCCTTTTGTAACCTTCCCACACTCCCCGTTCTAGTCAGACTGGCCTGGGAGCTGTTTCCTGAGTGATGTTCCATCTCTGTGTTCTAAGGCCCATCTCATATCTGATATTCTGTTTTCCAGCTCTGACATTCTGTGTTCCAGAGTCCCTTTCAACTCTGACATTCTAGGTTCTAACATCCTCACCAGCACTGATATTCTGGGTTCTAGGATCTTTCTAGTTTACCATCCTATATTCTAATCCCAAAGATGTAAATGGCAAAAAGATCCCACAGTCACACAAACATTTAAGAGCAGCAATTGTTGTTTTAGCAAAGAATTGACAACAAAATAAGAGTTCAGTGTTTGGGGGATGACTAAACAAATGTAGTACGTGAATATAACAGACTATACAGTGCTGGAAGAAAGGACAAATATGATGAATACAGAAGGGGAGAGAGCTCTAGCACCAGAACACTCTTAGTTCAGGCTTCATAGTGAGAACAAATGAGACACTTGGAAGGCACTGGACAGTTACCCAAAGGAGGTACACTTTGCCCTAACCTAGCAAGGACCCATGGACACCTACCTTCTCTGGATACACATCCCCCTCATCTCCACGTGGGAAGGTGGGCATCAGGGCAGGGCTATGGCTGCAGAACATGGTGTTCTCCAGAAATCCACCAAAGTGGAGGGGTTCCGCCCGCAGATGGCTGGGATTTTTTGATGCCCTTTGGGTACCAAGAGGTTGTGCCGGAGAAACGAGGGCCAATCAGGTGCTTGGCCCATTTTATCTCCTTTTAGGGGAAACTTAAAGGATCTCTGTCATAGGGGGAAAACAGGAGGGGTGGGCCTAAGCGCTGCTAGCAGGAAACACTGTAGACTATTGGTACTATTACACAGTATACACAATGACTCCAACAAGGTAAAATGGAAAGAACAAAAATAATTTAAAACCAAAAGAATGTTCTGAAATGATAATGACTGAGCTTGGTTTCCAAGAGATATGAGAAGATACCTCTCCTAATACTTTACAGAGAAACAGATCCATAGTGTGGAATATTATCTATGAAGTTAGACTTCTTGCATATATTGCTTAGTTGGTTTTTTTAGAAAATATTTTCTTGAATTGTCTACACAGATATTTTGAAAAATAAAAAGTTTAAGTAAAAATTAAAAAAAGAAAATATTTTCTTTCTTCTTTTAAAGATCTTATAAAGGAAGGCTCGCTAGGACAATAACAGGAGGAATTCTGTGAGAAATGTAGGTAATGCAAAAGTTTATTTTATCATATTTAAGTTATATTTATTTTATTTCTACATTTAAAAATATATTTTGTAAAAAATAAAATAAAACCAATGAAATCTAGTTCTAAGCTCCATCCCGGCTCTGAAATTCTTCCCAGCATGGACATTTTCCATTCTAAGGTCTTTCCAAGATCTAACAATCTGTGTTTATTGTTCTCGGGTCCCTCTCAGTTCTGCCATTTTATGTCCCATATGCTAAGGGTCCTTTTAGGTCTGATGTTCTATCTCCCAAGGTTCCCTCCCTGCTCTGATGTTATCCATCTTGTGTTCTAAGGGCCCTTTTAGGTCTGATGCTCTATTTTAGTCAAAATCCTTTCAGAAATGTCCTTTTGGTGGCTCAGCTTTTTCCAACCTGTAAAGAGCTGTACACACGTGAGGGATTATCTCTATTATTGCTGTCTGCTTAGTGGCTGCAAGTGCCTGGCCTGTGCTAGGCTTCCATCCTCACCTGGCCCTCCGCCAGGGACTGAAGCTAAGGACATCATGTTCCAGTTTCACAATGAAATGCAAATCTCCTGTTAGCGGCCAGCATCTGCCGAGGCTGAATAGGATGGTCCTTACACAATAATTCCCAGATGGCTAAGTGGAGAGCTCGCAGAGCAACGTCACTCACAGCATCTCATCTGACTCCCCAGCGGGGCGCAAAGGGAACCTGCTGGGCGAGGCGCAAAGGTGCCAGGTAAACGTTTGTCTCCTCGCGAATGGAGAGCTGCAAAGTCCAACCTCCTCACTTAATAAAGGGGGAAACTGAGACCCACAGTGACCTGCCCCTGCTCACACAGCCTCAGACTCAGAATTCAGCCTTTCCTCCCGTAAGTCCCTTTGCACTACGGCAGGAGATTTACCAAAATGAATGGGATTCATTTTGTTAGTATGGAGAACTTGAAAGTGCCTCCGAGATCAGCCGGTACAAGCCCTCATCTTACAGCTGAGTAAGTCCTGGGCTCATTATCCCTCCTGGAGCATCACATTTCTCCCTTTTCAATCTTCACCCTTTAGTTAACTGGCTCAACTTTCCTCTGCTCTTGAATCCCTTGCTAATGTACTAATCCCCAGCTAAACCCCAGCCCTGAATTACTCCCATCATCCACCACCTCCACCTCTATTCACATGTTGCTGAAAAGAAAGCTCCTCAATTGAACTGAGTGCATCCACCACCAATTTGTTATCTAATCTCAACCCGGTCCTCAGTAAAACAAAACAATCCTTTCATTTCTCCCTAATTGATTACCCCATTCAATAGAGTGGTTCTTGCTGACCTTTTCTTCTCACCTTAAACCTCCTCCCCCACAACACCCCCTCACAGCTGAAGCCCTCACCTCTGGCCTGGAGGAACAAATAGAAGGCATTTGTTAAGTCTTTTCTCCTCTCCTTTTCCCTGTATTTCACAATCATCCTCTATCCTCTCCTCCTTCATTGGTGACTTTGGAGAGACCCCCTGCTGACCTGGAGACTCTTCCCTGAGGTCTTTGACCCTCTCTCTCCCATATACTCCGACAGATCACGCTTCTCTCTCACCATTTTCAACTCTTCCCGACCCCATTTGGGGTTTTCTTGGGTTTGTTATGTCCTTCTCCAGCTCGTTTTACAAATTCGGAAACTGAGACAAACAAGGGGAAGGGATCTGCCCATGGTCACACAGCTAATAAATGTCCGAGACCAGATTTGAACTCATGAAGATGAATTTTCCTGGCACTTCACCCACTATGCCATTTTACTGACTTCCCACTAATCCCAACCCTACTCTTTGCTGATTAGGCACAGTGAATAGAATCAGTGACTTGGAGTCAGGAAGTTCTGAGTTCAAATCCAACTCCAAACATTTACTAGCTGTGTGACCCTGGGCTTGCCTCAGTTTCCTTAACTGTAAAATGAGAAGAATACCTCGAAGAGTTCTCCTGAGGATTAAATGAGATAATATATGTAAAGCATTTACCACAGTACCTAGCATGTAGGAGGTCTTAATAAACACTTGTTCCTTTCCCTTCCTCAACTGCCGGCTCCTCCCCTGCTGCCCAAGCTCCTTCTGCATTGGAAAAGCCCTCATTAAACCCTATCATGTCCTTAAACTATCTCCTGTCTCTCTTCCTTCTCTCAGCCAATTCCTAGGGAAAAAAAAGATGTCTCCACTGTCTGTCCTCTCCCTTATTGCTCGGCCCTTTTGGTACCCGGTATCTGACCTTATCACTCCACCCAAACTGGTCTCTCCAAAGTCACCAATGAAATCCAAAGGCCAAATCTAACTTCCTTTCCTCACTCCTCATCTTTCACAACCTCCCTGCTGAATTGAGCACTATTAACCATCCTGTTCTGGATGCTCTCTCCTCTGGGTTTTCATGACATGCTCTCTCCTGCTTCTCCTTCTATCTGTCTCTCCATTCCTCTGTGTCTTTTGCTAAATTATCATCCATCTGACACTCTCTAACATCCTCTGAGCTTCTGTAGTGAACCTTCTCTTTCTATACATCTCAGCGGACAATTCCTAGCTCTCTATGTCCAGTCCTCCTGTCTCTCCTTGAGCACCAGTGCCCTATTACCAACTACCCATTGGAGATTTCAAAGTGGATGTTCCACAGACATGTTAAACTCAAGCTGTTTAAAATTAAACACATCCTCTTTCCTACCAAATCCACTCCACTTTAGAAATTACATTTAGGTTTAAAACCTTGATGTCATCCTGACTCTTCATTCTCCTTCCTCCATCCATATATCCAATGTGTCGCCAAATCTTGTCGTTTCTACAGTTACCGCATCTCAAGTATCTGTCCCCTTCTCCTCACTTGTGTAAAGATAATGTCAAAATTTCCCTCTCCTTAAGCTGAAGAGATGAGAAAATACACACGCTCTCACTTCCCTGCAGAGGGTAAGGCACACTGCGTATGCTCTCAGACTTGATTGAAGTATTTCTCGCTCTTCCTGAATGGATTTTTCTAATTCTTTAAGACAGATGTTGACTCTTTTGCAGGAGAAAGATATGTTAAGAAACAAAAGTGACCTGGGAGTAAAAGATACCATAAAAATAATATTTTAAAATATTAAAAATTGAATTGGCTTGATTGGAGGATCTTACTTTTTCAAAGAATTTTTCTCCTTCTCCATACTCTGCCCTGGATCATAAGACAGCAGATGAAGAGTTAGGAGGATCTTCCAATACCATCCAATGGCAGGAAAAAGCGGAGGCCCAGAAAAGCTAAGTGGTGTGTCCAAAGTTCTAGATCTCCAACTAGATCCTCTCCTAGATCCCCTCCAAAGGGATCCCAAGTGCTACCAATCCAACCGCCTCATTTTACAGAGGAGGAAACTAAGGCCCAGGGAAGCTAACGAGAAGGACCGAGTGAGTCAATTGACACAAAAATTTTTGTAGGCACTTGCAACTTGACAAGGCTTGGCTTGGGTATTTCTACTTTATGATCTTTTTCTATTTGTCCGTTACCAACATCCCTTAGCATTCTACAAAAAATATATTCAAATAATGAGAGAAATAAAATATGTGGTTCTACCTCTAAGGACCAGATGTAACAAATGATGCATATGCTTAAACACTTTATACTTTTGTTGTAAATAAGAGGAAGTTCTCCTACATTTATTTCTAATGAGTCATTTCTTTGTCTCTATTAGTCTTTCCCTCTTGGAGTGGCAGAAGAATTCATCAAACATTTATAAAACTTTGTGAATAATATATTTATAGAGTAAAATAAAAATTTATCTTTGCATGTAGTTTCTCCTATTTTATTAATTTTTTTATTTTCTGATTTTTCAGATTTTCAGAATTTACAGTTTGGTTGTCATAATAACAGAGTTTTTATTGAAATTTTTCAGAAGGCATTTATTCCTGTCATATACATATATATGTCAAAAAGAGCTGTCGCTGCCTCGTACGACACACTGTAAATTTATTCGCTATATATCAAATAAGCCAGACAAATTTGGCCTGGAAATTTGGGTTGGCAATGGATACTGAAAACAAACGCTGGTTTAACAGATTCCCTTAGTTGGGAAGGGAAGAAGCATTTATTAAGCATGGATGGTATGCCAGGCGCTGCGCTAAGTGTCTTACAAACATTTCACTTGAGCCTCACTTTGGGAAGTGAGTAGATACTGTTCTTATCCCTATTTTATTATAATCCCCCATTTTTACTTTGCACAATCACACAGGTAGTAAGTGTCCGAATCTGTGCTCTATCCACTGCACTACCTAGCTATCTCTTTAATTAAAAAAACTTCTTTAAAGATGATACTAGAAGCAATGCTACTAGGTTACCTACAGATGTAGTGTTGAAGCTCATAAAAACCTCATTTTGTAAAGATTAAAGATAATCTGCAGCAATTACTTTACATTTCTTGATCTTTCCTAAGATCTGCAAAGCAAAGGTGAAGCATAATTGGGACTCCCTGTCAGAACCATAGAGAACTTCTAGAATTAAGAGGCCATGAAATGTGTGAAATTCTGGTTTTAGAGTCTAGAGAAAAGCCTAAAGGGACCTTATACTAGTGGGTGAGATTTGAGTCTATAACTATCATGTGTACCCTTCTTCCAGATGTTCAGGCTCAAGTAAAACACAACCAAAAGCAAAAGCCAGATACTATCCTTTTTATATCCAAATGGCAAGGTGCTTATTTGATGAAAGCAACAACTAGGAGATGGTTAATGTGTATTTCTGCAATATTCTAGATATAGATAGATAGATAATCAACAGGTGGATATTGGGCAATTAGGTGACACAGTAGATAGAGTAGAGCCCTAGCCCTGAAGTCAGAAGGACCTGAGTTCAAATCTGATTTTAGAAACGAAACACTTGCTAGCTGTGTGACCCTGGGCAAGTCACTTAACCCCAATTGCCTCAGCAAAAACAAAAACAAACAAAAAAAAAAAACCCACAGCTGGATATATATTTAAATATATTTCAAAAATTTGTGTTTCAAACTTGAGCTGTTGAAAATATATCTAAAAAGATGAGAGACGAGCTTACTGGACATTGTCCAAGGCCAAATTGGAAGGTATGGCAGTAATTGATTGAAGGTAAGTTCATGCAGCACTTTGGCTCTACAAAGGATTGGAATGGGACCATAGATGTATGTTTCATTTGCAAAAAGCAACAAAGCACGACTAAAAATGTGCAAAATGCAATTCTTAAATAAGCAATTACAAGGAAATGTATTTGATAATGAATATTTTCTTTCTCCTATCTATGTAAATGTGTTTTAAATACAAAGAATTAAAAGCAAATGTGGAAATAAAATTTTCATCCTACTATCTCTATTTTAGTTGCCCTATGGATTAAAAAAAAAAAAACTACACTACTTAATCAATTGATGTCTTTCTAGTACTAAGTGATTTGCCTAAGGCCACACAAGTGGTTAGAAGAACAATGAATTAAACTCAGATTTCCTGACTCTAAATTCAGCTTATTTTCATTGTAACCATGTTGTTTCAGACTTTAAAGACTCAGGGGTACCACCAGTCTCATCTGAGGCCAGGAAAGGAATATGTTCTCTTAATTTGATTTACTGAGGCTAGATGGTAGTGGGCAGAGCTCGGAATTTCAAATCCTACCTCAGACACTTGGGGAGCTCCATCACCCCCCGAAAGTCATGTAATCTCTCTCATCCTCATTTTACAGATGAGCATGTTGGACTTGATGGCCTGTGAGGTCCCTATCAACTCTGAATTTGGGGTCCTGTTTGACTATCTCTCCAGACCAAACAGGATCTTAACCCCAAATCCCTACTCTTCTGGGGGCAATAGAGCTGGGGACCTGATCCTGGGACTTTCCCATACTTGGGCAGGCTCTGAGGGAACAGCACTGACTCCCCCCAAGGGGCAGAAGGCACAGAGCTCACACTATCTTCCAAGTCCCCCTGTGCAGTTACTTCTGTAGGGTCTAATATGCTGGGGTTACCATGATTAATTTAATGGTGTCTAACCTGGGGCTTCTAAGACTTCTTCTTATACTATGTACATTTTATGACTTTGAGCATTTTGTGATGTCAAATACCAACCTTTCTCCGGGGAGAATATAAATGAAACAATATGACTTGCTATAAAAATCTACAAGCAAATACACATTATTAATGTCAACAACAACAATAAGTAACAATGATAATAATATGGTAATATTATTATATATTATATATTTGTAAAAAGTAATATTAGTAATAAGGGTAATAATAGTAACATTGATACCGTGACTTAAGATCTGCAAAGTAGTGTTCCCCATAGGGAAGGAGGGGAGTCACCCTTCAGGTGCCCTTCCACCAGTTAGTTTTAGGTGTGGATCTGGAGGGTGCCAACGCATTCTCATCTCCAGTAATCCACTACAAATGCCAGCTCCATCGTTTAGTACTTGTGTAACCTTGGCCAAAGCATCTGATTCCAATGAGCCACAATTTTCTTAGCTGCCAAATGGAGGAAATGGTATTTCTTGCCAAAAGGATTATAACAAAAGGATTATAACAAATTTATTAAGGGCTTAGGTCAGGGTAGGCCCTTAATAAATGCTAATTGATTGATTGGGCCAATATATTGTGTTGATTCCATATATTGTATCTAGGATATACTATAACATATTTAACATGTATGAGACTACATGCCATCTAGGGGAGGGGGTGGAGAGAGGGAAGGGAAAAGTCAGAACAGAAGTGAGTGCAAGGATTAATGTTTTTTTTTAATAGCCTTTTATTTACAGGTTATATGTATGGGTAACTTTACAGCATTAACAATTACCAAACCTCTTGTTCCAATTTTTCACCTCTTACCCCCCACCCCCTCCCCCAGATGGCAGGATGACCAGTAGATGTTAAATATATTAAAATATAAATTAGATACACAATAAGTATACATGACCAAACCGTTATTTTGCTGTACAAAAAAGAATCAGACTCTGAAATATTGTACAATTAGCTTGTGAAGGAAATCAAAAATGCAGGTGGGCATAAATATAGGGATTGGGAATTCAATGTAATGGTTGTTAGTCATCTCCCAGAATTCTTTCTCTGGGCGTAGCTGGTTCAGTTCATTCCTGCTCCATTGGAAATGATTTGGTTGATCTCGTTGCTGAGGATGGCCTGGTCCATCAGAACTGGTCATCATATAGTATTGTTGTTGAAGTATATAATGATCTCCTGGTCCTGCTCATTTCACTCAGCATCAGTTCGTGTAAGTCTCTCCAGGCCTTTCTGAAATCATCCTGTTGGTCATTTCTTACAGAACAATAATATTCCATAATATTCATATACCACAATTTATTCAGCTATTCTCCAACTGATGGGCATCCATTCAGTTTCCAGTTTCTAGCCACTACAAAAAGGGCTGCCACAAACATTCGTGCACATACAGGTCCCTTTCCCTTCTTTATGATCTCTTTGGGATATAAGCCCAGTAGTAACACTGCTGGATCAAAGGGTATGCACAGTTTGATAACTTTTTGAGCATAGTTCCAAAATACTCTCCAGAATGGTTGGATTCATTCACAACTCCACCAACAATGCATCAATGTCCCAGTTTTCCCGCTAGGATTAATGTTTTAAAAAATTACCCAGGCATATGTACTGTCAATAAAAAGTTATAATAAAATAAATATATTGCGTTGATTCATCCATGTCCACATTGTTTGCCCCCAGTAAACTATATGCTCACTCAGGGCAGGGGCTGTTTCAATTTTGTCTTTGTATTTCAAGACTTAACCTAGTTCCATGCTTTGTAAATTCATTCCCTTATATTGCCATTAATAACCACACATTGAAAGGAATGAAATTTAATATCCCCTGTGAAACTTAGTTGGTTTCCTGGTGATGGAGAAAACATACTCCCTTTTCACTTCCACTATTCCAAATTCCTCTTTTCCTTCAAGACTCAGCTCAAGTTCCACCTTTCATGTGAAGCCTTTGCTTATTCCCCCGGCTACTTTCTTTGTCTCCCTCTCTAGCTATCTTGTATGCATTCACACATGTTTTCTGTCTGTATGTATCTAGAATGGAAGGTCCTTGAGGGTAGGGACTATTTCACTTCTGTCTTTGAAGCTCCAGAGCTCAGAGCAGTGCCTGGCACATATGCTAGTGCCAGGCTTAATCAATACTTGTTCATTGAGCTGTGGAAAAATCAACCATCTAAACAGCTTTCCCCTCTATATCAATGTCTAAGAATTCCCTTTCTCTCTAGCTCTTTGTCCTGATAGTTGGTTCTCCTGGGCACTAGTGGTTAGGGCTTTCCTGAGATCCTTAGCCCTGTCAACTTGAGGAGATAGGATTGCTCTTGTCACTGATAGCAGATATTAAAACCTCAGTAAACCTTCAAGTACATCTTTTGCCTAAAAATAGAAAATATAGGCCACTGCCCATCCCACCCAGAAGACTGGCGATCCAGAGCAGTAATGAAGACCTGGTTATCATAATAAAAAGAAAATAGTTGTGAGCAAAGTCATCATACAGAAATGATGGGTTCCAGAATTCTGACTTTGAAGTTGGAGAATCTCTGTTCAAATCCCTGCTCTAATACTTACTACGTGTGACCTAGATCAAGACATCTCTATGCCTCTGTTTCCTTAGATGACTCCCTAAAAAAGAACTTATATGTCCCCTAAGTTCCTTCTAGTTCTGTGATCTTTTAATCTTAGCTCTGCCATTTGCTACCCATGTGACTTTGGACAAGTCTATCTAAGCTCTCTTAGTCCTCAGTTTCCTCTGCTCCAAAATGAAAGGATTAGACTAAGTGACTTCTAAGGTGGTTTCCAGCTCTGCATTTATGACCACAAACTAGGAACTCTGAGAATGCACTGATGAGAGTCTTCTACTTTCTATTTCTTTTGTATGAGGAAGACTATTTGTCTGAGTCTTCCAAATAGCAACTCTTCTCTATTCTCCCAAAGAGAGCAAGGATTCCTAGTCATACCTTTCTGTCTTTTATAATAATGCCTTTTAGTACCGTATAACCCAAGGTAATAAAAGGACAATCAGGTGTTATTTGCTGAGCTGATCCCTGTGATTTCTGGAAAAGCTCAGAAGGTGGAAGATGTGCCACAGACTTAAAGAGAGCAAATGATTTGATTTCTAAAAAGAGGAAGACAGTAGGTTCTTCAATAATGAACTTGCCTTTATCTCTTGGCAAGATTTTAGAATGCTGTTATTTTTTGTTTGCTTGCAAAACTTAAAGTTAACTGTTTTTTATTATAATCAGAGGAAAATAATGCAGAAATTTACTTTACAAATCTTATAGAACCCATTCTATATTTGGCAAAGAATGTGCATTTTGGATTGTATTTGCTCATATAAAATATTATATATATATTATTATAATATATATTATTTATATTGTATACTGTGTATTATTATATATTATAATATAATGTGTTATAATAATATTATATAAATAATATATAATAATATAAATATGATATATATTATATAAATATAATATAAAATATTTGTGTTCCAGGAAAAAAAATTTAAAAATGAGAGTTTTCCTATCAAGTGTAAGTTCTTAGGGGACAGAAACTTTCATTTTTTGTCTGTGAATCTCCCCAGTGCCTCTAGGCACTAAACAAATGCTTGTTGACTGGTCAATATTTTAAAATTAGTGACCTTTTCTGCCAGGTCATAGTACTCCTCTGGAATGAAGACTGGAACATAATAATATTTCATACAATTTTAGACTATATTATTAATAGGACAGAGTTTGAACATGTAGACAGAGAACCAGCATGGCTTCTTCAAGTACAGGCTTTCCTGGAGAGCCCCCTCTCCCCTCTGAAATGATGTCAGTAAATGCCCCTTCTGCCATATTCGGTGCTAAGTCCTTTCCACGACCGCTGAGCTCGCTAGAGAATCGTGCATCTGCTCAGGACATGAATTAGTGTTAGGGAGAGAAGATGAATTAACTTCTACAATACACCGCCTTTCCAGGTCTGCGTTGGTCAATACGAGGCCTTGATGGACCAGGGAAGGAGACTCTGGATGTGCTTTCTGCCCCCAGAGTCCGCTGGGAAACCTTGATGTGTTTCAGCAGGTCAGTGAGATCGTAAAGGGAGAAAGAGACAGTTAGCTCTAGCCCTTTAAGACCAAAAAAAATCTGGCCGCTTTGGGAGGCGTGAGGGGGTGGGGGGTGGGCTGAGGAGTGAGGAGAGGGTATGAGACAGGGGTAAGAGACCCGGGTAAGAAGTGAGTGACAGCTTCTCACGTTTAAAGAGTCATAACTAACGGCAGCAGACAGCTCCCTGAAGCCGCGCTGGCTTTGGAGCTGTCCGAGGTGCTGATCGGAGTCACTAACACGGTTCTCGGCTCCTCCTGTCAACGGGACCCTGCTCGCAGCACGAACTCCGATACTTATATGAAGACACGTTCTTTGCCCCCAAGGAGCTAACAGTTCAGTAGAAGGGTAAGACGAGACACCAATATCCTCTATATGATAGGCTATCAGTGTGTGATAAGGGCTATGAGAGGCTCCTGTAGTTTACAGCCAAAAGGAGACCTTAGATGTCTCTAAAATGAGGTGCTTAGCTAGTTAGGAGGGACGGATTATGAAAGGAAAAGAAAAAAGAATTGAAAAGGAATTATAAGAAGAAATGTCATTTAGGATATCTCATTTGGAGAAACTTTGCACCAAAAAATAAACCCACTGATATTAGCAATATGGTAGATTTTTTTGTGGTTACATTTATATGTTATTTTTATGTTAAAGATCAGTTTATATGCTAACAAAACACTATTTTTTAAAAGCTGAAACAGAGGGTTTGAACTAAATTCCCTTTCTATCTTTAAATCTATGATGCTATGATCTAGTATAGCCCCCTGATTTTACATAAGGGGAAACTGAGGCCCAAAAAATTAAAGTAACATATTCAAGGTTACATGACCAACAAATATAAAGAAGATCTAGGATGCAATACCAGATCTTCTGGTTCCAAACCAGAGTACTCATTCAAGGTGTGGAAAGGAAGCTGAGATCTGAGATGACTCCATATACTGTGTCCGTCTGAGCTGGATCTTTAGGTAGAACAGGGCCACTCCTGGTGGGGAAAGTATTCTAGGTATGAAGAACTTTATGAACAAAGGAAGGGAAACAGGAAAGTCCAGAATGTGGTCAATGAGTCATTTGTTACAATATAAATTCTTTGACACAGGAGACTGTCTCACTTTATTTATATTCTAATGTCTGGTACATAATAAAGACTTGATAAATTGTTGGTTGATTGACTTACTAACTGGCAAAATTTTCCAAGTAACACCCCCAGCAAATAACTTAACCTCTTTAAGCCTCTCAGTTTCTTCTGGGGGTGGTAAATACTGACTTCATCATGTTTTAGGGAAGCCCAAATGAAATAATGTATAAGTCCCAATATAAATTCAAGCTATTATTATCATTAGACTAGTAGAAAAAAATGATCCATTTGACTGACTGATCTATGCCTGATGTATGACCTCAAAGCAAAATCATAGACCATTAGAACTGAAAAGGACCTTAAAGAATGAGCCTCTCATTTCCAGAGAGGTAGAAAGAACATTTGATTCAGAAAACTTGGTTTAGAGGTTTGAACCTCTGACACATGCTAGTTATATGACTTTGGCCAAGGCATAGAATCAAAGACTCTCCATCCTCAGTGGCTTCTAGTCCAATCTATTTCTAAACAGGAATCCTCTCTATAGCATCTGTGAGAAGTGATGCTTCCACTTGAAGACTTTCAATGATGGGGAATCCAGTCTCCCCAGATAAACTCAAGACCTCAGGACAACTTACCCAGAGGTATTCTGGAGCCAGATCCAACTGACTTTCTAATTAAACATTCTGATCTAATATTTATTTACACTTTAGAAAATAGCAGTCTTGATTTAATTGGTTTTTATTACTGTCTTGACTTAAGAAAGTATTATTAATGCAGCTTAAACATGAAAGGGGCAGCTAGATGGTGCAGTGGGTAGAGCACTGGCTCCTAGAATCAGGAGAACCTGAGTTCAGATGTGACCTTGGACACTTACTGGACATGAGACCCCGGGAAAGTCATTTAACCCTGATTGCCTCAAAAAAAAGAAAAGTAAATGTGCCTCCTTTTTCCTCTCCCAGAAAGCATGGTTGTTAAACTTTTACCAGCATACCCAGGTACTAATCTAGACATATTGCTTGAACTCAGCAGGATACAATAGAAAGCCAGGTTAAGAAAGAAGAGAGAATGAAGTCATCACCAAATTGGAGGCCTGGTGTCTGTAGGTTAATAACAATAGCAGCAGCAACGATAGCTGGCATTTATATAGTGTTTTAAAAGTTGGCAAAGTACTTTACGTCCATTATCTAATTGGGGCACCACAGAATCTCTCCTTAAACCTCTAAAGTTTAGCTTTCTCCCTTTATAAAATGGAAATAATCCTTACACTCCCCGCTCTCACATGGTCATGATGAGAAAAGTGCTTTGTAAATTGTACAGTACCGTGTAATTGAGAGCTGTTGCCCAATTTAGGAAGAGATAGAAGATGACCTCCCATCCAGGTCTTCTTCTGATTTCATCCCGCTGGCTTTCCCCAGGATCAGAGCGGGAGCACAGCCAGGCTATTCCAAGAAAGCTGTTGGCCCCAAGCTTCTTAAATTGTTCCCGCCCGGGAGGAGGCTGCATTCTCCAAGCCTGGTGGAGAGCAGATGCTCGCCATAAGGGGGTTACGAAGGAGAGACTACGTAGCACGTAGCCAGTCCTCTTGTATGCCTGCCCTCTCCACTGTGCTGGGACCCCCCCCCTGCACTGAATTACTGAAGGATGGGAAGTCACTGGGTTCATTCTTTCAAGAGCTAATAGCCTTTTCTTTCACAGGAGACTGAGGTCCTTGGTTTGGCACAGCAGGTTAGGAGTGAGCAGGTTTTTCCTCACTGAGATTTTCCTAGTTCTCTTGAAATCAAGTGAAGCAGGAAGCTTATGAGGCCTTCTGTGAAAGGTGTTCGCTTCTAAGTCCCCATTCAAGGAAGGGACCAGCTGAATGGGCCCTTGGAATACAAAGGATAAGAGCTGGGAGAGATTTTAGAGCACAGAATGGCAGGACTGGGAAGGACTTTAGAAGAGAAAATGTTAGTTCTGGAAGGGACCAAGTACCATAGCTTAGGAGGCTAGAGTGTGGAGTGACCTTAGAATCTAGACAGTAGATAGAAAGATAGATCATTTAGTAAGCCCTTTTGCTAATGCTAGGTATTGTGTAAAGTAATGGAACTACAAACACAAGTAAAAAAAGAGACAATCCCTG
Source organism: Sarcophilus harrisii (assembly GCF_902635505.1). NCBI lineage: Eukaryota > Metazoa > Chordata > Mammalia > Dasyuromorphia > Dasyuridae > Sarcophilus > Sarcophilus harrisii. The sequence goes on along the minus strand of NC_045429.1, from coordinate 23,831,955 downwards.
TCCTCAGACATTTACAGAGGGAATATAAAGGGTGTGAGACTTGGAACAGGCCAGGAAATGGTGTGGAGCATGTACCCTGTCCAAGCAGAGAAGGCACTGTGGTGAATGAGGTGGAAACAAAATGTTAGAATTAGGAAGAACCTTAGAGAGAACATCCAGTCTGAACTCTGCTTTTACAAAGGGCAAAACCGAGTTTCATATCAGACATAGTCCAGGACTCGAGTCCTGATTCCGCACACTTTCAACATCAAACTCCCTCTCGATCCATTTCCCAATGATCACGCTGACCCTAGGAACCTGGGGAGATGGCCAGGAACAGCACCTGTTGGCTCCGGGCACTGGCTGGGTTGGAAACTGAGATAATTGGCTAGTCTGAGGCAGCTGTGCCGAACAGTCAAAGACTGATTATTTCTCCCTCATCCTGTGCAGCAACTGAGCACGTCACCAGCAGCGGTCGGTGTTAGACTGGGATTGGGCATCTGACAGTAACTAGGCCACCTGTCGGTATCCACAGGGACTCTGCTGAAGACATCAGTTTCCAAAGCCATCTCTGAAGGCCCCCACCTGTGGCTGGCCCAGGGCTGTGCACCGGAGTCAGAGCTTAAAATCTGGCCCCCCCAGTCCTGCTGGGAAGAAGAAGAGAACTTATTGACCTTTTACCCGGATCATTCAGGTACCTGGCTGGAATTAATCATGATAACAGGAAATGGAGTAATAAAAACAATTCACATTCTATAGTGCTTTAATCGAAACACCTTCATATTTATTGTCTATAGATGTGTTGTAGATTTACTTATCTGTGTGTGAATTGTATTCTCCTAACAAAATATAGTCCTCGAGGACACTTATTTATGTGTTTTTACTCATTCATTCCTATGTTCATTTGGCATTTGTAAACACCTTCTACAAGCAAGACACCATATTGAGTTTCTATGAGACAAAGATGAACACTGCAGCTGGCACAGAGTAGGTGCTTGTTAAAGGCCTAGAAGACTGAATCAAGGTTTTTCAAAACACTGTCCTCACTTCCACTCTGTGATGTACAGAGAGTAAGTCCTATTTTATAAAAGAAGCTGACCACCCGAAGGAAGCTGATAAGCCACAGAGCTGGGATACAAAACCACGTCTCTGTCTCTACTATCTTTAGAATAATACCCGTTTGGGGACAGCTGGGTGGCAAAGTCAGTAGAGCATCAGCCCTGAAGTCAGGAGCACCTGAGTTCAAATTCTGCCTCAGAAACTTACTACTAGCTGTGGGACCCTGGACAAATCACTTAACATCAATTGGTTAAAAAAAAAAAAAAAGAACAATATCCATTTCTCCTCTGCTTTAAGGCTTCCAAAATGCTTTCCTCACAACCGTGCTATGAAGTGGAGAGTGCTGTATTTTATTCTTTTTTTACTGAGAGGAAACTGAAGCTCAGAGAGTGCTGACTTTCCCCAGATCTCACAGCTAGCTGAAGCAAAATTTGAACTCACTCCTTTCTACCTTTCTTTGTATCCCCAGTGCTTAGCACAATATCTGACACATGGTTAGTGCCTAATAAGCGCTTGTTGACCAACTAATTGCCCGCTTGCTTCCAAATCTAGCCTGATTTCTCCTACTGAGAGCTCTGGATCTTCTAGATTCTGAAGTGTGTTAAATCATGTCTTTTTTTTTTTTAGGAGGGAGGGAGCATGACCTGTGCAGGAGCAGGAATTCCCTCTCCTGGTGTAGATCAGTCTTTATAATCTGTGATTTTTTCAGAGTTTCTTGCTCTTTTGTCTGTCTTGGACCCTCTGGCCATCTGGTGAAACCGAAGTCATATTTTTTAGTTCATAATTGAAGTAAATGAAAAAATTATAGTCAAGGTTTACTGAAAGCAAAGGTGTACTTTGTTGAAATCTAAGCCCCCAAGTTAAAGACCCTTAAATAATTGGTCCCTGGTCACTCACTGAATAAGGGTTAGAAGAGGGGCTTGAACTCAAATCTTCCTGACTCTCAGAAAGATCCTCTCTCCACTTGATGCACATCTGACTCTCTTCACTTCATGGAAGAGCCGGGCTTGATTCAAGCCCTCCTGGTTCCAAATACAAGGCTTTTTTTTCTTCCCTGACGAGTGGAGACCACCGAACAAGCCTCGGGGTAGGGGATAAGGCCATAACCATCGCTTAAAAAGTGAAAATGGGAAGCAAGAAGCCCTCCCGGAGTTTAAAAGAGCAGGCTGATGTCTTTTCCTTTCTTCGGGGCGCCACCTGGTGGTAGAAACTTCCATAACTCTGGGTTCCTTTCTCCCCTTCCAGATCGATCATGGATTGCCCGACGTCCTTTGGATCATTCATTGACCAATGTCCTTTCACCAGCAGGTGCTTTGTGCAGGACCCCCTGTTTCGGGCCAAGGAAGAAACTCATTGGACCAGGAAGGTCCAATGCAAGGGCTGTGTGTGATATATAAGGGAAAAGGGGGATCATGAGAGGCTTTTGGGAGGAGGCACAGAGAGGGGAAGTGACTTACCTAACACTGCACAGATAGTGAGGGCAGACTTGGGAATAATGATGTGACACTCAATAGGCTTTTCGAGATTTGCAGACATTTCTTTCACAACTTGACTTTTATGGAAATGTTTTGAGTGACTTTAACCTGTGGTTTCTTAATTGTGGGTGGGGAAAAGGCAGAGAACCTAGGACTCAAAAATCTTAAAAAACAAACATAAAAAATTGTTTTGAATGCAACTGGGGGAAACAACTAATTAATTAATTAAAAATCAGGGGAGAGGGAAAGATTTGCAAACATTATTTCATTTGATCCTATGAATAACTCTTTAGGATAGATGTTACAGGCATTATTTAAAAGTAAAGAAGCTAAGATTGGAATATGATGAAGGACTACTGGTTCTCTGGAATCCAGAATCTTTGAGTTAAAGGGATCTCAAATGCCATCATAGACACCTTGTTGTTAAAGGTGTGTTTTCCATTTGGTGCCTTGTCCATTTGGACAAGGATTCCCCTCTGCAACATACCCAAGTGGTCCTCTGGCTTTCCACTGAAGGCCTTCGGTGAAAGAAACGCCAAGGCCTCCCCAGGCAATCCATTCCACTTTCAGAGAATTCTAATTCTTATCAAGTTTTTTTCTTGACTTTTGGTCTAAATTTACCAACCCAGATTTGCAACTTCTACCTACTCTGGAAGAAGAAGAAGAAGAAGAAGAAGAAGAAGAAGAAGAAGAAGAAGAAGAAGAAGAAGAAGAAGAAGAAGAAGAAGAAGAAGAAGAAGAAGAAGAAGAAGAAGAAGAAGAAGAAGAAGAAGCAGCTAATCCCTCTCCCCCAAGAGAGGGGGAAACATTTTTTTAATGTTTGAGGCTAGTTTTCATGTTTCCCACTAAATTTTCTCTTTTCCAGGCTAAATATTCCTAGTTCTATCAACGATCCACTCAACAGAATCGCAAAGCTCTTCCCCATCTTGGTTATTTTTCCCTGGACGTTCTCCAGATTGTCAACATACTTCTTAAAATGTGGCTCATAGAGCTCGACCCAATGCTGTCAATGTGGTCTGAGCAGAGAGGAGGACACAGACCATCACCTCCTTATTTATAGGCTCTGTGGCCCTCTTCATGAAACACAAGCCCCAGTTACCCTTTTTTGCACAACACATTCCATTTCTCAATCAAATTGCCATTAAAATACCCAGCAGTTTTTTGGACAAACTGCTCTCCTTTGCTTGATTTGTTCTAGTGAAGTCAGTTTCTTGAACTCAAGTGTAAGTCTTTATTTCTATTAAAATTTATTCCATTTATTTATTTAATTTATTAAATATTTAATAATATTTATTATATTATTTTATTTATTAAATTAAATTTAAAATTAAAAATATTAAAATTTATGAAATTTCATCTTATTGAGATTTAGCCCAGTTTTCTAACCTGTCAGGATCTTTTTGGATTCTGACTTTACCAAGTCCCTGTCAATCCTTCCCAGGTTTGTGTCATTTGTAAGTTGGATCTGCATGCCCTCTATTCCTTTAATCAAGGCAGTGATACAAATGTTAAACATCATAGAACCTAGCATAGATCCCTGAGGCACTTCACGAGAGACTTCCTGTCAAGTTGACATCAGGCCATTAATAGCTATTTGTTTAATCGAGTTCCAACATGTAGATATGTGTAGATATGCTCTACTCTAGTCCACATAAGTCCATATTTTCCAGAAAAAAATATCGTGAGACTCTTTATCAAATAATCTGCTAGACAATACTACTATTTGGTCTGTATTTTAAGGAACTCATAAAGGAGGGAAAAGGCCCCACATGTGCAAAAATGTTTATCGCAGCTCTTTTTGTGGTAGCAAAGAACTGGAAAATGAGTAGGTGCCCATCAATTGGGGAATGGCTGGACAAACCATACCCTATATGAGGGTAATGGAATATTATTGTTTCATAAAAAATGATGAACAGGTTGATCTTAGAAAGGCCTGGAAAGATTTACATGAACTAATGCTGGGTGAAACAAGCAGAACCAAGAATACATTGTATATAATTACAGCAAGACTGTACCATGATCAACTATGAGAGCCTCGGTTCTTCTCAGTGGTTCAGTGATCCGAGGCAATCCCAATAGACTTTGGACAGAAAATGACATCTACATCCAGAAAAAAAAGAAGAAAAAAAAAACTAAGAAGATTGAAAGTAAATCAACACATACTATGTTCATTTTTTTTCTGTTTTTTTTCCTCTCCCATGTTTTTCCCCTTTTGCTCTGATTTTTCTCTCCCAACATGATTCATAAAGCAATGTGTATTAAAAATAATTTTAATTAAAACTTTTATTTTCAAAATATGTGGATGGATAATTTTTCAACACTGACTCTTGCAAAATTCTGTGTTCCAAATTTTCCTCTCCTTCCCCCTAATCTCTCCCCAGATGACAAATAATCCAATATATGTTATACATGTTAAAATACGTGTTAGATCCAATACATGTAATCATATTTATACGATTCTCTTGTTGCCCAAGAAAAATCCTATCAAAAAGGAAAAAAATGAGTAAGAAAAAAATGCAAGTGAACAACAACAAAAAAGGTGAAAATATCATGTTCTGATCCACACTCAGTTCCCACAGTCCTCTCTCTGGGTGCAGATGGCTCTCTTCATCACAAAATCATTGGAACTGAGCTCAATCATCTCATTGTTGAAGAGAGCCACAGTCTTGTTGTTGCCGTGTAAAAGATCCTGACAGGTCCTGCTCACTTCCCTCAGCATCAGTTCATGTAAGTCTCTCCAGGCCTCTCGGAAATCACCCTGCTGGTCATTTCTTACAGAACATTATATTATATAATATTCACATACCACAATTTATTCAGCCATTCTCCAACTGATGGGCATCCCCACAATTTCCAGTTTCTTGCCACACAAAAAGGGCTGCCACCAACGTTTTTGCATATGTAGGTTCCTTTCCTTTCTTTAAGATCTCTAAAATAAATAAAATTTTAAAAAATAATAACCTGCCAGAAACCTAGGTAAGACATATTCACAGCACTCCCCTCATCTATTTAGTAATCCTGTCAAAAAAAAATGGGTAGTCTGATATGACCCATTCTTGATGAAACCAAGCTATATCTCTGGGATCCTACTTCCTTTTAAAAATACTAATCATTTTTTTCTCTCCTGAGGCAATTGGGGTTAAGTGACTTGCCCAGGGTAATACAGGTAGGAAGTCTTAAGTGTCTGAGAGCAGATTTGAACTCAGGTCCTCCTGACTTCAGGACTGGTGCTCTATCCACTGCACCCCTAGCTCTCCCATACTAATCACTTTTTTAAAAAATGATCCAGCTCACTGGCCTCCAGCTTACAGATTCCATCCTCTCCCCCTTTTTGGAAAATCAGGGCATTTGCCCTTTTCCAACCCTGAAATGCCTCCTTCATTCTCCATTATCCTTCAGTCATCACCGACAATAATAAGTGAGCACAATTCTGTCTTCTTTTTATCATATCTCACCCATCAGCCCTCCTATCCTTTGAAACTTTTCCTTATTTTAAAAAATCACAGATTTAGAAATGGCAGTGACCTGGGGGTGGTGGTCAGAGACTCTCACCCTTCATTTTACAGATTCAGAAAGGTCATGACTTGCCCAAAATCACGGTGCTAATAAGTATCTGAGGAGAAATTTCAATTCAGGCCTTCCCCGGATAGTCGGATTCCATGTCCTACGGCCTATTCCGCTATACTCTTATATTCCCGATATTTTTTGTCTTATGTTCCTGAGCCTTCTTCAGCAGTCTCATTCATGCTGACATTTTGGAACTCATAATGATGATGGTGGTGATAATGACCATAATTAACATTTACATAGCGCTTTAAGGTTTGCAGAGGACTTTAAAATATTATCTCATTTTCATTTCCCAGCCTGAGAACTGGGTGCTATTATTATCCCCATTTTGCAGATATGTAAATTGAAACAATCAAGGTTAACCCTTGAAAATCTTATGGGGACACGCCATATTTTTCTATTCATCCCTTCATTTCTTGCCCTTGACTTCCACCTTCTGTATTTGCCTTTTTGAAATCTAAATTGGGCAGCGAGTTCCATATGCATTTGCATGGTCTCTTTTTGACTCATCATGAGAATTTTCTCTGTGTCTTCAGAATCCATTCTTGAGTGTTTCCTCTCCCTCCTAGAGTGTCTTCTCCAGGAGAATTAGAAACTAGGGGTTTCAACCTATCCTTTCTCTAAGCTCTTTAAAATGTACAACAGATTTTGTTCGGTTTCATCTCCTTCGTCACCGATTCCAAGATGGAGCCGTTCATCTCTGCTCAAGAGCTTATCATCTAAGAAATCAGATCCGGATAGGAAGGATGGAAACAAACATTTGTTAATGCTACTATATTTAATTTATTTCTTTAACTTATTAATGTCTGCTCTTTGCTGGGCATATTTCCACATATCTCATTTGATCCTTAAAACTACTCTTGGAGGGAGGAGCTATTTTTATCCCTATTTTACAGCTGAGGAAATCAAGGCAGACAAAGGGTAAGTGACTTGCCCAAGATCTTACAGTGATCTTACAGTCTGGGACCACATTTGAATTCTGTTCTTAGCTTAAGGACCTAGGCTCTTAGTCATTGCACTACCTAGTGGTCTCTAGATGACATAGCAGTTACCCTAAATAGTTCCTTTGCCCATGGAAGAAGGAAGTTAATTTTTCTTCTCTGTTTTGGGCCCAAGGGATTACCAGAAGGTGTCTCTACTACTGAAGCCCTCCTCCTCCACTGTATCATGCTTCTCTTAATAAATCCTTGATGAATGGTTGCTTGTCATAACTCTGATAAGATTATTATTGCTTTTTTTTTTTTTTAACCTCAAATAGCCTTTAGTCAAATGCTTTCTAAAATGCTTCCCCCTCCATTTATCTGCACCTCCGCCCATCTAGTCCAACCCACTGACTTTGTAGATGGGGAAACTTTGGGAGATAAAGGTCCCAAAGGTAGCAAACCTTAGATATGAGATTTGAACCCAGATCTTTAACTTTACAGCCTGAGCTTTTCACTCCCATGCTAATCTATTCCTTCTGATTAAAGTATAACCGCCCAGAGGAATATTCCAATCATGACTTTCATAGGATCAAAGATCATAGAGCCTCAAGGCCATATCCTAGTCCAATGCCTCCATTTTATAAATGAGAAGACTGAGGCCCTGATTGAGTGACTGCTTAAGGTCACACAGGTAGTGAGTAGCAGAGTCAGGGCTCCAAATCCAACCCTAATCCCACCGCATCTCATTGTTTATGAGGGCAAATTGGCCTTTAAAATATAGGGAAGTTGGCAAATAGTTGCCTCAGATGCCTTCCATGGGGAGTCACTCACCGACTACCATTACTTCTTCCTCTGTCCCTTAATAGAATATCTTTGTAAAATGTAAGTTTGCTGAAGGTAATGATTATTTCACTTTTTTTAATCCATGATTTTGCGACTCCTGTATTCAGTTACGAGATGGAGTGCTGACTCAGTTTTAAGAAGCTATGGTTTATCCATTACATTGAATTCCCAATCCCTATATTTATGCCCACCTGCATTTTTGATTTCCTTCACAAGCTAATTGTACAATATTTCAGAGTCTGATTCTTTTTGTACAGCAAAATAACGTTTTGGTCAGGTATACTTATTGTGTATCTAATTTATATTTTAATATATTTAACATCTACTGGTCATCCTGCCATCTAGGGGAGGGGGTGGGGGGGTAAGAGGTGAAAAATTGGAACAAGAGGTTTGGCAATTGTTAATGCTGTAAAGTTACCCATGCATATATCCTGTAAATAAAAAAAAAAAAAAACATAGATTGAATGTAAAAAAAAAAAAAAAAAAAAAAGCTATGGTTTATGTCCTGCCACTGGACCCAGATGGTTCTGGAGGAAAAAGTAAGACTTTACACAGTCTTCCCTTACTTCAGTCCAATTCACTTGCATGTCATGACATCACCATCCAGATTCCAAGGACCTCTTCAAGAATGATGGACAAACGACAGCAACAATAACTCACCTCCTCCACACACTATGTCCCACTGCAAACCTGTCCCCTTCCACTGTGTCCTCTGGAACTCCTCTTCTACAATCAGTAAACTTCCAGGGGAGAAACAAAGATGCGCATCATCACCACTATTATTCAATATTGTACTAGAAATATTGGCTCTAGCAATAAGAAAAGACAAAAATAAATTAAAGGAATAAATAATAGGCAGTGAGAAAATAAAACTATCACTCTTTGCAGATGATGTGATGCTATACTTGGAGAATCCTAAAGAATCATCCAAAAACCTACTGGAAATAATTAACAGCTTTCACAAAGTTGCAGGGTATAAAATAAACCCACACAAATCATCAACATTTCCATATATTACTGACAAAGCACAGCAGCAAAAGATAGAAAAAGAAATTCTATTTAAAATAACTGTAGACAAAATAAAATATTTGGGTGTCTACCTGCCAAGACAAACCCAGGAACTATATGAATACAATTAGAAAACACTTCTCACACAAATAAAATCAGATCTAAACAAATGGAAAAATAGCAATTGCTCATGGCGAGGCCGAGCGAATATAATAATAAAATAACAATTCCACCTAAATTGGTCTATTTGTTCAGTGCCGTACCAATCAAACTACTAAAAGATTATTTTATAGAACTGGAAAAATAAGAACAAAATTCATCTGGAAGAACAAAAGGTCAATAAAATCAAGAGAATTAATGAGAAAATACAAAGTATGGTGGCCTAGCTATACCAGAACTAAAACTGTATTATAAAGCAGCAGGCATCAGAACCATTTGGTCCTGGCTAAGAAAGAGAGTGGCAGATCAGTCAAATAATAACCCTAGCTATAGTCATTTTAGTCATTGACTACCAGTCAATCTAGTATTTGATAAGCCCCCAAACTCCAGCTTCTGGGATAAAAACTCACTATTGCCAAAACATTGCTGGGAAAACTGGAAAATAATATGTCAGAAACTCAGCAGAGACCTACATCTCATATCCCATGCCAAAATGAGGTCAAAATGGGTACATGATGGGCATAAAAAAAGCAAATTAGAAGAGCAAGGGAGAGTTTACCTCTCAGATCTTTGGGGAAGAGAGGGATTTATGACCAAAGAAGAACTAGACAACATTATAAAATGCAAAGTGGAAAACTTTGATTACGTAATTAATAAACTTCCATCATTTCTAACTTGTTCCTCCCCAAGTCTTTCCATATTCTGGCCGTCACTGAGACCAGGCAGTTCCCTTTGGATTGCATTACATAAGCTTGGGTGTCCTTTTCAGCACTTGTTGTACTTTCTCTCTTCTCCCCTGACTCACTGATCCCCAAGGGGAAGTCGATACTTCTTGCTGAGGTATTGTAAAATACTTCAATAGCAACATTGCTCTTCCAGATTTTCACTCTATTACCATTGCTTGATAATTTCTCTTCCTTTGAGGTTCACAATGTCCAAATTCAGCACCCAATCCAGACTCTGGTGGCTATTATCTATCGGGGGGAAGGGAACAAGCATTTATTAAGTACCAGCTGTGTCTCGGTTATGGAGTGAGCCCTTAATGGATATCTCATTCGGTCACAGCAACCGTGGGAGATGGGTACAATCATTGTTCGCATTTCACAATCGAGGAAACTGAGGCAGGCAGAGGTTAAATGAGTTGCTCAGAGTCACCCAGCTACTTAGTGTCTGAAACCAGATTTGACCTCAAATCTTCCTGCCTCCGGTGCCTTATTCACTGTACCACTGAGTTGCCTCCCTTTAGGCTCAGGACAATCTTCCTCCTTCCCCAGTGAGTTTAATGCCTAGCTCACAGTCTTCCTCTTCACCCCAATTCCTATCTTCACACTAGGAAACTACAATAAAATTATTATTATTATTTCGGAGGAATGGATTATTCCCTCCATCTGCCTCCTTCATCCATACTTATGTCCTGCTGAATAGAGCTAGAGGAAGTCAGGAGATCATGATGATTGGGTCCAATGCAAGTATATGCCAACCAATCTCTACCAGCCCTTTTATTTTATACTAACTGATTCTCTAGAACACTCTCCAGAGTGGTGGGTCCAAACCTTCTCTTCTCTCTTCAACCATCCCATAGACCCCCATCTTTTCACCTTGTCTCATACTTCCCTTTAGAAAAAAATACTGAGATTATTCACCATGTACTTCTTTTTCCTTTTTCCTTGTTTCACATGCCTCTAGCATCTTCCCCTATTTCCTCTTTTATTCCATCTTTGATGGAAAAAGTGACCCTTCTTCTTGCTAAGGTAAGCAGTCCACATGTAGCCTTGGTCTCATCCCTCCCCATTTTATCCAGCAGGTTGCCTCCATTATCCTTTTCTCTCTCTCTCTCTCTCTCTCTCTCTCTCTCTCTCTCTCTCTCTCTATGTCTCTGTCATTCTCTATGTATCTCTGTGTGTGTCTATTTCTGTCACTCTCTGTGTTTGTCTCTGTCTCTGTCTGTCTCTCCCCTCACTCTCTCCCTGCTCCTATCCTGCATCTTGATTAAAAACCTCCTTCTGTCCTTCCATCCCCTCCCCTATCCCTCCTCCCCTTCTAAGCTAAACTCATTGTAAAAGATCTTGGTCTCAGAGCCCCAGTCCCTCCTGCTCTGTGCTTTCTGACACCCTCACTCTGTGTTACCAAATCTAAGGCCTTTCCTCACTTCTTCTTGACTCTCTGAGGTATTTGATCCTATTGATAGCTCAGAGCTCTGACCATGTGAGCTTCAGTGGCTCCCTATTATCTCGAGGATAGAATAGAAGCTCCTTGGTTAGAGCACTGGAAACTCTCCAGCCTGGCCCCTTCTCACCTCTCCAGTCTTCTCATACTTTCTCCCCTCCAACCAGCCCAGGTCCAGCTGTACTGGCTAAGACATCCCATCTCCCACCTCTGTGCCTTTGCCCTGGCTCTTCTCCAGGCCTAGAACGCCTCAGTCCTCACCTTCACCTTCTAGAATCTGTAGCTTCCATCAAGACGCAGTTAAAATCCACCTTATGCCAGAAGTCTTCCCCAGGAACTCCATCTGTTAGTTCTTTTACTGTTACCTCAAATCTCCTTTGTATAGATCTTGGGTGTGACAATATATATACATGCTTTCTTCCCCATTAGAGTATAAGCTCCGGAGGACAGGGACGACTGTAGGTTTTTATTTATTTATTTGCTTATTCCACTGACATGGTAAATATCTGATAGATTCTTGTTGATATTTATCTTCCAACAAATAAAGCATCCATCCTCTGCTTGAATCCTTCTAATACGTAGGAGCTCACTACTTCTTGAGGCAGCCTACTCCTTTTTTTTTTTTGATCTGAAAGGAACGTAGGTCATTTAGTCCACCTCACCCCATTTGACAGATGGGAAATCCGAGGCACAAAAAAGATTGTGGCTTTCTCAAACATTACACTAGTAGCAAGGTAGTAACCGAACCGGAGTCTTTTGACTCCAAGTCCAGAGTGCTTTTCATTATTCCATGTTACCCATCTGATACATTCAGTGTCCCATTAACCGTATATGGGGAATATTTGGTCAAATAAATGGTTTGCAGCTTACCTCCCCTCCTCCAGCCCTTTACCATCAGCTCTGAGGAAAGGAATAGTGTCTTCTCTGTAATCTGTCCAGGGCTGAGCACAAGACCCTGCTCCCCGTGTTCAAGAAATGCCCTTAACTGAATGAAGAAAGCCCTATCTTCTTTCAAAATTCGCTCTGCCTCTTCTTCCTCCCCACTCCTCTCCTTTTTTCTTTTCACCTTCTTCCTCCATATCGCCCCCTTTCCCTCTCTTCTTTATCTCTAAAATGAGGTTAGGTTAAGTGACTTTCCATATCCCCCAGCTCTGATATCCTATATTCTTAGATCCTTTCCAGCTCTACCATCCCATGTTCTCAGTTCCTCGTCAGGCTGACATTTTCCATTCGAAAGACTCTCCCGATGTTCTCAGGTCCCCCCCGCTCCGATATTTTCCATTCCGAGGGTCCTCCCAGCCTCTCACTATTTGTGCCGAGATCCCTTCCAACTCTGGTCTTTTATGATTCTCTTATTTAGTGAAGCTTCAGGACAGTCTGGTTTTAGAGGGGAGTTCCATTCGAAGGGGGATCTTCCCCATAGCGGAACAGGAGGCTCGGCATCTCAGTAGGGAGCTGGTTGTAAGAACATGTCAAGGTTCCAGCAGGGGAACAAAAGCGATCTGGGTGCTGTCAGAAGCAACGAGGTGGCAGGTGGCAGGAGAGTAAAATGGACGAGGGAGAAAAAAAGATGAAGCCCCTTTACTGATCTCAGTCAAGGAACCGAAATAAGCCAGCTGAAACCATGAGAGTGGGGCAGAACTCCCTCCCTGCTGTCTCTTCTCCCTGGGAGCCCCAGTCTTGAAGAAAGGGCCCAAAGACTTGACTTCTCATCCCTGTTCTGCTACTTTCTGGCTGAGGGATCCTTGCCAATGCCTTCTCTGCTGCCTCAGTTTCCTCCGCTCTAAGATTCTCTCTATGTCCCTCCCATGATCCTTCAGGCTGCTTTGACATTCTCTTACTCACCCCCCAACCCCCGGGGTTGCCATGTTGCCCGGGTACATACATGTCTTTTTCCACTGTTAGACTATAGGACTGGGAGCTGTGGGTAGGCATGGAGGGGGTGAGAGGGAGGCTGGGAAGGAGCTACTTCATCTTTCCAACCCCAGTACCTGGCACATGGCCTTGAATGTACAATAGCAGACCCTTAATGAAGGGAGGCAGAATTGAACGCCCTCCTCATCCCCACCCCCTCCTTCCTTTCTTTTGGCTTCTTTCTTCTCTCAATTATCTATGTGGTTTATTCTCCCCCTTTTCCCCCCATTCACTGGGAGTGGGAGTCCAGGATTTGGGTCCCAGTTCTTGCCCTTTGCCCTTCCCCATCCCCTTCTCTCTCTCAGCCTCAGTTTCTTTTTCAGGAAAATGAGGGATCATTCTAAAGTTCCCCCCCCCCCTCCCCGGTAAGCCAGCTCTCCCATTCCCTGCTTCCACTCCCTCCTCTGCTCTCTCTCCCCGCGGCTGCCCCATTATCCCAGGTCATCTCCGCTCCCTCCCTCTTCCTCTCCTCCCTCCCATTTTCCTCCTTCCTTCTCCTCCGCAGGAGTCGGCTGCGCTCTGCCTGGGTCAGCGCTCTCTCCCCCACCTTCCCGGAGCCTGATGCGCTGAGCCGGGGCCGTCCTGAGCTTGGAGCCCCGGGGCTGGAGGCGGGACCCCGGGGGCCGGAGAACCGGCGAGTCCGGCTGGGGAAAGGGGCCCGGAGGCGGAGCAGCCGGCGCCCCGAGGCCCCGGAGCCCGAGCCCCAGGTCAGCCTCGGGAAGCCCTCGCTCCACCAGGGCCCCCTCCGGCCCGGGTCCCACGGGTCCGGCCGCTTCCTCCGAGCCCTCCGGGGCCTCCCGGGGCGCAGCGGACCAGCGGCCGGCCGACCGCCGGGCGCGTCCATCCTCCCGGCCTGCCTCCCGTTGCTCCGGCCCCGGCGGCCGAGCGCAGGGCTGTGCGCAATGAGCAGCTCGTGCAGCAGCTACCTGAACGCCGCCAAGGAGCTGGTGAGCGGCTTCCCCTGCCCCGGGCCCGGCGGCGAGGCGGCCGCCGTCTACTGCTGCGGCTTCCAGGACCACCGCTACTGCTGCGACGACCCGCACAGCTTCTTCCCCTACGAGCACCGCTACATGTGGTGGCTCAGGTGAGGCCCGAGGCCCGGCCGCGCCCCCTCCTGCCCCTCCCGGCCCCTGCCCTCGCGCCCTGCCTTCCCTTCTGCCCTCCCTCCTCGGCTTCCTCCTCTCCTTCTTTCCATTCCTCCTGCCCCTTCCCTTCTTCCTGCCCTCCTTCTCCTATCCCTCCTTTCCCTCTTTTTCTCCCTTCTTTTCCTCTTGCCCTCCTTCCCTTCTTCCCTCCATCTTTGCATTCCTACTACAGCTCCTTTCCTTCTTCCTGCCCTTCTTCCCCTATCCCTCCTTTTCCTCTTCTTCTCCCTTCTTTCCCTCCTTCCCTCCTTCCCCCATCTTTCCATTTCGACTGCCCCCTTCCCTTCTTTCTACTCTCCTTCCCTTATCCCTCCTTTTTCTTTTTCCCTCCTTCCTTTCATCTTTCCATCTGTACTACAACTCTTTTCCTTCTTCTTGCCCTTCTTCCCTTCTTCCTTCTTTCCCTCTTCTTCTCCCTTCTTTTCCTCTTTCCCTTTTTCCCTTCTTCCCTCTATCTTTCCATTCCTACTACCCTCCTTCCTTTCTTTCTGCTCTTCTTCCATTATCCCTCTTTTTCCTCTTTCCTTCCTTCCCTTCTTCCCTCCATCTTTCCATTCCTACCTAAGCTCCTTTCTTTCTTCTTGCCCTCCTTTCCTTATCCCTCCTTTCCTTCTTCTCCCTCCTTTTCCTCTTCTCCTCTTTCCCTTCTTCCCTACCAGTCCAAAAATCCTCCTTTCCTTCTTTCTGCCCTCCTCTTATTCTTCCTTTCCCTCTTCTTCTCCCTCCTTTTCCTCATCTCTCCTTTCCCTCTTCTTCTCCCTCCTTTTCCTTTTTCCTTCCTTCCCTTCTTCCCTCCATCTTTCCATTCCTGTTATCCTTCTTTCTGCCCTCCTTCCTTCTTCCCTCCTTTCTGCCCTCCTTCCTTATCTCTTCTTTATCTCCTGTTCTTCCTCCTTTTCCTCCCTCCCTCCTCACCCTCTTCCTTTCATCCTTCCCTTCCCTCTTTCTTCCCTTTCCTGTTCCTCTCTGTGTTCTTTCTCTCCTTCTTTTACCATCTTTCTTCCCTTTTATGCCCTCCTTCCCTGCCTTTCTTCCCATTTCCCAATCCTTTCTTCCCTTTCTCCTTCCCTCTCTTTTCCCTCTTTTCTTTTTATCCTGTTTTTTCCCCTTCCTTCCTTCCATTCACTATCTCCTCTTTCCCTTCACTCTTTTTTCCTTCCTTCCTTTCTTCCCCTTCTTAACTCACCTACCTTCCTTTTTTCCTCCCTTCTTCCCTAGACCCCTGTTTTCTTCCTTCCCTTTCCCCCAACCCTGACAGTTGTACAGTGTGTCCTGAAAGTATCAGTGAAATTTTAGACTGTTAAAGTTTAAAACCAAATTAGAACTTTGGGGACATCTTGTTCTTGAGTTATCTCATTATGTCCTACTCTCTATGATTTTCTTGGCAAAGATACTGGAATGGTCTGTCATTTCCTTCTCTAGATCATTTTTACAGAGGAGGAAATTGAGGCAGGCAGGATTAAGTGACTTGATTAGAATCACATAGTAAAGTGTCCGAAGCCAAATTTGGATTCCTAATTCTAGGGCTGGTGCTTTATCCACTCCACCACTTAGTGTTTTAATACCTGTTTTAAAAAATGTATATCCATTATTTCATTGGAGTTTCACAAAGACTCTAGAAGGTCAGGGTTACAGATATTATTATCCCATTTTACAGATAAAGAAACTGAGGCTCAAATGGACTTGTCCCCAGTCATCCTGCTAGTTAAGTGTCAGGAGTCTTTCTGACTCGAAGTCCAACCCTCTGACCTTGTCCTCTTAGTTTCGAGTATCACATTTAGGGAAAGCTTTGCTAGACTGGCGAATAACCAAAGGAGCTAACTAGACTAGTGGCTTTGTGACATCTGGGGATTGTTGAAGGATTCAGGGACGTTTAACTGAGAAAATCAAGTCCTGGGGGAGCGTGGAAGTCGCCTCCAGATACCTGGAAGGCTGCCACATGGGAGAGGGCTCAGCCTTAGTTCTTCTTGGCCCCAGAAACAAAGTCAGGGACATGGGAGGCAGCCAACTGAGGCTTAACATCAGGACTATTCTGCCTCAGGGTGGGCAGAGGGAAGGGGATGAAGGGAGAGTGGTTCCTGACAATGGGAGCTCCAGGTGAGCTGGGCTTTCTGGGGGGCTGAGCCTTAGGCCAGGGTTCCTGACAGCTTGAGCTGAACAGGGTTTGATGGATTTCAGGAGGGGGTGGGGAAAAGGGTCCCCATCCTTAAAAGTCTTCAGGAAAAGGTGGCTGATCTCTTTTGGGGGACTGTAAATTCAGGTGCTGCCCTTTCCCTTCTTCCCTCTGTTCTTCCAGTCCTTCCGCCCTCCTTCCCTTCTTTCTGCCCTCCTTCTCCTATCCTTCCTTTCCCTCTTCTTCTCCCTCCTTTTTCCTCTTTCCCTCCTTCCCTTCTTCCCTCCCAGCTGGGAGATTATGTGCTTCTGGGTTGGATCAGCTTCCTGCTTAGTCACAGGTTGGATGAGATAGATGGCTAACGAGGATCCTGCTGGTTTTCCCCGCTGTGGAGCCGAGGAGCTGCATGTTCAGACCTTAGGAAACCCACGATCCCAGATCTCAGAGTGGGGAGAGATCTCAGCAGCCTCTTAATTTCAGCCCGAACGACCTAGAACTTGTGAATGAAGTGAAAATGTCATGAGGCCTGATTGTGTCCAGCTTGAGGTAGGAGAAAGAGTATTGAGTATGGAGCAGCCATTCTAACTCAACCACTTACTACTTACTTGTGTGACCTTGAGCAAGCCGCTTCCCTCTCTGGACCTCAGTTTCTTCGTCTGTAAAGTAGGGATAATAACAATAACTCGCAACAAGGTCCTTCAGAGGTAGAGAGTTGAGATAGTCGTGGGAAATTCAAGGCCAGGGAATCCAAGTTCACAAGAATAAACACAGATCACAGAACCTTAGAATCAAAAGGGACCCTGCAAGCTGTCTAATCTGACCTGGGTCTGGACAAGAGTCCTCCCCGTAACACTCCTGATGAGTGGTCACCTCCAGGTGGAGCTCCAGGGATGGAGAATGTCCTGCCTCCCAAGGCAGTCATCCCACTCCAGGATGGGGAGATGACGTTGGCCCTTGTGCAGGAGGGATTACAGAAGGGACAGACAGATCCATCATTGGGGCGATGGTGTTGTCTGAGAAGAGCATCTGGCAAGTCCCTGTCAGTCTTGTCAATCTATTAACTGAGTCATATTATACATCGATTTCCTTTCTTATGTCTCCCTCTTGATCATCCTCCTCCCTAACGCTCCCCCACGGAACCCTCCCACCCCCACCATGACCCTTAACCATCACCCACTGAAGACTCTTTCACATGTTGGGGGCAAAGGCAGCTGCTTCACAGGAATAATAGGGAAATGCCTTAGCCCGCTCCCTCTCAGGCCCCAAAGAGTACCCCCTCTTACCTCTGAAAATCATCCCTCCTGAGTCTTTCTGAGAGCTCCGCCTGGTACCTATCCCAGGCAAAGTGGGCCGTGAGCAGTCTGAGAGAAGCACATGTTACTTCCTTCCCATCCCCTACCATATCCATCCTTCAGACTCAGGAAGGAACGAATTAATCTGGCATTAATTGATTAACTAATTGATTAATTAATTCATTAATCTTGGGCCCTGGGGCTTAGATCCAGGGCAGGAAGATTTAAAATGGCAGAGTCTTTGCCCTCAGAGCTGGCAGAGGGATAGTGCAGCATACCATGTTACAGACTAAAATCCTACAGGTTCCCCCATGATGAGGAGGAAGGACAAAATCGAGACAAGGGACTTGAGGGAAAGTTGAAGAAGGAGGAAGAGTCCACAGTGAGGAAAATCAGGGAATCCTTCATAGAAGAAGGAGCTACTGAGCCAGAAATTGAAGGGAAAGAAGGATTGTGAAGGGTAGAGAAGAGGAAGGAGTATGCTCCAACCCTGGGAGATGGCCCCATGAAATCGCCAAGATGACAAGGTCAGGGAATGGTCTGGAGGAGACGAGAGGAGAGAAATAAAGCTAGAAAGGTATGTTGGAATGGGTTGTGGAGAATGCTGAATGCCGGCTAAAGAACTGATATTTTTAATCGTATAAACAAGAAGGAGCCGCTGAAAATTCTTGAACGGGGAAATGCCATGGTTGGATCTGGATTAAAAGAAGGATGATTTAGGGAGCTGTGAGATGGATGAACTGAACACAGAGACTGGGGGCAGGGAGGTGAGTTAGAGGCTGTGGCCATAACCCAGGTGATGAGGACTTAAACCAGTCTCAAAGAAAGAAAAGGCGACAGAGCTGATAGAACTGGAAAAGGCAGGCCTCCGCAATGACTGGATGAGAGCTGAGGGGGGAAGACGTGGGGCTGGGATGGGTGCGAAGAGAAGGAACCAGAGAAGTTGGGAGGAGAGGATCAGGGTTTGGGGCAAGAGGGGGACACTCTAAATAATATTTTCAACCATTAAATGATCCAAAGAGCGCTTCTTAGGCACCGACTATATGCCAGGTACTGGGCTATGGCAGGAATATAAAAAGTGGAATTCTGGGTTTGGGATGTGGGTAGGACATCCAGCAGGTGAGGGATGAAAGGAGACAGAAATGGGTCTGGGCTTGTGGATTTGGGGCTCATTTTTAGGGCAAGGGTAATCCTTGAAATTGAATGGCTGTTTCCAGGGGCAGAAGTGACCCCAAAGAGACTTGTGTCCGATCGATATAAGGAGGGCCTCTCCCCGAGCTGCTCCACAGCAGAATGGGCTGTCTTATCACACAGTGAGTGCCCATTAGAGCTGCAGGACCACCTGCCAGGGAAGCTATGGAAGCTCGTTCCTGCTCAACCCTTCATGCTCCAGGATTTTCCATTGCATTGAAACAACTGCTATCACTGAACTCACAATGGCCCCTTTTCCAGATGGGAAAACTGATCAGTGTTAAGTCCAGAGTTGCTTTTTTGGCTTCAAGCTGCAGCCTGGGCTCTCCTCGAGCTGCCAGCTTCTCCCACCTTCCCTCTTGGTCCTAAACACTCTATGAAGGGGCTCTTTGCAGAGACATAAATGAACCTTCTCTTGGGTCCTCAGGGAGAGCAGTCAGGGAGAATCTGCATTTAGCTTAAAGGGACATCAATTCCATTCAATTAGTCAGTTCAGTTCCACAGACATTCGTTAAGCTTGTGCCCGGGACTGGACTGGACTCTGGGGAAACAAGACTAATGGGCAGTTCTTTATTCCACGCATTATGTGCCGGGCAACGTGCTAAGCTCCGGGGTGGGAAGAGCACTAACTTGTCTCTGTCCCTAAGAACTTAGACTTTACTGAGATGCTACCATGTGTATCCCTTAAATAAACACAAACCATGCAGAAAAACCAAAAAATTTGGGGACGGGGAGAGCAGTAAGGGTCTCTTATAGCAGGTAACGTTTATTGGGACTGAGCTTTAAAAGGAGCTTAAGCATTCAAAGAAGTAGCGGTGAGGAAGAGGTGGATCCCAAGTGTAAAGGACCGCTTGGGCAAAGGTGTGGAGGTGGGAGACCGGAGCCTGCAAGCAGTTCAGCTGGCTGGCTGCCAGACTGAGGAGGGGGAGGAGGTGAGATCAGTCTGTCTTGTAACCAAGGACGGTGCCTTTGGACTGAGAAGAAACCTTGGCTCTGTGTGACTCCCTGGTGTGGACTTCAGTTTCCTCCCCTGTCAAAAATGAGAAGATTCGACTGCATGATTCCAAGGTCCTCTGCGGCTCAAAGTTGACGATCTCTGATGAGGCTTTTCCATTAACGTTTCAAAACAGGTGAAAACCAGAGGAGGTTTGGCAGACCAAGGGATTGTTCATTAAACAAGGCCTGCCCGGAGGTCTGCGTGAGAAAACCACCAGACAGCCTAGATAATGCCCTTACTGAGCCAACAGGGACCAATAATTATTATTAATTAATCATGATTAGTTATTAAAATATTAATAATTAATCATGATTAATTAATTGATCATTATTCCCATTTCTCAGGCCTGGGCATTTCATGGCAAAATGCCCGTAAATAGAGAACTGCCCCCAGAGCTGGGAAAACCCAGATTCAAATCCAGCCTTGACATTTCCTTGGTTGTGTGATCTTGGGCAAGTCGTGTGGTCTGAGTGTCCAAAGTTATACAGAAGGTGCCAGCTTCTTTGGTGAGGAGTTCCTCAGGCCGCCCCTCTCCCCTCAGTCTAAGTTTTACCAATGCTTTCCCAACCACATCCCTGTGTGGCTGGCGGCCTATGCCTCCTGGCCCCCACTCTCTCCTGTTCTGTGCCCAGAGATCAGAGGCACAAAGATCTCCTCCGGGCTGGAGATCACTTTGGACCTCATTGGACCCTTCAACATGCCCCAGATGGGCTTAGCAGGGTGAGCAGCTATGCCCCTCGCCGTCTCCCGGGCTCAGCTGTTTGCCCTTCGCTAGGGTTCTCCCCCCCCCCAGTGAATTGTGCAGAGATTATTCCAGTGTCCTACTGAGGAAACTGAGGCTTGGGGAGAGATGACTCTCCAGGACTTACAAAGCTCATGAGTATCAGAGGCCAGATTTGGGGTAGTGAGAAGTTAGGTTGTAAGAATTTGTGTGGATACAGGATTTGGAGGGGGGTAGGAAGAGCAGGGAACTCCACTGGTTCTTTGAATGAGGCAGAAAACAGGGAGGACCAGAGAATGCATCTCCTAGATTTAGGTCTATGCCCTTTCTACCAAATCATGCTTCCCCAAAGACTTAGGGTCTATGCGCAACTGAAATAAAAAGATCTGAGGAAGTTCAGCCCATCATCTCTGAAATGTCTAGCTGGGAGGACTCAGAAGGAGGGATCAGGGATGCCAAAAGATGATTTCCTGCCCCAGAGGCGCCCATGCCCAAACCTTAATGTGCTCTCTGGAACCGAGACCTCAGGCAGCGGTCAGGAGGGTCAGTTTCCTCGAGAAAGCTAGCCCGGACATTACAGGAGCGCTCCCTCCAGCACATGAGGCTTCCCAGAGACACACGACGTAGGGGAACAGGAACACAAAAACAAAGGGGAAATTACTCGGGAACATCACAGTCCTGGGGTCCTACCATTCAGCCCCCCCAAATAGTCTCCCTTTTGCCCCCCACCTATCTCACGCTTTCTAGAATAATCAGTCCTGCAACCAGAGTACAATGTTCTAGCTTATTGTAAATACTAACTCAGGGATTCTCATTCCCCTTACAGATGGAAGAAAGACTGATTTTTCATTCCCACAATTGACAGCTTTTACTGTCTTTTTGTCCCCCCAGCTCCACTTACTTTAATATAGATGCTTTTTCTCCTTCCCTTAACTTTATCATAAAAAACCCCTCCCATCTTTCTTTATGACCAATTCAGTCAATGGATAAACATTTATGAAGCTCCTACTGTGTGCCAGGGACTGTGCTAAGCACTAGCAAAAGAAATCCCTGCCCTCAAAGAGCTTACAATCTAAACCCTTTTAACAGTTAAAATAAGCAAATCAGTGTCAGTTCAATGATGCTGGAAAGTTAGTGCAGTTTCTCATTATAGTCAGGACTGCATTAGCCAGAAAACCATGCACTTTTCCTCATCTTATTTACCTCATTCTTCCAGGTCTCTATTTAAATCCCGATACGTTTAGAACAAAAATACCTTGGAAGGGATTAGCTGACAAGTGGCCAGGCTTTCTAAGAATGGCTCTGAGGAAAGTTGGGGGGAAAGGAGGAAAGAGACAGAAGGGAGAGAGACTCTTCTAATTGTCTGTCACTTCCTTTTAGGGACTTGTGCAATTAAATGGCCTTCTTGCTTCCTCCCGAGCAAATGTTCTCGAAGCCAGGAACATTTGCTACTGTTTGGAGCATGCTGTCCCCAGTCCTGCATTAAACTTGACTGTGAAGCTCATTCTAAATCCTTAGAAGATGGTCTCTCCCAGATCCATTACTTCCCTACAAGGGAAGTGTGCATTAGGATCTCCTCAGGGACTCACGCCGCCTTCTACCATTGAACAAGGAACCAGCCAAGCACTTAACGCTCTGGAGAGGTTGTGACTTACACAAAGCATTTGAACCCAGGTCTTTTGACAGCAAAGATAAAACCTTGGAGATTAGTTGGAGGACCTGAATTCAAATCCTGCCTCCTATCTTTAATAGCTGGGCCAGTCACATGACCTCTCCGGACCTCAGTTTCACCATCTGTAAAATATAGATAATAACAACATCTATACCACTAAGTTGTTGTGAGTCAGATGAGATAATATAATATCAAGTGCTTTGCAAAATCTCATTCATAATAAGTATCATTACATCATTGATTTTTAGTTATTTCAGTCATAGCTGACTCTCTGTGACTCTATTTGGGGTTCTCTTGGTGGAAGTACTGGAGTGGTTGGCCATTTCCTGCTCCGGTTTATTTTACAAATGAGGAAACTGAGGGAGACAAGGTAAAGTCATATAATTTGTAAGTATCTGAGGCTGAATTTGAACTCAGAGTTTCCTGACCCCATGTTCCATTATTACATCATCCTGCCTTGTTTTCAAGGAATTCTAGAGAAAATGACCCTGTATTCAATCTAGTTAGCTCATGCCATTTTTTCTTATTAACTTTTTATTGATAAAACATATGCGTGGGTAATTTTCCGCACTGACACTTGCAAAACCTTCTGTTCCAAATCTTCCCCTCCTTCCCTACCCCCTACCCTAGATGGCAGGTTGGCCAATACATGTTAAATATCTCATGCCATTTTTCTCCAAAATGAAAGGCTTCCTTATCTCTAGCTGAAATCCTTCTTCCTTCAATTGGAACCTGCTTATGGCCTTATGGATGAAGGCATGTCCAGATCTTGGCCAGTAGCCGATTTAAGTAAGAGGGAACCTCACAAGAAAACTCTCTGAATCAAACCCTTTCTGTGCACCTCAGTTTCCCCATCTCTCAAATGACAGGGTTGGAATCAACGGCCTTTAAGGTTTTAAATATCCTGTGATTTTTTTCTTAAGTCAAAGCCCATACAACAATCATAATCACACCCAGAATCTATTTTTCCAGGAAATAGAGTTTCCAAATCTTCAAGGCGAGCCATTAGGTCAGGTTACTTGGCTCCCACTCACTCACTCAGCCTTCATTTATTTAGTAAAATACTTTCTGCCCTCCAGGAGCTTACATCTAGCTCAGGGAGTCAATATGTGCACAGGAAAGTATCGATAAGTTCAGTCAAAATAAATGCAAGGTAGTTTTGGCCAGGAGGGCACAAGCAGCAGAGGCAGACGGGGCTGATGGAGAAAGGTTTCTTGGAAAAGCCTCATGTTCTTTCTTCTCTAAGACTGTAACAATCTGCATCTGGGGAGAAAGACTGCTGAGTTCCACATGCAGTCAGTCACAAGATTCTCATTCCAACTCCCAGTGTACAACCTGACCTCCTTGGGTTCCAGGAGAGAGGCTGAAGGAGACTGAGCAGCCCAAGTTCTCTTTGGGTCGCCCCCCCCTTCAATCAAATGGTTTTTCCCTCTTTTCAACATCCCCCTTCCCCACCCCTCCCACATCCAAGCCACTCTACCCGCAGAGTTTGATGTCTGACTACCACATTCAGGAACCATGGAATCAAGGGATTCAGAGCTGGAAGGGACCTGAAAAGCCCTTCACATTAGAGAAGAGAAAATCGGACTCCTGGGCCAAACCCCCCCCCCCAGTAAACAGCAAAACTGAGATTTAAACCAGGTCTTCTGGGTCCAAATCAAGCCAGCAATCCACAAGCACTAATTATACACCTACTGGGTGCTAGGTACTAGAAATACAAAGACAAGTGAGACAGAACCTTTATTAAGTACCTACTATGTGCCAGGCACTGTGCTAAGAACTGGGCTTATAGATAAGAAAAAGAAAAGGTGCCTTGCCTTCAGTGGTGTTACAATCTAACTGCGAAAGACAAAAGGAAGCCAGAAGTACCAGAGTATCTTGTCTGATGTGGGGGCATCTTGTTCTGCAGAGTTGAGAGCAAATACAATTGCAGAAGAAGAGGGTAGTAAGCTGGAAGTCTAATTTGTGCCTTCTATAAAGGGAGGTTTGGGGAGGAGTTTAGTAGTGAGCATGTCTATTCAAAATGGATACAAGTGAGTTGGGGAAGAGTCCTAGCAGTTGGGGAGATCAGGGAGGACTTTATCCAGTGGTATACTGGGATGTGTTTAACAATCAGCTCTAGTGGTCAGGGAGGGAAATGTGCACATCACACACTTTTAAGTTTAATTTGCCTTATTAACATTTTCCGATCACTTTCTTTAAGTCTTGACCATCAACAAAACAAGAAATCAAGACCCGATTTGCAGTGTTTGCTGACTTCACCCTGAAAATTTAACAATCAGCTCTTGGGAATACAGCTCTGGCTTCAACCCCTGGTGGCGTTTGAATGAGCCTTGAAGGAAATTAGAAATTCTGAGATCGTGAGAAAGTGAATGCCAGACATGGAGAAGAGCTAGATGGGAAGAACAGCGAGGAGTTGAGTAATGTGTGTGACCTAAGGCAGGAAAAGTAGGATAGGGTCAGGTGTGAAAAGCTTTAAGTGGCCAGCAGAGCACTGACCCATCATCCTGGACTCGCTCTTCTCCAGGCCATCAAAAGAGCTGCCATCCATTATGGCACTTCGGGAAGAAGTCATTTGGTTCCATTACTCCCCTAGCTCCTCCCCACAAGTCCCAGAAGTGGATAATGGAGGTGGGATCATCTTTATCTGCCAGATAAGGAAAATAAACTTTAGAGGGGTTTGCCCAGGGTCACAAAACAGTGAAATGAGCAGGGCTGGAGAAACAGCAAGTCCAGGGGACATTTTCCCCAGTTGCTTTCAATCAGTACCAGTCAGGGACCTTCTTGGTGTAGGGAACCAAGCTAGGCGCCGGCTGAGTGAATGAAAGCGCACTCAGCACCTCCAGATGGAGGGAGCTCCACTCTTATTGGCCAAGGTGCTTTTCAGGAGTGGGAAGTGGGTAGCACCCCATTGCTCCAGACTTCCAATCTTGTGGGGGAAAAGGGGGAAGGGAAGGAAGATTGTGGTGGATGCCCTTCATCGCTAGGAAATGTGGTCCTGATTGCTGGGCTGGGAGGGAGAGAATAAATGGGGATATTGCCTTAATTGTCTTTTTGATCATCTTAGCCCTGTTCTGGGACAAAATGAAGTGACTTGCCTTGCTTGGATAAATGGCCGGGAGAGAATGACCAAGAGTCCTTTAAGGGCAGAGATCGGGACTGGGTTAGGCTCTTTTTGTATCCCTAGCACTTGGCACATGGTAGACACTTGATAAATGTTTATTGATCAATTGATTTGGTGTTAGCATAATGAATAAGGTAGGTCTGTCTTATCTCTGGTTCATGAAAGGGAAACTAAAGTACAAAGAAGCTTGCCTGCTGGCAGACTTCAGGGAACAAGAATTTCCCTGGCGGGAGTGTAGAGGACCACAGAGAGTGGGGAACTCTGGGAAAAGTCTACTTGAAGCAAGGATATTTACAGCAGGAAGTTAACTCAGTGGGATTGAAGAGATGATGATTCTCTAGTTCCCATATATACTCAGTATTTAGCATGGTGATGTCATGGTTCTCTAGTTCCCATAAATACTTAGTACTTCGCATGGTGATGTCACGGTTTTACAGTTGGCACATGCTCAGTGTGCTGTAGTGATGTAATTGTACTAAGGTATATATATATAAGGGCTGAGAGGACTTGAAATAAGCAGACTCAAGAGAGACTTGAGTGAGAGTGTGCTCCAGCTCAAGCTCAGACTCCAGACTCCAGATTTCAGGCTCCCGACTCCAGACTCCAGTGAGATCCTCGAGAAAGCTAGCCCGGACATTACAGGAGCGCTCCCTCCAGGGCCCCTGAAATCTTTTAGAAGCTGAAAAAAATCATCCATGCTCTCTCCTGGCAGCTAGTCTCTGCCCTTCCTTAGAAGGTAGACACTCAGATCTGTTTCTATCTGAGCCCTTGCCAGTTGATTAGAGCTGCTAGAGATTGAGTTCCACTGTTGGAGACTTTAGGAACCCAGGGTCACCACCATGGACCCATGTGGCTTAAAGGGGACTTCCCAAGGAAGCTACCCAGGTCACACAGCCAGGAACGGATGGGCAGCTCCCCTTTTAATTTAGCCCTTGAAGGCTTTCCTCGGAATTCTGCAAGGATGCGCAGTCATCCTGAACTTTGGGGACTCTGAGGGAACCTCGGGGCTTTGGGCGCCAACTTTCCATGTGCTCATATTTAATAGCAGGTAGACTATTTTACAGATGGGGCAACTGAGGCCCTGAAGCAGAGACAAGTTGGTGGAGGAAGAGGAAGCAATTGCTCCCAGCTTCCCACTCTCCCTTCTCTCTACACCGATCTGGAAAATGCCCCAGACCCAGTGGATAAGTCGTTTTCTAGCCCAGGGCAGCTTAAGAAACTGAAGCTCAAAGGATGGAAGTAATCGCCCAGGGTCAGTCAGTCAGTCAATATTCTAGGAAAAAAGAAAACCTCCTGGGGACAGCTAGGTGGAGCAGTGGATAGAGCACCAGCCCTGAAGTCAGGAGGACCTGAGTTCAAATCTGATCTCAGACACTTAACGCGTCCTGGCTGTGTGACCCTGGGCAAGTCACTTAACCCCAATTGATTGCCTCAGCAAAAAAAAAAAAAAATCTCCTGGAAATCAAGGGGTTGAGATGAGGAAGAAGAGCATTCCAGGGAGGGAGACAGGTAGGGAGGAGGGTGGAGTCAAGAGATGGAAACCCCCCCCCCCCAGTTTGAAGAGGCCAGAACCCTGCCTGAGGCTCTGGTGGCTCTGCCTCCGCTGGGGCCATGGCCTCTCACTGGGCCCCGGGGTCTCTTTCTCCAGCATCGGAGCCCTGATCGGCCTGTCCGTAGCAGCCGTGGTCCTCCTGGCATTCATCGTCACCGTGTGCGTGCTCTGTTACCTCTTCGTCAAGTCCAAGCCCCCCGCCAAGCTGGAGACGGGCTTAAGCCTGCAGGCAGCAGGTAAGAGGCTCCGGCAGCCCCGGGGAGGGGAGGCTCCCACTGGCATCCCGGGAAGGAGCTGGGGAGGGGGGGCGGAGCGGCCCCCGTGAGAAAACCCTAGAAATGGGAATGGGTAAGATGCCTGTGTGTCTTCTAGGAACCGTGTCCCTGCGGCACATCCTGGGAACTCTCCCAGTTCTGAGAAACTACATTGACTCCTAGGGGGGAGGGGAGATGAAGGGGAGGGGGTCACCAAAAAGGTGAAATGCTGAGGAGCTCTGCCCTGCACTCACTGCTGAATTTTTCCGAGGAGGACCCGGAGCCCAAGGAGGTCACTGGGAGGTGGATGTCAAAGTGGGACAAATCTTCAAATCGGCTCCGTTTACAGAAGAAGCGGGGGCTCTGTCCAGGGTCCTGGGACCTGGTCAGGGGGACACCACGCCAAACCTACCTGCATACACAGCCACTCTGTCCGTGCTGCCTCAGCCTGGGATGTCAATAAATGGGTTAAATCATGTCAGTGTTACCTCAGGATCACAGAAAATGAGTCTCAGTGTCCAGCGTCCTTAACCCCCACGCAACGAAGCCCCAGTACCACCACCCCACCCCGCCTTGTGGCTCTCAGGTGTTCCAGTGAAGGGAGACCCCGTCTCCCACCCTCCGAGCAGCCCTTCCCAGAGCTCTGGGGCAGCTTCTCCCAAAGGGGTCTGTCCGGACCTCCCATCCCAACTGGCCTTTTGTAGCTTCTCATCGTCCCTCCTCTGATCTGATCTTGGGCCAAAGCGGATCCTTTTTCTGGCCTGCGGCCTTTACTCCTCTTCTCCCCAGTTCTCTCCCTTCTCCGATGGGGACACAATCCTTTCCCACCCTCCTCTTGATCAACTCCGGATTGTCAATGACCTGGGATGCCCAGAATTCAACGGAAAACTCTGGAGGGGCCAGAGCAGTGCGAAGCACAGAGGGACTGCCGCTACCCTCGCTGGATCCTGGATCCCTCCAAGCAATCCAAGTTTTCTCCAAGCAATCCGAGATCTCAGGAGCTCTTTTAGCTTCCATAGCACCCAACTGACTCCTGTTATGCTTGTGGCCCATGAAAACCCCCAGATCTTTTTCACATGATGTGCCACATTATATATACTTATGTCATTTTTTTTTTAATCAAAGTGTACAGTTTGAAGGGCAGATAGAGTGCTGGGCTTGGAGGCAGGAAGAATTCCTTTTCCTGAGTTCAAATCCAGCCTCAGACATTCACTAAGTTAGGCAAGTCATTTAGCCTTATTTGCCTTAGTTTCCTCATCTGAAAAATGAACCGGAGAAGGAAATGGAAAATCAGCCCAGTATGTCTGTGTAGGAAATTTCAAAAAAGGGTCACAAAGAGTCAGACATGATTGAGAAACAATTCAACAACAGCATATAGTTTGAACCCTTTATAGCTACCTTTTAAATTTGAACCACAATTCCATATCTTTGGGGATCATTATTCCATCAGTGATATGTGAGCTTTCCCTTCCCAGTTTTGTGTAATCTGAAATTTTAATAAGCAAACCATCTCTGCCTTCATCCAAATCTTTGGTAAAAAGTCACAGGACCAAGGACAAATCCCTGGGCTTGTTTATAAAGCAAAGAGCCACAAGCAGCAGGGTGCAGTAGGCCCCCTCTCCCCCTCCTCAAAATACCCTGTATTTTTTGATATTTATTTGGTATGTCCATCCCCACAGAGCCAAAGTACACGTGTCTAGCACCATGAGAAGTTCCCACAGAGCAGAGGCCTCCTCTGATCATTCCTGTTGCACGGAGATACATTGTGTTGTCCCCCCCCCCACACACACACACACAAAATATAAGCTCCTTGTGAGCAGGAATTGTTTCATTTGGGGCTTTGTATGCTCAGTGCCAGGCACTGGGCCTGGTACATTGTAAGTGTCTGTTGGTTGATTGAATAATCGCTCGATTGGTACACAACCTTTCTCTTGAGCTGAAAGATGCTTCAAACCCATAGAAAAAGATGGAGGATGAAGAAAAAGCCCAATTATCTCAGTGTGAGAAAGAATTATTTGGGAACAGACTGTGCCAAGGGAAAATCGTCGGTTTGGGAGCTAAAGGAGAACTGAAGGGTAGCCTGATGGGGAGGGAGCACTGGACTTGGAGAGCTAGTTTTGAATCCCATTATACTCCCCTTTCCAGACATGGAAGTACAATTGTAGCTGTGCAGGTTGGTGAAGTAGCACCTGGACTGGGAGGTCTGGAAATTATGAAGACCAAGGACAACTCTGAGAGAAATCATTGATTTTAGACCCCCACTCTAATTACAATCGATATTAATCAGTTTGATAGAATCATATCAAAATCCTGTCTATAAGGCCCCCAAGCTGTGAGCTACAGATTCTAAGTTCACTTGTTTTAACTGGTGATGGTGACCAAATCCAGCATGGCGGACAGCCCGGCTCCACGGAAAGTTCTCCAAAATATTTCTGTGCCTCCCGATCGAGCGCTCATCCATCAGGAGCAGGTGACTAATGGATGACCACTGAGGGCATTGCCTGTGATGGCTCACACCGTCTCCTTCTATCCCTAACAAGAAGCTTGTCCATCTTGTGTGGAGATATTTCTCACTTCACCTAGCCGGTGGCCCTGCTGGCATCTTGCTTATTCCATGGAATTATTCTGTATTTTCTAAAGCTATTCCAAAATGACTGGACATCCATTCCTATAAAAATAGGGGCCCAGAAGGAGGAGGCGTCTCAGATCATAAGGGAGATCTGAGGTCCACTCCATCAGAGGGATCACGGACCCTTAATAAAGTGCCGTTGGCTTGGACCTCTGGCTCAGTCTCTCTTAGTGTAGGCGGGATCATTTTAATCTCCACAGTTCCTGGGTACCGTGGTAGATCGGTTCAGAACTCTCCACTCTGGGCCCGAGATCCCACGAAATCCCACGGATGGAGCCCTGCCCCCCGGGTAACCTCGGCATGTGGTTTGCTGTGTTTTTCAGATGCAGAGCCCCCATCTTTGGAAGAGTCCAGCCGGAGCGGCAGGGGAGCCGTGGGGCCCAACAGCCTCCGAAGGCACTTCTTGAGCCCCCGGCTAGACTGTGACCCACAGGCCACAGACCCTGACCGCCTCTTTCAGAGGTGCTTCATCGCTACCGTGACCACTGCAGATGTCCAGGGCCTCCCCTGAGTCCTGTTCAGGGGGGCTACCTCCCCTCTCTCACCACCTGCCCCCAATAGCCTCAATACTGCCGATCCAACCCAAAGTCTGCTGCTGGGTCATGGCCTCTGATGGCCAGACACCCCTACCCCATTCCTGGCCACTGTGATTCCAATAAAATTCCCTGTTTGTCCACGTGTCTCTAGTCTACTGTGGGCTTCCCCGGTTGGGAGACTGTGCCCCATGTCACAGAAGCACTGAACGTTAACAATGTAAGGAGTCTCTCCGATCCCCATTCAGGCTCAAAAGGAGTTCCTCCTACAGCCCCTCCAGCAAGTAGCTGTCCATCTACTCCCAGGTAACAACAACACAACAACACAACCACCAGTATCAGTGTATTATAATTTATACAACCTTTTACTTCTGTTTCAGTCCCAAAACAAGACAGTGAAAAGGCTACTACATTATTATCCCCGTTTCACAGATGAGGAGATTAAGGAGCAGAGAAGCTGCACAATTTGCCCATTGGCACACAATCAGTTAGTGTTAAAGGCAGGATCTACACCCAGTTCTTCCTGCGGTGATCCAGCATTCTAGCTGCCAGAGGCATTGCCCAGAGCCCTGACCCAGGCACCAGTCCGGGGAATCCCAGATCACAAGCCTTTAAAAGCTTGAATTGTTAGAACCACAGAATTCAGTCCAATAAAGGATAGATAGAAACAACCCCATCTTAGATTTGGAAGCGACCTTAGAAAGTACCCATCCAAAGCATTCATCCAATTTTACAAGTCAGGAAACTGAGGCCCAAAAAGGTGAGGTGAGCTGGACAAATCACACCGAGTATCCTGGCAAAACCAGCACTAATACATGTGTCTCTGCTGCTCATGCCTTCCCCTCGGACATTGTCTTCCCCTATTCTGTCTAGATGTGTGTGCCCATGTGAGGTAAACATGTTCACCCATAGATGGGAGGTCTGATCTACCCTTCCCCAAAGAGACATTACGAGACTGAGCTTCCACCTTGAGAAGAACAAGAGAAGGGTCACAGTTAGGTGACCTCCAAGAGGGGTATGGGTTTAGACACCTCAGATCCCCACATGGGTCCCTCCACCATGTGACGCTCTCCATCCTCTTGCCATCCCAACTGCCTTTCTCTGAAGGCTCTCCAGGTTTTCAGAGTTCTTCCTAAATTTATTCTCTCAGAACTGAAGTTAGCATGCCGGACTTGGGCTGGTCAAGGCAGGGCCAGCAGCCGTCTCCATTCTAGACACCATGTTTCTCTTGATGCAACTGAGGTCAACATTAGCTTTGGAGGAGTTCCGTGTCACATGGTAACTTTTAGCAGTCTTGCAGTCCAAGATCTTTTTCAGAGCCTTTGGAAAAATCACAATTGCCTCGCCAGCCCTTATGACATTGGGGTTTGGGGACCATCAGCATTTGTGATGATTAAATTTCATTTTATCCCAGCCTTTATGGGCCTTTTGACCCTTTCATTCTAGAGTGTTTCTCCTTACAAACTGCTCCTCTTACACAGGAATCTTGCAAGGTAAGTAGTTCAGTATCATTCTTCCCATCATACAAATGGAGACATTGATGGAACAGTGGCTATGGAGTCCCAACCTCAGTGTGTCCAAGACCCCTCCAGGCAGCTTCACAGCTTCCACCACTTGGCTTATATGGAGTCACCAGTTTGATTCCTTCTAAATCCTATTGTCATCCAAGCTAAAGATTACTGAACTATTGTCAACTACGCCCTTGAAACTCCCTGGCCTTTCCATTTACTCTGGAGCTGAACTTTCTTTTGCATGCTAGTTCCCCAATTAGTGTGTGAACTTCTTCAGTTTTTGTTTGTTTATTGGGTTGGGGTTTTTGGCTGAGTTTTAAAAATAAGTTTTGTTTTTGTTTTTTTAATTAAAGCTTTTTATTTTTAAAACATAGCATAGATAATTTGCAAAACCCTGTGTTCCAAATGTTTTTCTCCATTCCTTATGCTCCCCACCCTTCATTAGATGGCAAATAATCCAATATAGGTTAAATATGTGCAGTTCTTCTATGCTTAGTTCCACAATTATCATGCTGCACAAGAAAAATCAGATCCAAAAGGGAAAAATGAGAAAGAAAACAAAAACAAAAACAAACAACAATAAAGTAAAAATACTATGTTGTGATAGATACTTAGTTCTCATAGTTCTCTCTCTGAGTGCAGATGGCTCTCTCCATCACAAAATCATTGGAACTGGTCTGAATCATCTCATTGTTGGAAAGAGCCACATCCAGCAGAATTGATCATGCCGTGTCCCAGGATCTCCTGGTCCTGCTCACTTTCCTCAGCATCAGTTCCTGTAAGTCTCTCCAGGCCTCCCTGTATTCATCCTGCTGGTCATTTCTTACAGAACAATAATATTCCATAATCTTCATACACCATAATTTACTCAGCCTTTCTCCAGCTGCTGGGCATCCACTCAGTTTCCAGTTCCTTGCCATTACACAAAGGGCTGCCACAAACATTTCTGCACATGGGGGTCCCTTTCCCTTTTTTATGATCTCTTTAGAATGCAGACTCAGTAGAGGCACAGCTAGATCCTAAGGTTTGTACAGTTTGAGAGCCCTTTTGTCACAGTTCCATGTTGTTCTCCAGAATGGTTGGACCAGTTCACAATCCCCAGGAATTCCTTCAGATCAGAGAGTCTCATTTTTTCTATTAGCATCCCTAGGGTTTAGCACAGTGTTTGGCACATGGCGCTTTTTTCATTCACTCTTATTAGCTTGCGATCTTGGGCAAGTCATAACCTCCCTGGGCTTTATCTGTAAAATGGCAAATCTAGATGACCTTAAAGGTCCTTCTAGTTCTTTATTTGTAATTGTAGGAAGAAACTGAAATAGCTTAATTTGATCCCAGCTCTCCTATCTACTGTTCTCCCTATATAGTGTGTCAGCCTTGGAGTCAGGGAAACCTGACTTTAAATCTGGCCTCAAACACTTAATAAATGAATAAGTCACTTTTTCTCTCTCTGCTTTAGTTTCCTCATCTGTCAAAAGAGGATAATAATAGCGATAACAGCAATTCCCAGAACTGTGAAGCTCAAATGAGCTCACACTTATAAAGCACTTTGCAAAGCTTAAATCACTATTACAGGTCTGGTTATTTATTCCAGGTGCTCCTTTGTCATGGGTTTTTTTCTCTTACATGATTTGAGGACAGCAATTGGATGCTTTTTTTTCCTAAGGAAGAGGACAAAAATAGGAAGCAGCTGCTCTTGCTTTTCCTCCCCTCAGGTTTAGTCCTAATGAGGCCCCAGTTGGAAAGAGCTCTTCTCCTTCTCTAGGTCAATTCCGCTCCCTCCGTGCCCTCAAAGTAACATATCCCTCCTTCCCGGTGCCCCAGAGAGTGCCAACAAGGACAGGTTGCAGCTGATTGGCTGCAAAGGGAGCCCCCTCTGCTCACCAGTGCTTAGAGACGATCCTGGCTGGTTTTTATTTCTGGCCACATCTCATCAGCCCTTGGGCATCTCATGAATATCCCAACTGAGCCCAGGGTCCCCTGGCTGGAGACTGCACTAAGGTCCCTGGCAGAGAACCCTGAAATCTTAGACTCTGGATTCTCAGAAATCACTGAATAGGATTTCCCTGAATCTCAGAATTATAGCATCTTAAAGGTCAAAAAGACATTAGGGGTCAACTAAGTCTACTTCAATTTACGAACGGGAAACTAAAGACCTGGGACAGGGGAGAAGCAGGGATTAGGGTCTTCAGATCAAGTCTCTGCTATTTGTCACCCTGTGACCTTGGACAAGTCTAGGATCACAGATTTAGAGACGGAAGTCACCTTAGAGATCATGTCATTCAAGCTGCTCATTTTATAGTTGAGGAAACTGAAGCCCAGGAAAAGAGAACAAACTTTCCTAAAGAGGTAGCGAGTGACAGAGTCAGGATTTGAATCCAGACCCTCCGAAATTAAAGTCCATGTATCAGGACACCTTGGGCCTCAGTTTCCTCACCTGTGAAATAAAAGGATTTGATTTGTTGCTCTCCAAGAGAGATCTTGGCTCTGAAATCTCTGAGTGTCCCATCTCTAGCCCAGATCCCATCCTTCTCTGGTCAGGAGCTCATTGCCTCTGAAAAGAGACCATCCCAGTACTGGACAGCTCCGATGAGCAACCATCTAGCCCATCAGAGGGAATGACTATTTGCCCCCTTGTAACTTGCCCCCTTAGTCTGAGAATCCCACCTCTGCCATTTACTTCTTGTGTGAACTTGGAAAAGTCCCTTAAATTCTCTGAGGCTCAGTTTCCTCATCTGTTAAAAAAAAAAAGGGTGGTGGTTGGGGGGGAGCCTTTCCAGCCGTTCTTATAATCCTAATTTGACCCACTGGGGTTAACTAGAGTATCTAGTCTTACAGAAGCTGGCAGACAGCAATCAGATTCCCCTCAGAACGAGCCAGGGATTACGTCAGCATCTCTGCCCATTACTTGCTACCTAGGGAAGATGGGAGATGGGAAGGGAGGGAGAAAATTTTAGGACACAAGGTTTTGCAAGGGTGAATTAAAAACTATCTTTGTGGTATTTTTTAAAATTTATTTTAAAAAATAAAAAGCTATTACAATTTTTAAAAAAATAAGGAATTAGCTGAGGATTTGAGATTCTTGAGAGGGAGTCACTTTGGGGGGAAGGATAGAGCTCTTCCCTTTCTCTTAGCCCTAACCACCCATCCCATTGACAGTCCCTGTCAGAGGGAGCATGAACTGCCCCTCCAAGGGAGAACACAGTGTCTCCACTCTTCCTGGCTCCAGAACTGATGGATTCAGTCCTTAGAGAAGAATGTTTATGTCGTTGTTATCCAATCATCTCAGTTCTGTCTAATTCTTCCTGACCCTATCTAGGATTAGCTTGACAAAAATACGGCAGTGGTTTGCCATTTCCTTGTCCAGCTCATTTTACAGATGAGAAAACCAAAGCAAATAGGGTTAAATGACTTGGCTAGGGTCACACAGTAGGTGCCTGAAACCAGATTTGAATTTGGGTCTTCCTGACTCCAGATGAGGTGCTCCATCTACTGCACCACCTAACTGCCCCAAAATGCCAATGATGCCATTCAAAAGCAAGCTGGGAAAACAGGCAATACCGTCAATTCCACAGCCACAGTTCCCTGCCTCTACAATTAGAAAGGTGTTTTTACTTTGGGACCACGCTTGATCATTTTAGTTACCCAGGATTTAGCTTCAAAGGATCATAGAATCACAGAATTTAAGAAGTAGAGGGGACAATGGAGGTTATCTAGTGAGTATAACCAGAGTATAATTGGGAAATATCAACCCAAAAAATACAGTAGATCATAGACAAAGTTACATATTGTTTGTTCTAAGTCAATATGTAGCCCACAGGGATCCTTATATATGGTTGGTACCCTCCCTCAATTTTATTTGATTTTGACCCCACTGGAATCCCCACTAGAACATACCTGGTAATCATCAAGTAGTTTCTGCTTGAAGACTTCCAGTAAAAGGACCCCACAAATCCTGGCTTTGCTGGCTCTTTCTAAAGGTTGGCTTTGGGTTTGTTGGTTTGTTTTGCTTTTTGAGAAGGTATATAAGGAATAATATGATACATGGATGCACACACACGCACACCTCACACCACACAGATATACATATTACAGAAATGCGGGGAAAGGGAAAGGATACACAAGGTCCCTAGAAAAACTGGACTCAAATTTTAAAGTAGTATTGAGGCCCACAATGTAGCTATCACCCATGGCAGGAGCACATCTCATATCTCTTGTATTTTGGAAGTCCTTTTTTCCTTCTCATGAAGGTCCCTTCGGGTTCCCAAGGCGAGGGCCATTAGAGTATGACGGTATTTTTTCAATCTTGAAGGATCCTTTCCCCAGGATCTAGTCTGTTCCCACTGTGTTTCTATCGGCTCCTAACCCAGTCATGGCTGTTGTGGTAAACGCTGCTTCCAGAATCACAAGATCTCTTAATATTGTGAAGCTTAGAAAGTTATAAGCTGATCGATCCCATCTCTTGTCCTGGTACCTAAGATGAGGAATTAACAACCACAATAAAGAGAAGAGTCCCTATGCTTACAATGCTCCTCTTCCCGTTCCCTTCCCATCACCTTCCAGACAGGAGGGAGAACAGAAGTGCAGCTTCTCTTTTCCCAGAATACTTTCTGCAAACCTTTTGTTATGTCCTTCTGTTCTCAGATGGAGAAGTCTCCTACTGGTCCAGTCTCTCTGACAACATGGTCAATGGGATGGGTGGTTAGGGATAAGGGAAAGGGAGGAACTCTATCCTTCCCCCAAAAGTGACTCCCTCTCAAGGATCTCAAATCCTCAGCTAATTCCCAATTTTTCATTATAATAGCTTTTTATTTTTCCAAATACATGCAAAGGTAGTTTTTACATTCACCCTTGCAGAACCTTGTGTTCTAAATTGTTCTCCCTCCCTTCCCACCTCCCATCTCCCCTAAGTAGCAAGTAATCCAACATATGTGCAATTCTTCTAGGCATATTTCCACATTTTCATGCTGTACAAGAAAAAATCAGATCAAAAGGGGAGAAAGTGAGAAAGAAAAAACAAGCAAGCAAATAATAACAAGAAGAGATGAGAATATTATGTTGTGATCCACATTCAATCCCCCTTATCCTCTTTTTGAATGTGGATGGCTCTCTCTATCACAAGACTATTGGAGTTGCTCTGAGTCACTTCATTGTTGAAAAGAGCCACGTCCATCACAGTTGATCATCACATGAATCCTGTTGTTGCTGTGGACAATGTTCTCTTGTTCCTACTCACTTCACTTAGCATTGGTTCATGTAAATCTCTCTAGGCTTTCTGCAATCTGCTTGCCAACTATTTCTTATGGAACAATAATATTCCATCACATTCATTTACTATAACTTATTCAGCCATTCCCCAACTGAGGGGCACCCACTCAATTTCCAGTTTCTTGCCACTACAAAAAGACCTGCCACAAACATTTTTGCACATGTGGGTCCCTTTCTCTCCTTTAAGATTTCTTTGGGATACAGACTGAGTAGAAATACTGTTGGATCAAAGGGTATGCACAGTTTGATAGTCCTTTGGGCATAGTTCCAAATTGCTCTCCAGAATGGTTAGATCAATATCAGTCACAACTCCACCAACAATGTATTAGTGTCCTCGTTTTCCCACATGATGTAAATTTTTTTAAAAGGTGCTAATTAGGGCTACTAATAAGTAAACTTTTATTTATTGCTGTTTAATCCTGTGTGACTTCATGAATTTGGAATTTTCATAGCAAAGATACTGGAATGGCTTGCCATTTCCTTTTCCAGCTCATTTTACATATGAAGAAACTGAGGCAAATGAGTTAACTCACACAGGTAGTGTCTGAGAACTGAACTGAATTCACCAACAATGTATTAGTGTCCTAGTTTTCCCACATCCCCTCCAACATTTATCATTCTCTTTTCCTGTCATCTTAGCCAATCTGAGAGGCGTGAAATGGCATTCTTCTAATCAATAGTGATTTAGAGCATTTTTTCATATGACTAGAACTAGCTTTAATTTCTTCAGGTGAAAATTGTCTGTTTATATCCTTTGACCATTTATCAATTGGGGAGTAACTTGCATTCGTATCAATTAACACCCTATTTTTAATACTCAGCTCAAAGATCGAACTTGATTTTCTCAACCAATAACAACTCCTTGTTATTGACCCCCCCCCCCTTATGCAGTCATTTGCCTTTCATCTGGTGGCACTAAATCTAATGGCCCAGAGAAAATGGTTAATGCTGTGATGAAGTGATAAGAAAATTCTTTAATACTTAGATTACAGGTCAATCAATTCAGATAGAGTATCTTCCCTCTGTCATTAAATTAATGGGGATGGAGGTTATAATCCACACTTACTCTAGGTTCTCATGTGCTTCCTAGCCCAGAGATTCTGTGTTCCAATCCTCCATCTTCCAAAGTAATTTATAGTTATAATGTTCTGTATTCCAAGACGTTCTCAGCCCAAACACTCTCTCTTCTAAGGTCCCTCCCAGCCTCCCTCTGAGGCTCCTCCTAGCCCTGACATTCCCTGTTCTGAGGCTCCTCTCAGCTTTGACATTCCCTGTTCCGAGGCTCCTCCCAGCTCTGACTTTTTTGTTCCAAAGTCCCTCCTAACTCTAACATTCCATTCTAAGGTCTCATCCCAACGCGGACATTTTGTGTTCTAAACTCCCTTTCAGCTCTGACATTCCAAGTTCCATGCTCCCTCTCCAATTGGACGTCACCCTGTGCTATAGTTGCTTCTATAGCTCTGTCTGTGAATACATTTTTTAATTTTTTATCCAGATTTGTGATTTCATTAGGTGTAGGGAGCTCACAATGTGGAAACCCCTTCTACCAATGCTGACGAATAACTGTTCTATAGTCTGTAGCCTTACAAAGAGGCCCTGAGAAGTTAAGTGTCTTTTAGAACCACTAAAGGAGTCCCTGCTCCCACTGATGCTGGCAGGTCGGTTCTTCTCCCTATAGGATTCTAGGGGTAATCTTGAGTAGCCAGAGTTTCCTAATCTTTTTACCAATGAGCCCCCATATTGATTACTAGACAGCCTCAACTAGCTGTTGTCATTGAAATGCCAAACAGTTGGTAGGAAGAACCATCACCAAAAAGTCTGAAGAAGTTTCTCCCATAAATATTCACTGGAACCATAGAGAGAGAGGGAACAAACTTAAACTACAAATGATGGGGACTACGTGTAGAGAAAACACACAGCAAAGGTACACTTTACAGATCCTGCTTCTTGGAACTCCTGGTCTTCTTTCACAGAAAACTCATAATATTCCTCTTTGATATAACTGTTGAACTCCCTGGCCCTTGAAGAATCCTAATGTCATCTTTTCTTGATATATCTAAGTTTGTCTTGAATGGATTTCAGCTTCTTTTTTTAATCTTTTATTTTTTTAGGTCATATATGTTTGTTCACTTTTTACATATTGCCACGAGTCATGTTGGGAGAGAAAAATTAGAACAAAAAAGGAGAAAAATCACGAGGGGGAAAAAAAGACGGCAACAAAAGGTGAAAATAGTATGCTGTGATCTGCAGCCAGTCTCCAAAATTTTCTCTTTGGATGTGGATGACATTTTCTATCCAAAGTTTAGTGGGATTGCCTTGGATCACTAAATTGTTGAGAAGAGCCAAGTCATCATAGTAGATCATCGTACCATCTTTCTGTTGCTGTACATCCAAAGGTTTCCTGGTTTTGCTTGCTTCGCTTAGCATCAGTTCATACAAGTCTTTCTAAGCTTTTCTTCTCAGCCATTGCTGCACTTGGGAGATTGCTATTGTAGCTGACTCCATAGTGCTTAGAGTTAGGAAGATTAACCTTCCTGAGTTCAAATCTGGCCTCAGGTACTTTGGAGGTGTGTGACTCTGGGCAAGTCACTCACAGTTTCCTTATCCATAAAATGAGCTGGAGAAGGAAATGGCAACCACTCCAATATTTCTGTCAAAGAAACAAAAACAAATGGGGTCATAAGGAGTTGAATATGAATGCCAAGGCAAGGCAGAACCACAAGAATTTATTAAGTACCTACTGTGTGCCAGTACTAAGTACGAAGGATACAAGCAAAAAGGAAAACAGTCTGGTGGATTCCTGAATTCACAGTTTGCTTGAAGGGACTTGAAAAAAGTAACAGTTTTTCCACCTCCTCCCAAGCAGCTTAGCTGGTCAGTCTATCTCTTCTCTGATATTATTCACTCGAGCCTCCAATCCAGTATGATTTCTCCACTACTAATGAACAATAAATAACATTCCAGCTCCATTTAACTAAGATATTTTAGCATCAACAATAGGATATTTGATGTGAATATACAGCAAGGGCAGAAGCACAACCATTTCTCCCCAGAGACTTGGGGGACACACTCTCCCTTATATCACCTCGATCTTTCGGAAGAATGAGCTCTGAGTTCTATATAACATTGATCCCACCAAGTAAATGTCTAAATGCTGCTTTGCCTCTGGTTCTGTCCCTAACTCAACTACCAAAGGAGCTGGGGTTCCCAAAGGTCCCAAAGGCCACTGCTTGATTCTCGAGACATCTGGCTTTTAAAACTCCAGTTGGCCTTTACTCTCAGACCTCTACCTCCAATCTCCTTCATCTAGAATAAAAGAATAATCAATGATAAATAAATAAACAAACAGATAGATAGGTAAATGAATGAATGAATGAATGGAAAGATAGATAGATAGATAGATAGATGGATATAGATAAATGAATTAATGGATAGATAGACAGACAGACAGACAGAAAGATACAATGATAGATAGATAGATAAATAAAAGAATAATCAAAGAGAAGTTAAAGATTGTCTGGATATACTTTCAAGTCCCCATAGGGGCTGCATTAGTCGAGGCAACCTCATGCATATTCATGAGGCCTGAGCTTTTTGCCAGTCCTTAATCATAAGGACTTTTCTTACATAGTAAGGAAAATGGAGTTGAGACAGGTTTAGGTGGCTCACCTATGATCGATCATTCAGGGCATAAGTGGCAAAGCCACAGGGTTCAAACATATCTTGCTATAACACATTCAGCCTTCTTTCTTTTGCACCATCCTGCCATTATAAAAATTAATAAAAATAAGGGAATAAACCAAATCA
Source organism: Sarcophilus harrisii (assembly GCF_902635505.1). NCBI lineage: Eukaryota > Metazoa > Chordata > Mammalia > Dasyuromorphia > Dasyuridae > Sarcophilus > Sarcophilus harrisii. Next base: position 23,791,056 of record NC_045429.1, on the reverse strand, counting down.
GGAATAAAATCACAAGTAAAACTATAAATTCCTAATTTTCCAAGGAAAAAGAAAACACATACACTTTAACAAAGCAATAACTAGAGAATTCAGGGTATACAATATGGGACTCGAAATCAGAAAAACAAATTCAATTCTGGCCTAATTTAACACTTTGCTTTCTCAGGCTTAGTTTTGTCATCTGTCAAATGGAGACAAAAATAACACCTTCCTTCCAGGGTATCAATGAGAATAAAATTAGGCAAATCTTAAAGCACTAAAGACTAACTTTTAACTTTTATTATTATTTTCTTCTGTCCCCATCCCACCTTTTTTTTCCTCTCAGTGTATTTATTGGATTATCTTTTTATTATTTTTTTTTATCTCATTGTTGCCATAGGTCTTTGACATCTCTACTCTCCAGTCTGCAAATCATTGAACCTTATCTTTGCAGAAGAATTCTTTTTTAAAAAGGGTTTATTTTATTTTTAATAGCTTTTTATTTTCCAAATACATGCAAAGATAGTTTTCAACATTCACCCTTATAAAACCTTGTGTTCCAAATATTTCTCCCTCCCTTTTCTCCATCTCCTCTCCTAGACAAGCAATCCAATCTATGTTAAACATGTCTGATTCTTACAGAATTCTAACTGCTAATGATTCATAGGAAGAGAAAGGCAGAAAGACAGAGACAGAGAAGACAGAGATGGAGAGATAGATATAGAGATACAGAGAAAGAGAGAGAAAAGGAAGGAGAGAGAGACAAAGAGATGGACTGGGTTATATAGATAAAGATAGACAGAGAAAGAAAGACAAACAGGGAGAGAGAGGGAGGGAGGAAGGGAGGGAAGGAGAGAAACAGAGAGACAGAGATAGAGATGGACAGAGGATAGAGACAGCCAGACAGAGATGGAAACAGAGGGAGACAGAGATAGAAAGAGACGAACAGACATAGAGACACAAAGAGAGACAGAGACAAGTGGGTAGGTTGGTAAATATAGGCTGTTGCCTCTCACCCTAGATGGGTTCAAATATGAGGTGACATAAAAAAAATCATCAACATGATCAGAAACAGCAGGAATGAAAGTGACAACCAGACTTGTAAACTGGACCAATGAAGATGGGAATCCCCACGAGATGTACTGTACTATAAATAGCCATTGATAAGAAACTGATAACAAAAGCCTCCTATGAATTCAGTGACATTTTAAAGTAAATTTATATTTTATTTTCTATTTTCTTCAATATAAAAGCATTTACATGGCATGTCCAAAACAGAACTCATCATCTTTCCCTATAAAGTAGTCCCCACTACCAAAATTCCCTATTCCCACTGAGAGGGAATCCTTCTGGTCACCCAAGTTCACAATCTCAACATCATCCTTGATGCTTCATTCTCTCAACCTATATATCCAATTAATTGTTTTATTGCTTTTAATTTTTTTATTTAAAAAAAAGTTTTATCGCTTTTAAATTTAATTTGCATTGTTAACATTTTATTTTCTCCCTAATTTTAACCTATTTTCAGTTCTCAATTCTATGTATTTTTCAGTCAACCACATGATGGTTAAAGTAAGATTTTACAAATAGGCCTAAATTCAAACCAATATTGCCTTTACCGGCCATCTCTCCCTGCTTGTCAAATAAATCAAACGTTTGCTGATTAGGGCACTTTTTAGGCTTTTGATTTATTCCAGTGAAACACCTGTATAAAATTGTTTTAATCAGTGTCAATATCATCTCTACTGTCTTCATCCTTTTTTTACTGCCAAGGCTTATTTAAATAGATCAGAGTTAAGTTGTTTCAATTGCATGCCATATATTTTTCTGATTAATTTTCTTCCTTCTAGCTTCATATAAATTCTTATCTTTGTTCTGTCAGTGATCTGATTGAATTCAAAACAGCTAACTTGGGCAAAACTCTCAAATCTATAATAAATCTTCTTCTGTCTTTTTGAATTGTTGTTTGGTGTTTATCATATCTAGAGTCTGCTGGTCCTTTTCTCCAAGAAAATGTTCATGTTGTAAAGGCTCAAGACTTTTATATTCTCAAAAAGTCTTGGAGAGGAGGGGTGGTTGCCCATCAACTGCAGAATAGCTATTCAAATCATGCTATATGAGTGTAATCGGATAAATCGAATACTATGGTGCTGTAAGAAATGATAAAGGAGATGGTTTCAGAGAAACCTTAGAAGATTTGTATAAACTGAGACAGAGGGAAGTGAGCAGAGTCAGGAGACCAATTTATAAGATAAACAACTTTGAAAAATTTGAGAACTATAATCAAGGTGCCAAACACAGTTGCAGAAGACTCATGATAAAGCATACTACTCACCTCCTAAAAGAGAAGTGATAGACTCAGAGTGTAGATAGATAGATAGATAGATAGACAGACAGACAGATAGATAGATATGGCCAATGAGGGAGTTCGTTTTGCTTAATTATACATATGTTACAAGCGTTTTGGTTTTTCTTTTTCTTTTTCAATGAAATCAGGAAGAGAGAAAGTAGATATCTATTAATCAAAATTAATTTAATTGAATTTGAAAAAAGTCATTGATCTCTCTTTCCTCATCATTTTTAATAGAATTCTTACCATCCTCACCTATTTCCATCTTTGCACTGAAAATACCAAGAATTAAAATGTATGTTAATTTAACTTGGAGAGTCTCATCAACTTCTCCAAAGTATTTCTCTGCTTTTTTGTTCTCTGTAACATATGTTGGTACATAAGTTTCAAATGTTTTCATGATTTTTGTTCAAGCATTTAATGAGAGGATTATCACAAGATGACCAGATGATGCAGAAAATGAAGTTTTTTTTTACATTTGGATGTGTAATCAAATCAACTTTACCAACTTTTATTTCTGTCTTCAAAGAACACCTGGGAACTATCCTTTCATTAAGTTATAACTTATTTCTTCTGGCTTTATTTGTAGCAAGAATATCAAGATGTTTTAATTCATTATTCGTGGAATTTATCACTTGATCACTGGACATAAGAATCTCAGATTTAAAGTATTAACAGCCAAGTTTATAGATGATTTAAATACTGTTTAAATCAGCATCTCATGCCACCATCACTGAAGAATAAGCTGTAATGTTCTTTATTTCACAGGTTGTCATAGCTACGTCATCACTGAGTAGCCAGCTTACTATTGCTAACCTCTTTCTTCCATTGGGGGATGGAGAAATAACGTTTTCATCAGTTCCACCCAATTGGTCCTTTCACTGCATGGAACTCCATAGCACTTGCTTTCTCTACCCTGAGAGGGAATTCTAATAATATTGATAATCCACCTGAACAATTCAGCAATGATTTACAAACTCCCACTTGATCATACCCTCTTTTTACCAGTGATTTTGAATACCAGGCTGCCTTTATTCAAATCTCATTCTGTATCCTCCATTCTGTCCACTCTCTAATCCTCCTCTACATTCCCTCCAACCAACCACCTGTTCAACGTCTTCTAAATCCTATCCTTTCCACTGTGCCCTCTAGAATGCCTGTTCTATAAGTAACCAACTAGACTTTCAGGTTGTCTTTTCCTTCTCCTTTCATCTTCTATATTTTACTGAACCCTTGCTCTCTCTTGATGACTGACCTCCCCTTCCATTACTCCCTCCTGTCAATTCACCTGTGGGGGTGGGTGACTTGGAATGCTCCTTGTTCTTCTTGCCACTTCCAAGATCTCCCTTTACTCTATCACTTAGTAATGTGTTCTCCTTTGTGGTTCACTCAAACCACATCTATACCCAATCAAGATTATACTAACTGTTGTCTATGGACCTCTGAACCATCTCCCTTCTTTTCTCAATGAGTTCAATATCAAGCTTACAGTTTCTTTCTTCCTCAATGCCTTCCTTTATAGTAGGGAACTTCAACATATATGTTGAAACTCCCTCAAACTCCTTAATCCCTCCCCTAATTCCTAAACTAACTCATTTCACATGACCTGCTCCTGTACTCTGTCTCAGACCCTATCTCATGTTCCTTGATCTCCTCATAACCCATAAATGATGTTTAGAAACTCATTAAAATTCTCTTATCTATCCATAATCTTTGTCATTCCACTTCTCCCTGTGCCATCCAGTTCCAAATCCTGTTCTTCATCTTCACAGAAACTTTAATTCCTTGTCCCTTATTGCCTTTACAGGATATCATTCCTATCCTGGCTATATTCTCCCACCTTCTTCATTTTGACTCTCTAGTGAACCAATCCAGCTCTACATTGTCTTCTCTTAGTTCCTGGGCCTCTTGATTTTATCACTGATTTTGCCCTGACGAGCTCAGTTTTTTAATTACTCCTACCATCTTCTGCCTTTTCTTTTCACATATTACTGAATGAAACCGGACAAATCACAAAAGCACGCCAACTGGATCCACTATAACTCCATAGTGCTTAGAGTTAGGAAGATTAACCTTCCTCTCTGCCTCAATGTTTCCATTTGTAAAATGAAAGCATTGGACTTGACAGCCACTAATCCTGTTCTTCATCCTCACAGAAACTTTAATTCCTTGTCCCTTATTGCCTTTCCAGGCTATCATTCCTATCCTGGCTATATTCTCCCACCTTCTTCATTTTGACTCTTTAGGGAACCAATCCAGCTCTACATTGTCTTCTCTTAGTTCCTGGGCCTCTTGATTTTATCACTGATTTTGCCCTGACGAGCTCAGTTTTTTAATTACTCCTACCATCTTCTGCCTTTGCTTCTTTTCACATATTACTGAATGAAACCGGACAAATCACAAAAGCACGCCAACTGGATCCACTATAAGTTTATGATACATCATTTCAACTGGGCCTTCACTGCAGCAAGGCAATCTTTTTATACTCTCCTAATTGACTTGTTATCCCATTCAATACAGCAGTTCTTCCAAACATTTTTAATCCTCCTCAAACCTTTAATAGCTTCCCCTCCTTTACCGTGTAAGCCAAAAATCTTGCCTCATATTTCATGGGGGGAAATTGAGGTTATTTGCCTGCTTTTTCCCTTCTTCTTATCTTAAACTATTTAGATATCTTCTACCAGAATAGTGGAGCAGTAAGTAGGTTTGACTGCTGACTCTGTGTATATAGGGTGAGAGAGAGTGAGGGGCCAGGAGAAAGCCAAGATCATTAACCGGGGAGACTGGTGGCACAGAAATAAGCTAGTCTGGAAGCAGGGAGTGCTTGAGAGAAAAGATGAGCCCAGTTGTACATACCTTAGGTCTGAGATGTGTTCAGCTGGAAATGTCCCGTGGGAAATCAGTGACCCAACCCTGAAGCTCTCAGTGAGAAAATGGTTCTGGAAACATAGATCTGGGAGTGACCAGCACAAAGTCGCCAGGTAAAACCATGAGAGCTGACAAGGCCCTGGCAAGAATTGCCAGGGATATAAGGAGACCTGAGATTGAATCCCCGGTTACAGGGAGGAGTGAGAATGAAATGCTGGCAAAGGCAACTGAGAAGAAAAGAGACATGTGTCCAAAAAAACAGGAAAAGGGGGGGATTCAGGTGCAGGAGGTGGACCACGAAACCAAATGCACCCCGTAGGCTGAGAAGGACTATCAAACTTCATCTTAAGGATCATCTTTCTTTCCCATGTATTAATAGGTCAATACTTCCGTGGCCTCTATTTCCTTATCCATAAACAAGATCGTTGGATGAGCAGCATTTAAGAGCTTTGAAACGGAGGTCCCAGCAGTTCCCACCAGCCACTCCCCCCCAGGCCTTTGGCTGAACGTCCAGGTGGGAGTTGCTGAGACGGAGAAGATTTCAGTAGACAGTGTTTTATCTGACTTTATCCACTGCTCAGCCTCTTTCTCCCTTCCCCCAGATCAATCCGGAAAATATCTCCTTGCTCCCGGAGCCAGTTATCCCCTCTAGATGGAATTGATTGAAATGGGCTTAAACTGGCTGGTAATTGAAGGACCCCAGTAGAGCGTCTGAGGGCAATCAGACTGTTAACCATCAAACACGAGGAACCCCAGTGCTAAACAGCCTGTGCCCATTAATTAGCGCCGTAACTCTGGGGTTTGGAACCCAGGGAAAAACGGCTTCTTTCCATGCCCTTCATCAGGGGAGGCGGGAGCCAGCAGGGCTCTGGCACCTGAGGTAAGGCATCCTCAAGGCCCAGATCGCATGCTAACATTTCCTCCATGAATGTTCCACCCACAACGGAAGAGCTCTCATTCTCCTTTTCATCTCCTGCACCGGGAACCTAATTTGTGCCAGGGCGATTGTGAGGATAAGAGAACAGATATATAGTATTTTGTAAACCTTAAAGTGCTATGGGACAGTACTTGAAAAGCTCTGGGTAGCAAAGGGATTTCGCTAACCAAAGCCTTCTGTGATTCCTGTCCTTGGCAAGTAAGCAGCTCTCCAGAAACAGACACTGTGCAGAGTCAGGATTGGGGGTGGCCGTCCAGAGGTCCCCAGTCCAGTGAGATCAAGGGATGGCTGCTCAGCAGCAGCAATCGAGGAAGGCTTCTGGATTGGGGGGAATAGCTAATAATAAGAGGATCAGCCTCTTATTTTACCAGGATACATGTAGTGGTAATTGTTCAGATAGTACCTGGCTAAAGATGAGAGGGCTTAATTAACAGTCCTGTTAATTAAGTCTATTTGGAAGAAGTATAAGGGTCAACCTCCCAAGAATTAGCTATAATAATAGGTCAGGTCAATTTTCTGATGTCTATATTTTCTGGACACTAGAAAAGGGAATGAGCATCTATGCTTAGCATGTCTTATCTACATAGGAATAAATTACCTGTCCCCTACTTGACATATTATACACAGAGTAATATCCTCAGACATAAGGTATAATAATGTCATCCACAGGATAACAATGTGTGGAATCTAAACAGCCAAAGAGCAGGAAACAGGGGAGCCCCCTCTTACTAGAGATCAAGTTCCCCAGGACAGATCCCCATCCAATACTTAAGTTGAGAGACGGTCATTGAGCTCACATTTAAGAATCTATGGTCCTACACTTTGTTAAGCCGTAGGGATACCTGAATTCAAATCCTATCTTAGCGACTTTCTAGCTTTGTGACTCTAAGCAAGTCACTTCATCTCTCTGCCTCAATGTTTCCATTTGTAAAATGAGAGCATTGGACTTGACAGCCACTAAGGTCCTTACCAATCAATGACCCGATAAAGAATTCATTTTAGATTTTTTTTTTCCTTTAAAGAAACTCCATCTTGTAGGATGTCTCTTATTCATATATAGATCCCCAAGGCAAAGCCATCCTGCTTGATCAAAGGCCTTTTTTCTCCTCATCTAAGAATCTATCCCAAAGTCATTTTCCTGGCAGGGGTCAAGTGCAGATTCCCACAGTTTCATTGCTTCTCACTATTTTTCCTCAAACTCCTAAACAGCTGAGATCTTTCCCTTGCCTCTAAAAATGAAGGTTGCAGAGATGTGTCCGTCTCCACACAAATGGAGGAGTCTTGTATGGCATCTGAGTTCCTGGGAATCACAGATAACACACTAGGGAATCATCATATTAAATCTTTTGCTCAAAGTCTTTTGAGCAAAGATAAAGGAAATGAGTATTCTAATTCTATTCTTCACCCTGTCCCTTCCCCATATAGCAACCACTGACCCAGAATCCCCGGGAATTAAACAGCTAAAGGAGCATCCTTTTGAAAATTCAAAGAGAGGAATTATAGGGTATAAAAAAGACCATTGGCAAGCCACATTTAGCATTGCCTTCCGACGAGAGTTGTGTCTCCAAACCAGTGAGTGTACATTTCCCTGGTACACAAACACTTGTAGCAATTCTAATCTTCAATCTTCCTACGGTTCCATCTGTTGAATATATACATACATATATATATATATATATATATATATATATATATATATATATGTGTGTATATATATATATATGCACCCTTTAATAAATTTCATTAGGATACATAAGGTTTTAGTTTGGTTATCATTACATTTTTAGCGTGGCTGCCATTTCTCACATACACACACATATCACTCAGAATTGCTGTCAAATCACTTGATTCTTATGATTGTTGTCTCTTGAACTCCAGGACATTCCTTTCTTTCCTCAATGAGTTCTGCTCTTGGTTCAGTCAGTCAATCAATAAACATTAAACACCCACTCCTATGTACTAAGCACTGGAGACAAGAAAGGAAAAATATAATCTCTGCTTTTGAAAAGTTCAATTATATGAGGCGGAAATAGGAAATCATCAATAGAGGGAAGATATGTAAGGGGAATGGGGGAAAGGCTTCTATTAGATGGAGGAATTTTAAGTAGGACCTGAAGGAAGAGAGACAGAGATGAGAGAGGGGAGAGGTTTTTCTCTCCTCCCAATCTCCCCAAATTTTATACTTTTTCCTATAGCAAGTAGGGAACTTTAACGTAAAAAGTGATACTCCCTCAAACTTCCTTTCATGTTCCTCAATTTTCTCACACAAAGGCATCACTTCCATGTTCAAGAATTCTGAAATTCCTTGATCTGATATCTGTTGTCATTCCACCTCTTCTTTGATCTTACAAAGTGAAAGCCTGCTCCTAAACTGAGTAGAGAGTGGAGGATTTGCCCTTCATTCTCGAGGAGGACCATGACATCAGGGATGTCATCATATGCAAGTGAATTGGATTGAAATGAGGGAGGGTTGTGCAAAGTCACCAGTCTCACTTTTTCCTCCAGAGCCATTTGCGTCCATTGACCAGAGAGAGATCAGGACAACTAGAAATGAACTAGCTTGCAGTGGGAGACCTCGGTCTTAAAAAGGAAAGGAAGATTAGGAAAAATTACCTCACATAATGAAGGTGTACAAGTAGATTGTACTCTTTAACTAAAGAAGAACAAGGAAGACGGAGTGGAGAGGAGTTGCTGGCCCTTGAACGTCACACATTTAAACTGGTCAAAGGAAGGCAGAACACAACCCCATTGATTTAGGTACAGAAATATATAGCTCTTAAAAGGGAAAGAAAAGAAGGAGGAAGGGGGAATTAGAGGGAGGGTAGATTAACGGAGAGAGATTAGTTCTAAGCAAAACAAACTCTGAGGATGTACCCCCCCCCAAAAAAAAGCCTTTTTAAAATGGCAAAGAATGGGAATCTTTCCATAAATTAGAAAATGATTTGATAAGTTCTTGGTATATAAATGGATGGAATACTATTTGCTATAGGAAATTATGAATTCAGATGGTTTCAGAAAGACTTCATATGAATTGATGCAGTGCAAATGATCAGAACCAGGAGAACCATTTATACAATGACAGTAATATCATGAAAGCAAACAATTTTTGAAACTGAGGAATTCTGATCAGTATAATTACTAACCATTACTCCAAAAGGCAAATATAAAATATATAACTCAATTACTATAAAGAGATAAAGGTCTTATAATGCAAAATGGAACAAACATTTTTGGATATGGACAAAGTGGAATTTTGTTTTGCTTGACCATATATGTTCATAACAGGGGTTTTGTTTATCTTTCATTGCCAGCATTGAGAAGCCTGGTTAGGAGACAGATTCTGCTGATTTAAACTTTTTAATTAAAAAATAAAGTGAAAAATTACCTTCTAGAATTTTTCCAGGAATCCAAATTCATTTCCTTAATTTTTAAAAATTGGGACAATATTCAATCTTCTCTAATTTCAGTACTTCTCCCATCTTCCGTGAACTTTCAGACCCCAATGCCAGTAACTCAACAGTTTAGTAGCTAGCTCTTTCAGTTCCCTTAGTGTAATTCATCTGGACTTGGTGGAAAGGGTAAGTTTTACCCAGGTAGTCATCAATTCTGAATCACAGAGATTAGAAAAGAAGAAGGTGGGAGTTTGCTTATTATAGTACAATTTGACTAATTGTTTTGCCCTCAAGGGTCCTATGATGATGGAAGGTAAGCATCAGTTTGTTCCTGTTCTGTCTCCAGAGTAACAAGGATATAGGTTTTGGCAACAGTCAGGAAATAGATGGTAAGTCAATAAATAACTAGTGACTCACTAAAGACCTGGTGACTGAGGTGACAAATGCTCCAAATAAAATAAAAGGATGACAACAGGAAAAAAAGAAAAAAGAAAAAGAAAAGGAGCCCTTCAAGAAACTGGAAACTGAGTGGATGCCCATCAGTTGGAGAATGGCTGAATAAGTTGTGGTATATGAAGATTATGGAGTATTGTTGTTCTGTAAGAAATGACCAACAGGATGATTTCAGAGAGGCTTGGAGACACTTACAGAACTGATGCTGAGTGAAATGAGCAGAACCAGGAGATCATTGTACACAGAAACATAAGACTATACGATGATCAATTCTCATGGACATGGCTCTTCTCAATAGTGAGTGATTTGGGGTTGTTCCAATGATCTTGTGATGATAAGAGAGAGAGACTATGGGAACTGAGGGTGGTTCACAACATAGCATTTTCACTCTTTTTGTTGTGGTTTGCTTGAATTTTATTTTCTTTCTCATTTTTTTTGATCTGATTTTTCTTGGGCAGCAAGCTAATTCTATAAATATGTATGCCTATTTAAAAAAAGAAAAGAAAAAGAGCTCTTACAGGAAAATCTCAAAGGAAAACAAACAGAAAGAACAAAGAAATGAGTAAGAAAAATGGGGGGGAACACAATTACCTTAAGCAATGTGAGATAAAAAAGAGCTGGGAAAGCAAGACCATAACAGAAACAACTCTACCCATAGATGATGGAATAGCTAGACTTCTAGAACTTCCCCAAAGATTAGATAGCAAAGCTCTGGACTTTGTAACCAACTTTTAGAGCCAGGTTGGTCACATTTCTCCCCACTTCAAGGTTCCTCTTTGTGACAGCTGAGTTTTCATCGAATGCCATCATCTTACATCTCCATTCCATTATGTTCTTCCCAAGTTCAATTGCCAGTTACAGTTAATATTTCCCTTCTGTGCTCTATACCTTCCCACGATTAGCAACTGGTTTCATTTAACCAAGCAATATCAATTAGCTTTTGCAAAGGGATTTATTGAGAAGAAATAGCAAGAACAGAAGCCCATCTCATTCCCTCAAACCAGGGATTCACTTCATCTCAGTCCCTGGAGAGAGTAGTTGTTACAAATATACAGCAGTTGACACAAAGCATTTGTCCCCTGCAAGCTCCCCTCTGAATGCAGCAGTTATTCTGGAAAGCTGAATCTTGGCAACTGAGTCTGATTTAATACTGTACTGGATCCTAGAGGTCACTGCTCAGGGTCTCACTGGTAGCAAACTGACACAGACTACCTGCCTCTATTGAGATCTCACAAAGCCTCGCCCATTCCAGCTCCAATTGGGGGGAGTCCTTCACACTCAAAGAGGACCCAAATAGTATCATTAACATTGGGGTCAAGGTACAGTGTGTCCGGCTGTGACTGATGGTCCTTCCACAGGTCGAGCCAAAATGAGCACAAATAGCAGAGAATGGTCCCTTACTCTGTTGTACTGCAGCCTCAGAGGCTGCATTGATTACACAATCATGTGCAAACAAAAAGTCTCTCACCAATTCTCCTTCTTGGCTTGTAGCTGGGGTAGTGCTGTGTAATAGCTGATATCGATGCCGTTTTCATCCTTGATGAGGGCTTTTGACAACAATGCTGAAAACATGCTAAAAAGCAAGGGAGCAAGCACGTAGCCTTGTTCTCTCCACTGGTGATTGGAAAAGCATGAGAGCGTATCCAGTCTCTGCACGCATGTTAATGTGAAAATCTACAATTCTGATGAACTTCTCTGGACAGCCAAATTTTGCCATGATCTTCCACAAGCTCTCCCAACTGATGGTATCAAAGGCTTTGGTCCAATCAACAAATGTATGCAGACTTGTGTTCTGTTCCTAGCATTTCTCCTAGAGTTATCAGGTAGCCAACACCATATTGACTGTTCCTCGGCTCTTTCTGAAGTCACACAGGTTCTCAGGTATATCACCATCTTCCAGGTGAAGGATCAGCTTAAGAAGGGTTCTGGCAAGAATCTTGTCAGCATTGACCAAAAGAAAGATTCCCCTGTATATGTCATAAAAACAATCTATTTCTTTTTCCTTTAAGAGATGAATAGAGACATCTCCTGAAGAATACCTCCTCTTGCTTTATAACCTGGCAGATTTGATCTTGATCTCCTGAAGAATACCTCCTCTTGCTTTATAACCTAGAAGATTTTACTCAGCTTTTGTATGAGTCCCTGCCTCGTAATTCTCATTTGAAATAGAATCAGCACTAGGTACTTTGCCACAGAAGTCTAATGGCATTCAAAACCTCTTATTCAACTGAAATTTCAGCTAGAGAGTGATTAACTTAACCATAGCTTCAGCATGGGTTGATGATAATCTGTTGAGAGTGCTATGGAAGTGCTGAGGACATCTCTCCAGGATTGTGTCCTTATCATTAATCAATTGGTGCTGAGTAATTGAGATGCACCATAGGCATTTGGCCCATAAATAACCTTAAGGGCATCATAAAAGTGCTTTGGATTGGTACTCTTAGCATAAAACTAAATTTCACCTGCCTTCTTACTGAATCAATAATCCTGAATCTCTTCTAAGCTTCATTTGTATTTTACTTTTCATGGAGTTAAATGCTGCCTTCTTAGAAGTGGACAAACTATCCTGCTGGTTATTATGTGGAGATCTCATTTTTCATTTATTGGCTTCTGAATTTCCCCATCATTTTCATCAAGCCAGTTTCCAAGTGTTCTAATCCAGACAAGCAAATGCAGTGCTGTACCCCAAATCTCTGGAAGTTGCCCACTTCTTTTCTTCACTGTGTGCTGACTCAGCTTTTCCTCCAACTTAGCAAAAGAACTGGTCTCACTAGGAGAAACACTTTCATCTGTAGAAGTTGAGTCTTCTGGTAATCATCTTGTCTTGGGGCTGCAGCTTTTGTTGAATATGAATGTTTAGCCTGGAGAGGATAAGTCTATAATCTGCCCAGCACTTTGTGCCACACACTATCTTGTCACTCACATCCTGCCCATTGTCTCTTTTTCTTACAATCACATACTCTATAACATGCCAGTGTTTGCTGCGAGGGTGCATCCATGAAATTTCATTGTATTCAATGAAAGACTATTGACGATGAGGTCATGAGACTCACAAGTCTCCAGTGGTAAGTATTACTGTTTCCAACTCCGTTCCTCTCTAGGACTTCCTGTGATGACTGATAGTCTCTGCCTGCCTAGTCTGCTTAAAGTCATTCAGAATTATAAGCTTCTTCTCTTTGGCCTATTGATGATGAGCATCTTCAGATCATCACAAAGTTTTTCTTTGACCTCATTAGAAAATTGAGTGGATGCCCATTAGTTGGGAAATGGCTAAATAAGTTATACTAAATCAATGTGATGGAATATTATTATAGTTCTATAAGAAACGATGCGCAGGCTGATTTCAATAAAGCCTGGGAAGACTTACATGAACTGACACTGAGTGAAATGAGCAGAACCAGGAGATCATTGTACACAATAACAGCAAGATTATGTGATAGACTTGACTCTTTTCAACAATGATGTGATTCAAGGCAATTCCAATAGACTTGTGATGGAAAGTGCCATCCACATCCAGAGAGAGAACTATGGAGACTGAATGTGAATCAAAGCATAGTGTTTACACCTTTTTGTTGTTGCTTGTTTGTTTTTACCTTCTGATATGATTTTTCTTGCACAAATGTGACAAATATGGAAATATGTTTAAAAGAATTACACATTTTAACCTATATCAAATTGTTTGCTTTTTGGGGAAGAAGTTAAAGAAAAGGGGGAGAAAAATTTGGAACACAAAGTATTGTAAAAATAAATGTTGAAAACTATATTTACATGTATTTGGAAAAATAAAATACTATTGGGAAAAAAAGCTGCCCAGATATCCAGTAGGCTAGCAAATCCCACTGCTGTTTCAGTCCAGTAACATGACCCTGTGACTTCGGCCTCCTATATGCTGGATTATGACAACAGCTCCCTGTGCATCTGTATCTGTTGCTTTGTAACTTATCCATTGGCATAGGAGTTCAAGGTAGGTAAAAATGGTATGGGTGATGTCTTTTGACTCACACATAAATTGGATTTAATGAGGCAGGGTCACATGAAGTCATCAGTCTTACTCTTTCTTCCAGAGTCCTCAGAGTCCAGTGGTGAGACAAAGATGCCTTTCAATGGCTTGGGATACAGTGGACAACTATGACCTGTCAGACAATGTCTGACCAACCTCTAAGTGCTACATGGTGTCTGCTTCATAACTTGCTTCACTGGATGAAATCATTCACATTTAGAGTAATGTTACAACTATTTCTAGAAAACAATTTGAAACTATATTTGTAAAGAGATAACTGAACTAAAGGTACCCTTGGACTCAATAATGAGTATGTATCCCAAGGAGGTAAAAAATAGAAGGATTAAAAAGAAAAGCAGTTTCTACTGGGCTTATATCCCAAAGGGATCTTAAAGGAGGGAAAATTTTACACATGTGCAAAAAAATGTCTGTGGCAAGTAGTGTCAAGAACCTGGAAACTAAGTGGATGCCCATCAATTGGAGAATGGCTGAATAAGTTATGGTGCAATTAATGTTATAGAATATTATTGTTCTGTAAAAAATGACCAGCAGCATTTCAGAGAGACCTGGAGAGACTTACATGAACTGAAGCTGAGTGAAATGAGCAGGACCAGGAGATCATTGTACATGGCAACAAGATTGTATGATGATCAATTCTGTGTCCAGTGGCTTTCTTCAACAATGAGATGATTCAGGCCCATTCCAATGATCTTGTGATGGAGAGAGCCATCCACACCCAGAGAGAGGACTGTGGGAACTGAGTGTGGGTCACAACGTAACCACCCTCACTCTTTCTGTTATGATTTGCTAGCATTTTGTTTTATTTTTCAGTTGTTTTTTCTTCCTTCTTGATCTGATTTTTCTTGTGCAAAAAGAAACTGTATAAATATGTATACATATCTTGGATCTAACATGTATTTCAACATATTTAATATGTATTAGACTACCTGCCAACTAGAAGAGGGGATGGGGAGAAGGAGAGGAAAATTTAGAACAAAAGGTTTTGCAAGGGTCAATGTTGAAAAATTACCCATGCACATGTTTTGTAAATAAAAAGCTTTAACAGAAAGAAAGAAAGAAAGAAAGAAAGAAAGAAAGAAAGAAAGAAAGAAAGAAAGAAAGAAAGAAAGAAAGAAAGAAAGAAAGAAAGAAAGAAAGAAAGAAAGAAAGAAAGAAGGAAAAGCAGGAGGAGTAGCTAGATGGTGCAGTGGCTAGAGCACCAGTCCTGAAGTCAGAAGGAACTGAGTTCAAATTTGACCTCAGATACTTAACACTTCCTAGCAGTGTGACCCTGGGCAACTTAACCCCAATTGCCTCAGGAAAAAAAAAGGCAGGATTAAAAGGGAACAGGAGAGTCACTGATTGATGTGATGGCCAGCTTGATCTCAGACTCCTCAAAGTCTTCTCCTCAGAGGACAGATAGTGAAACCTACATCCCTTCCTCTTGGTAGGGTTGGAATAGGTATGAAATGAGCAGCTCTTGCCGGACACGACCATTGGGTTGTCTGGGCTGTCGACACACAAACTGATAAAGCCAAAAAACTGAACTAAGCAATATAGGCTTGAAAGTGAGTAATACACCAAAAGGATGAATCAGTGTTGAGAAGGTAAATGTCCACTGTGGCTTTTAAGCCACGGGTAACACAAGGGAGCATTGAAAATACAAGAAAGGGGGAAGGGAGGGAGAGAGACAAGAAGAGAGAGAGAGAGAGAGAGAGAGAGAGAGAGAGAGAGAGAGAGAGAGAGGAAGAGCAAAAAAGGGAAAGAGGAAGAAAGGGAGGGAGAGAAATTTGTGGGAAGAAATTCTTATAAAGGAAACAGGGGAGGGGAGAGGAAGGGGGCAAGAAATGGTTATTTTTCTTAAAATTGGGCATCATAGGTGAACCTTAGTTAAACAAAGAAATGAGGAAAAGAGTAATTCTCAAATCCCACTCTTATCTGAGGGGAGGAAAAATTCTGTCAACCTCAGGATCCATATTTAATATAAATAGGACAAGGAGAAAGACAAGTGATCAAGACAGACTATCACCAAGTTGTTGTTCAGTCATTTTCAACTGTCCATGATCCCATCTGGGGTCTTCAGAGATACTGAAGTGATTTGTCATTTCCTTCTCTAGCCCATTTTACAGATGAGGAAACTGTAGCAAACAGGGTTAAATAACTTACACAGCTTACATGGTTACAAAGTATCTAAGATCAAATTTGAACTCGGGAAGATGAGTCTTCCTAACTCCAGGTCCAGCACTCTGTGTACTAAGGCACCCCCAGCTGCCCATTATGAGGTAGTAAAAGCTTTATTTAACATTGTAGTTTGGTGACCACCAACAAATCACCTCACCTCAGTCTCAGTCTTTTCATCTATAAAATGGGCCCATAATGTAGTAGTACTTAGCTTAATAGGTGATTGTGAGGTTCAAATGAGATAATATACCAAATGTCCTCAAAGTGTCCTTAGTATCTTAAAACTGTATTAAGACATTAGGAACACAGGATATAAAATAAACACACAAATCATCAGCATTTCTATAACAAAGTCCATCAGCAAGAGATAGGAAAAGAAATTCTATTTTAAATTACATTATACATTATATATGTACACACATATTATATATAAAATTACATTTATTAATTAAAATTACAAAATAAAATACTGGGGGTCTACCTGCCAAGACAAACCCAAGAACTATATGAACACAATTACAAAACACTTCTCACACAAATAAAGCCAGACCTAAACAATTGGGAAAATGTCAATTGTTCCTGGCTAGGCTGAGCTAATAAAATGACAATTCTACCTAAATTGGTCTACCTGTTCAGTGCCATACCAACCAAACTACCAAAACATTATTTTATGGAACTAGAAAAAATAAGAACAAAATTCATCTAGAAGAACAAAATATGAAAAATATCAAGGGAATTAATGAAAAAAAAATTACAAAGGATGGTGGCTTAGCAGTACCAGACCTAAAACTATATTATAAAGCAGCAGTCATCAAAACCATTTAGTACTGGCCAAGAAATAGAGTGGTGAATCAATGGAATAGATTTACACACAACATGGTAAGCAAGGCCTATAGCAATCTAACATTTGATAACCCCCCAAAAAACTCCAACTTCTAGGATAAGAACTCACTATTTGACAAAAATTTCTGAGAAAACTGGAAAATAATATGTCAGAAACTCAGTATAGACCTACGTCTCACACCACATGCCAAAATAAGGTCAAAATGAATACATGATTTGGGCATAAAGGATGATTCTATAAACAAATTAAAAGAACAAAGCATAATTTAGCTATCAGATCTTTGGAGAAGGGAGGAATTTGTGACTAAAGAAGAACTAAAGAACATTATGAAAGGTAAAATGAACAACTTTGATTACATTAAATTAAAAAGGTTTTACACAAACAAAAACAACAGAAACAAGATTAAAAGGAAAGCACAAAACTGGGGAAAAAATCTTTACAGCCAGTGTTTCTGATAAAGTCCTCATTTCTAAAATATTTAAAGAACTGTGTCAAATTTATAAGAATACAAGTCATTTCCCAATTGATAAACGGTCAAAAGATATGAACAATTTTCAGATTCAGACAGAATTTCAGATTCAAATTAAAGTCATCTATAATTATATGAAAAAAATGTTCTAAATTACTATTGATTAGGAAATGCAAATTAAAATAACTCTGAGGTACCATCTCACACCTCTCAGGTTGGCTAAGATGACAGGAAAAGATAATGATAAATAATGGAGGGGATGTGGGAAAACCGGGACACTGATGCATTGTTGATGGAACTGTGAAATGATCTAACCATTCTGGAGAGCAATCCAGAACTATGTATATCCTTTGACCCAGCAGTGCTATTACTGGGTCTATATCCCAAGGAGTCATAAAGGAAGAAAAAGGACCCACATGGGCAAAAGTGTTTGCAGCAGCTGTTTTTGTGGTAGCAAAGAATTGGATAGTGAGTAGCTGCCCACCAATGGGGGAAAGACTGAACAAGCTGTGGTATGTGAAAATAATGGAATACTACTGTTCTATAAAAAAATGATGAACAAACTGATTTTAGAAAGGCCTGGAAAGATTTACACAAACTGATGCTGAGTGAAACAAGCAAAACCAGGAACACATCGTACACAGTAATAGCAAGATTGGGCGATGATCAACTATGAAAGACTTGGTTGTTCTTGGTGATTCAGTGATTTAAAGCAATATCAATAGACTTTGGACAGAAAATGCCATCTGCATCCAGAAAAAGAACTAAGAAGACTGAAAATAAATCAACACAAGTTATGTTCATTTATTTTTTTTCTATTTTTTATCTCTCCCATGGTCTTTCCCTTTTGCTCTGATTTTTCTCTCCCACCATGTGTGTTAAAAATAAATTTAAATTTAAATAAAAAAAAAGACATGAAGCAGCTAGGTAACGCAGTGGACACAGCACCAGCCCTGAAGTCAGGAGGACCTGAGTTCAAATCTGATCTCAGACACTTAACACTTCCTAGCAGTGTAACCCTGGCAAGTCACTTAATCCCAATCGCTTTAGCAAAAAAAAAAAAAAAAAAAGACATTAGAAACACCTTGTAGATGTAAAGCACTTTGAAATTTGTTAAGGCCCTTTATAAATGCTAGTCCTTGTCCTCTTTATCAAGCATCTCAGTCTTTTCAGCTTTTTTGGTGAGGTTGAGAAAGAAACAGAAAAAAGACAAATCAATATTCTGCTGCAGCAGGTGATCTGGTATTACTCCCTAATCCACTTCACACCTAAAGGCTAGGGGCCCAGAGGACAGCTGCTACTCAATCCCTCAAGGTCCAGTTTGTGGAACTGAGGGATGCTAATTATCAATATCAACATTATCTTATTAATTATATTATTTGCATGTTGTCTTCTGGTTTACACTTTGAGCTTCTTGAAAGCAAGAGATCTTTTTTGCTTTGTCGCCTTTGCTTAGCATAGTATCTGGCATATAGTAAATACTTAATAAATACTTGTTGCCTTGATTTAGGAGGGGGAGGTTCACATGATATGACTTATCAGCATCTTACGCTCAGTGATTATCAGTTGATATCAATTAGTCAACCAGGCTTTATTAGTTTTCAGAAACAAGTATTTACTAAAGTGCTACAGTAAACATATTTAGTACAATCATCTCCCAGAACGGGAGGTACACTCTGCCACTTGTACACGTGAAATTCTCCTTAGCCATGGGGGGGATGCCCACGCAGCTTTTCTGAGATCCTTGTGGAGTCTTGAACCTGCCTTTCCTCGGCACAGTTTGTTTGTCCTTTGCTCTGAAAGTTAACACTCTGACCAGCTGGAGCTGTCCCAGAATAAGACATTCAAATCCTCCAAAGTCCCAGAGTCCACCAACATGGTCATCTCCCAGTCGAGGATGGGGATGGGGAGTGTGGGGTGGATACAAGGGCTCTTCTCCCTGCTTCAAGTGATTCACTCAAAGGGGGCTGGTTGGCACTGCTCTCTCCTCTAAACTAACAGACCCTCCTATGCTTGGCTTCCAACTGGCTTGCGATTTTACCAAAGACCCAAAGGAAGTGACTGAGGCTTGGCAACAAATACCGAGATACTCACTGACCAGCTTCACTTCCTTTTATCCCTCAGTCTTCATTTCTTCCAAATCGATCACCTGGATTGCTCAAACACAGCCTTAGGTTCAGTGATCAGTTGATTAAACAAACCCATTACCACCAGGTTAAACTAGTTACTGTAAGCAGAGTGGGATGCTTGATTGATTGACTGGATCTAGCCCTGCTCTAGGGCTAGGAACAATATTCCTCATGATATAAGTGAAAATTAGCCTATCATGAGGAATATTGTTCAGGAGAATAAAAGGGGCTGCTTCTCTCTCCACTATTCGTTATCTTAATATTCATGTGGAAGCTACTGTACCTTCCAACCAGAACTCTTACCTTGCAGCCATCTTGTTCTCACTGGTAAAAGCCCTCCCCTCACCTGTTGGGAGCCGCAATCTCTAAGCGGATTGGCAAAGCCCAGCACTGAGACAAGATGTGCACAGCACCCATGCAGGAACAACATTTCCTTCTATTATTCTCATTAGTGGACTACTATTTCCTATATTATTTAAAATTGGCTTGATTGGCACTAAAACATTATCTAAAAAATCTGGTAACAAGGGGATTTTGGGCAAGTTCACTAGAAATGATTCCACATCCATATTCTGTCCTAATAAAACTAATCTCTCACTGAGGCAAATGATAAAGGAGAGAATACTATGGAAAGCATTGTCATTATCGGAGAGAATTCAAAGGTCCAAGAAATAATGGTGTTTACCAACTTAGACTCAGAAAAGATCAGTATGTCTAAGAACCAAAAGATGGTTAAAGTATAACTAGGAATTGCCCTAAATGCCCATGTATATGATTTCAAGTCAGAAAAGTAGAAGAATCAAACAATCCATAGAATTGACAAAGAAGACATAAGTAAACTAATAAAATTCACTGACATTTAACCTTGTATAACATTTACCTTTCATTATTGGTGTCACATAATGTAATCAATAATTAAGATTTAACCACAAAAAACTTACTCAAATATTGAATCTCAAATGTAGTAACATATAAAGGTCAATAAGTCAGACACATCTGAAGACGATGTTGACCTAAAGAAAAGTATATGATCATGATATAGTATAAAAATAAAGCCCAAAGGAGCCTGAGAGGAGTGGGAGCATCACTTCCTTCAGTTCCTCACTTAAACTACCCCATGACTTCTGTCTTCCTTTGACACTGACCCTTTTCCTCCTGCTCAATCCCCTGGACCCCCTGCAGAGGCTAGACCCCTGCACTCACCACCACTCCCAGGCCCAAACTGAATCATTTTGCTTCTTTATCCTCACTATTGCCATACATGTTTCACCTTTACTTCCCATCTCTTGCTGTAGAAATTAAAATCAAAACAACATTATCTCACTTCTAGAAATGGGTGTTAATCAAAAAACTCACCATTTCTGAAATTTCCCAGACCATAATTCCCCTCCCTGACCACCACTACTCTATAGACATTATCTCTCCTATTAAAGTGTAAGCCCTTTGAGGGAAGGAATATCTTGCTTTTGTATTTTTATTCTCAATAGTGCAGTGCCTAAAGCTTAGTACTTAAATAATTTTTCATTCATTCATCTACTTAGTCTCTCATAGACTTTGCTGAAAGTGGCAGGATATAAAATAAACCCACATAAATCACAGGCATTTCTATATATTACCAACAGTGTCCAGCTTCAAGAGATAGGAAGAGAAATTCCATTTAACATAACTATAGCTAATGTAAATTATGTGGGAGTCTACTTGCCAAAAGAAAGCCAGGAAGTATATGAGCACAATTACAAAAGACTTTTCACACAAAGTTAGATCTAAACAATTGGAAGAGTATCAAGTGCTCATGGGTAGGCCAAGCTAATATAATAAAAATGAAAATTATACCTAAATTAATCTACTTATTCAGTGCCATATTAATCAAACTGCCAAAAAATTACTTTAGGAAAAAATAATAACAAAATTCATCTGGAAAAGCAAAAGGTCAAAAATTTCAAAGGAATTAATAAAAATGAAAATGTAAGTAGCCTTGCTGTACCAGACCTAAAAATCTATTATAAAGCAGCAGTCATCAAAGTCATTTGGTACTAGTTAAATAGAGCAATGGATCGGTGAAATAGATTAGGTTCACAAGACACAATAAATCAATGACTATAGTAATCTAGTGTCCAAAGACTCCAACTTCTGGGATAAGAATTCACTATTTGACAAAAATTTCTGAGAAAATTAGAAAATAGTATGGCGGAAACTAGGCATTGACCAGCACCTAACACCCTATACCAAGATAAGTTTGAAATAGGTTCATGATTTAGATATAAAGGATGATACTATAAGCAAATTAGGAGAATAAAGGATAATCTACTTCTCAGATCTGTGGAGAAGGAAAGAATTTATGGCCAAAGAAGAACTAGACAACATGATGAAATGCAAAATGGGTAATTTTGATTTTATTAAATTAAAAAGGGCTTGTACAAACAAAACCAAATGCAGCCAAGATTAGAAGGAAAGCAGAAAACTGGGGAACTTTTTTACATCCAAGGTTTCTGATAAAGGCCTCATTTCTAAAATATATAGAAAATTGACTCAAATTTATAAGAATACAAGTCATTCCCCAATTGACAAATGGTCAGAGTATATAAACAGACAATTTTCAGATGAAGAAATTAAAGCCACTTTTAGTCATTTGAAAAAATGCTCTAAATCACTATTGATCACAGATGCAAACTAAGACAATTTAGGTACTAATACATACCTCTTAGATTGGCTAAGATAACAGAAAAACAGAATGTAATGGAATATTATTGTTCCATAAGAAATGATCAGCAGGATGATTTCAAAAAGGACGGCAGAAACTTACATGAACTGATACTAAAAGAAGTAAGCAGAATAAAGAGAACACTGTCCACAGCAACAAGAAGATGTTAATGATGTTAAACTCTGATGGATGAGGCCCTTTTCAACAATGAGGTGATTCAGGCCGATTTCAATAGGGATTGAATGTGGATCACAACATTGTATTCTCACTTTTGTTGTTGTTTACTTGCTTGTTTTTTTCTTTCTCATTTTTCCCCTTTTTGATCTGATTTTTCTTGTGCACCATGATAAATGAGGAAATATATTTAGAAGAATTGCACATGTTTAACCTATATTAGATTACTTGCTGTCAGTGTTACTACTGGGCTTATATCCCAAAGAGATTATAAAGAAGGGAAAGGGACCTGTATGTGCAAGAATGTTTGTGGCAGCCCTCTTTGTAGTGGCTAGAAACTAGAAACTGAGTGGATGCCCATCAGTTGGAGAATGGCTGAATAAATTGTGGTATATGAATATTATGGAATATTATTGTTCTGTAAGAAATGACCAACAGGATGATTTCAGAAAGGTCTGGAGAGACTTACACGAACTGATGCTGAGTGAAATGAGCAGGACCAGGAGATCATTATATACTTCAACAACAATACTATATGATGACCAGTTCTGATGGACCAGGCCATCCTCAGCAACGAGATCAACCAAATCATTTCCAATGGAGCAGTAATGAACTGAACCAGCTACGCCCAGAGAAAGAACTCTGGGAGATGACTAAAAACCATTACATTGAATTCCCAATCCCTATATTTATGCACACCTGCATTTTTGATTTCCTTCACAAGCTAATTGTACAATATTTCAGAGTCTGATTCTTTTTGTACAGCAAAATAACGTTTTGGTCATGTATACTTATTGTGTATCTAATTTATATTTTAATATAGTTAACATCTACTGGTCATCCTGCCATCTGGGGGAGGGGGTGGGGGGGTAAGAGGTGAAAAATTGGAACAAGAGGTTTGGCAATTGTTAATGCTGTAAAGTTACCCATGCATATAACCTGTAAATAAAAAGCTATTAAATAAATAAATTTTTAAAAAAAGATTACTTGCTGTCTAGAGGAGGAGAAAGTAGGGAGGAAGGGAAAAAAATTTGGAACACAAGGTTTTGCAAGAGTGAATATTGAAAACTATCTTTGCATATATTTTGAAAAATAAAAAGCTATTATTTTTTAAAGACTTTGCTGAAAATATCTTCAAAATAACTCCAATAGCAATCAGAATACTAGCTATGGTACATCTCTCATTCTGTTCCCATATGGTTTTAATTTCTTCTGCTAAGTCTTTATATTTTAAATTTGTTTTCATTCCATGTGGTTTAGATATTATGAATATTCAGTGTGGTGACATCTCTTAAAATATTATTCCCACATGGCTCTTTTCAACAGCGAGGTGATTCAGATCAGTTTCAATGGTCTTGTGATAGAACCATCTGTACCCAGAGAGAGGATTATGGGGACTGAGTGTGGATCACAACATAGCATTTTCACCTTTTTTGTTGTTTGCTTGCATTTTGTTTTCTTTCTTAATTTTTTCCTTTCTGATCCGATTTTTCTTGCGTAGATACTGGATTACTTGTTGTCTAGAGGAGGGTGGGGGGATAAGAGTGGGAGAAAAAAATTGAACACAAGATTTTGGAAGGGTGAATATTGAAAATTATCTATGTGTATGTTTTGAAAAGAAAAAGCTTTTTAAAAATGTCATTCCTAACTTTTTATATGTTGATGCTATATCCAAGAAATTACTGACCACAGTTCTGCTTATAATAACGCTTTGTACCAGGACATTTTGTTCACTGAATTTTTAAAGATATTTGGGGCAGGGGTGGATACATTTGTAGGACAGGGATTTGTCATTTGTTACTTTTATCAAGGATAGAAAGTTCATGGTGTATAATTGTAGCCACTCAATTGAGCCTTTTCGATCGATGCTAAATTTTTGCAGCCTGCTATAATTTAGTTCATAGTTTTCACCACTTCATTGTAATCTGTAAATCTGTACCAATCAATAAGTCTGGGTTCCTTAAGGATAAAATTTCTAACATTTCTGGTGGCAATGTCTGATCCAGAATTGTTACTTAACTGTCCTCCTCTTCCATTTTTATTAACAAATCTGCATGACTTAGCCATTTATTCGACATTTCTTTGTTGACATAAGGTTGGGTTAATTCATATGGATGTCATCCATGGAGCACTGTTTAAGTGATTCTTCCTAAAAAAAAAAAAAAAAAGTTAAGTTACATCCAACAAACCCCAATGCTATATACTTCTTGTTAGCCCTTGTTCTTGCTTTGCTAAGTGAGATCTTTTAATTCCTACAGAATTTCTGTAAATTTTAAACTGATTATTTTGTTCCCTGAGAAAATCTATCAACACTTCCCTTCTTTTTTGAAGAGGAAATACTCACTTTTCTAATCCTTTCTGCCAATATCTTCCCCTTCACCCTATCTCACATGAAGAGGTGGTCTTGCTTCTTATCCAAGCATCCTCTGCTTGTTCAAGAAATTTCATAGATAATGACAAATGTTGGCGGGGATGTGGGAAAACTGGAACACATTGTTGGTGGAATTGTGAATGGATCCAACCATTCTGGAGAGCAATTTGGAACTATGCCCAAAGGGTTATCAAACTCTGCACACCCTTTGATCCAGCAGTGTTACTACTGGGCTTATATCCCAAAGAGATTATAAAGAAGGGAAAGGGACCTGTATGTGCAAAAATGCTTGTGGTAGCCCTGTTTGTAGTGGCAAGAAACTGGAAACTGAATGGATGCCCATCAATGGGGGAATGGCTGAATAAGTGATGGTATATAAATGTTATAGAATATTATTGTTCTGTAAGAAATGACCAACAGGATCATTTCTGAGAAGCCTAGAAAGACTTACATGAACTGAGGGTAAGTGAAATGAGCAGAGCCAGGAGATCATTATACACAGCAATAACAGGATTATACAATGATCAATTCTGATGGACGTGGCTCTTTTAAACAATGAGATGATTCAGACCAGTTCCAATGATCTTGTGATAAAGAGAGCCATCTTGCACCCAGACAGAGAACTATGGGAGCTGAGGGTGGATCACAACATAGAATTTTCACTCTTTTTGTTGTGGTTTGCTTGAATTTTATTATTTTTCTCATTTTTTTTAACTTTTTGATCTGATTTTTCTTGTGCAGCAAGATAATTGTATAAATATGTATGCCTATGTTGGATTTAACATATTTTTACCATGTTTAACATATATTGGATTACTTGCCATTTAGGGGAGGAAGGGGGGGAAATTGGAACACAAGTTTTTTCAAGGGTCAGTGTTGAAAAATTATCCATGCATATGTTTTGAAAATAAAAAACTTCAATTAAAAAAAAAATTTCATGCCATTCTGTCTCCTCCAATGGGTTGCCCCCTCTGTCATCCCCACTTCACTTATTTTCAATCTTTTCCTCTACTGACTCATTCATTTCTATCTACAAACATGCTCATGTCCCTCCCATCCTGAGAAAGGATCATTTGATCCATCCCTGCTATATATCTTTTCTATCTTTGTTGCTAAATTCCTTAAAAAGGTTACCTCTATCCTCTCTTCTCACTCTCTTTTTAAACTCCAACAATTTAGCTTCTAACCTCATCATTCCACTAAAAATTCTCTCTTCAAATTTGTGAGTAATCTCTTAATTGACAGATCTAATGATCTTTTCTCAGTTATCATTCTCCTTGACTCCTTTGCAACTTTTTATTCTGTTAATTATATATTCTCTTCTTGCTGAGTTTTCAGGAAATCACTCTCTCCTGGTTCTCCTCTTGTCTCTTTGCCCACTCCTTCTCTGTCTCCTTGGCTATATCCTCTTCCAGATCACACTTCTAACCATGGATTAGAGCTCTGTCCTGGGGTCTCTTTTCTTCTCTCTCTATCCTATCTCACTTGATGATCTCATCAGGTCCCATTAATTAAATTACCATCTCTGTCCTGATAATTCTCAAATCTATCTATCTCCTATTCCAATATGTCTGCATGCATTTCCAACTATGTACAAACAAGCTACATATAGGATAAAAAGGAAATAAATAAGAGAGAGGAGATGCCAGAATTAAGAGGGACTAGGAAAGTCTTCATCATAGAGAATTGGAATGCTAAAGTAGGAAATCAAAAAATAACTGTAATAAAAAGCAGTTTTGGTCTTGGAGACCCAAATGTATTAAGGAAGAGACAAATAATTTTGTCAAGACAAAGCACTGGACATAACAAATATTTTTTTTTCAGCAACCCAAAAGGTGACTCTGCAAATAAGACGTCAGCAGATGATCAATAAAGAAATCAGACTGATTATATAATTTGCAGCCAAAGGTAAAGAAGCTCTATATCAGGGGTCCTCAAACTTTTTAAATAGGAGGCCAGTTCACTGTCCCTCAGACTGTTGGAGGGTCGGACTACAGTAAAAACAAAAACTTTGTTTTGTGGGCCTTTAAATAAAGAAACTTCATAGCCCTGAGTGAGGGGGATAATTGTCCTCAGCTGCTGCATCTGGCCCATGGCTGTAGTTTGAGGACCCCTGCTCTATATAGTCAGTTAAACAAGACTGGGAATTAACTAGCTCATATTATGAGTTCTTATTGCAAAATTCATACTTAAATTGAAGAAAGGCGGGAAAACCATCAGACCATATATGTACGCATACCTTATGAATATGAAGTGGAAGTGATGAATAAATTTAAGAGAGTAGATCTGGTAGAAAGATGCCTAAAGAGCTACAGACAAAGGTTTGTAATATTGTACAGAATATAGCAATAACAACAAAAAAAATTTTCAAAGAAAAAGAACAAGAAAAAAAAGTGACTGTCTAATGAGGCTTTACAAATAGTTGAGGAAAAGGGACAGCTAGATAGCACAGTGGATAGAGTACCTGTAGTGTTCTGGTTGGTTTTCTGGAGGTCTTTGGAACAGTCTTCGTTTCAGCAGAGAAATCGCCATGAGAATGGTCAGGGATAAAAGTCCAAATTCTTTATGACTTCCTTCATGGTCTGTTCTCCTTGCCTGGGGCCTGGGCTAGCTTTCTGGAGGCCCTTCAGAATGTGTCTTAGTTTCTATGGGGGAGGTAGGAGGACCACCACGACAGCCTCTGTCTTGAAGTCTGTGAATCCTAGGGCTTATGCTCCAGCCTCCAGCTACCATAAAGGTGGGAGATGGATTGAATGTCTCTCCTTGGCTCCGAGAGCTTGAGCTCCCTCCTCTAGTCCTCTCTCTTCTCTGAGTCTATCTCCAAGCCTTATTCAATCCCCCTCTAGGTCTGACTCTGATCTTCTTAAATACTCTATTACAATTAAATCCATTCATTATACTGAGTATAAGCCAATCATTATATCACTAGGGAACCATTATTTGTTGTAAGATTAATTCAATCATATTGAACTAGAGGATTATTAATCACCATGCTAAACTAGGTAATCACTGTTTTATCAATTCTACTAAGTTAGCACCTTGTTTAAGTCAATCATCATCATTTCAGCCCTCTACAAGTACCAACCCTGGAATCTGGAGAACCTCAGTTCAAATATGGCCTCAGACACTTAACACTTAACAGGTATGTGACCCTGAGCAAGTCACTTCACCCCAATTGCCTCACCAAAAAAAAAAAAAAAAAATTAATTAAAAAAATTTGTTGAGGAAAGGCAAAAAGTAAAAGTAATGGAGAAGGGAAAGATGCCAACTGAATACAGAATTTCAAAGATTATCAAGAGGAGATAAGAAGGTTTTCTTGAATGAAGAATCCAAAGAAATAGGAAAAAAATCAAAAGGGAAGGATGAAAGATCTCTTCAAGAAAGGTAGAGATATCAAGGGTCAAAGGCAATCCCAATAAATTAAATGTCATCTACATCCTGAAAAAGAACTGTGGAATTTGAATATAAAACAAGTTATGTTCGCTTCTTTTTTCTGTTTTTTTTTTCCTTCTCCCAAGGTTTTTCCCTTTTGTTCTGATTTTTCTCTCCCAGAATGATTCATAAAGCAATGTGTATTAAAAATAAATAAATGGAGATATCAAAGAAAAGTTTCATGCAAAAATGGGCATGAGAAAAAGACCAAAATGATGGGGAACTAATGGAAGTAGAAAAGAAGAGATGGCAAAAATACACCAAAGAACTATACAAGAAATACTTTAACATCATTGATAATCACAATGGTGCGGTTGCTGTCAAGAGCCAGAATCCAAGAGAATGAAGTCAAGTGGGCCTTAGCTTTCTAAGAATAAAGAATTCTAAGAATAAAGAATAAAGAACAAGTGAAAGTGATAGAATTCCAGCTGAGATTTAAAACCCCAAAAGATGATGTTGTTAAAAGGGCTGCACTCACTATGCCAGCAAACTTGGAAAATACCATTGTGACCACTAAGTTGGGGGGAAAAAATCAGTTTACCGATCAGCAGGATGATTTCAGACAGGCCTGGAGAGATTTACATGAACTGATACTGAGTAAAATGAGCAGAACCCAGAGATCATTGTACATTCTGAAGGACATGGTTCTCATCAACAATGAGATGGTTCAAACCCATTCCAATTGTTCAGTGATGAAGAAAGTCATTTACACCCAGAGAGAGAACTGTGGGAACTGAGTGTGTACCACAGCATAGCATTTTCACTCTTTCTATTGTTGTTGGCTGGCATTTTGTTTTCTTTCTCAGGTTTTTTTTTTCTTCTTGATCCAATTTTTCTTGTGCAGCAAGATAAATGTATAAATATGTATACATATATTGGATTTAACAAATTTAACATGTATTAGACTACCTGCCATCTAGGGGAGAGGGTGGGGAGAAGGAGGGGAAAATTTGGAACACAAGGTTTTACAAGGGTCAATATTGAAAAATTACCCATGCCTATGTTTTGTAAATAAAAAGCTAAAATAAAAAAAATCAGTTTACATCCCAATACTAAAAAAGAAAAATGCCAAGGAATGTTCAAATTATTCAACACACCAGAAAGGTTATGCATAAGATTCTGCAAGCTCTGTTTCAGCAATGTGTAAACCAAGAATTACCAGAAGAGCAAGCTGGTTTTCAATGAAGCAGAGGAACTAGAGACCAAACTGCCAATGTTTGTTGGATTACGGAGAAAGACGGGGAGTTCCAGAAAAAAACATCTATTTCTGCTTCATTGACTCCACTAAAGCCTTTGACTGTGTGGATCATAACAAATTGTGGCAAGTCCTCAAAGAAAAGGGAATCATCTTACTTGTCTCTTGAGGAACCTGTATGCAGACTGTCAAAATACTTTGGAGTTCCTCCGTTTTCCAGAGCTAAGGCTTAGCAAGCGGGCTGTACCCTGGGTTTGGCACATAATCCTTTGCACTCAGGAGGATACCACCCTCTGACAAAGTACATTGCTTGGGCCAGTACGAGGTGTCCACTAGGGAATTTAGCTTCCCTTGTTTCTCAGAGCCGTCCATTACATGGTCACAATTCCTATTCCTTGTCACTGACAGGGACTACACTCCTGTGCATGTCATAGAACTCTGGGTTTGTGCCCCACAGTGTGGCCACAATCCCCCAAAACTTGAGACAAGCTCTGTTCTCACGGCCCCCAAAACACCTACATTGTCCCTAGAAATGCTGACCAGAAAAACTACTCAACATCTAGGAACAGCTGTGCTGTGAGCCAGCCCCAGCCTTAGCAGCATTAAGCCTTCTTTCTTAGGAAGTAAACTCCCCATTTTCTCACTCTGAAATTAGTTAAACTTCTGTGCCCTGACTTTCCTATCTCTAGCCTGCTCTGGTTTGATTTCCAGCTATTCACAGGTTAGAAGCTGGATCCGAGACCAAGAACCAACAATTAGAATCAATCTTGGGACAAATCATTAGTTAAAGATTGGAAAAGGTATATGCAAGGCTGTATATGTCACCTTACTTATTTAACTTATATGTGGAATACATCATGTGAAATGTCAGGCTGGAGGAATCAAAAGCTGGAATTAAGGTTGCCAGGAAACATATCAACAATCTCAGATATGAAGAAGATACCACTCAGAAGATAGAAAGTGAAGAGGAATTAAGAGGCCTCTTGATAAGAGTGAAAGAGAGGAGTGTAAAAGCTGACTTGAAGCTTAACCTTGGTGGTAGTGGTGGTGGTGGTGGGGAACCTAAGAACTTAGCAACTGGTCTTGTCATTCATTTCCTGGCAAACAGAGGAAGAAGAAAGGAAAAAGTGCCAGATTTTACATGCTTGGGCATGGAAGGAAGGAAGGAAGGAAGAAAGAAAGAAAGGAAGGAAGGAAGGAAGAAAGGAAGGGAGGGAGAGAGGGAAAGAAGAAGAGAGGGAGGGAGGGAGGAAATTAGGCTTTTCAGGGTTCCTCACCCACCCTTCATATCCATCCCAATTTTACCTGTGTCTCCAAGAAGTTGAAGCATGTACAGGGGCCATACTGTGGAAAATTATCTTCATCTTTCCAGGTTGAGGAAAACCAAGGGATCTGTAACCCACTGATGAGTTAGGGGAGTGTCTACCCCAAGTAGTGAAGATTTCTCCAGTGGAGGAGGCAGATGTAAACATTTTGTTGCAACAGACCATGATGAAGTAGGTGCTATGGAGCCTTTAGATCTTGCTTAGACATTAAAGATCCCAAGGTTATCCCCTATATCCTGGGCCGTCACCAGCCAGCTTGACTTTTGTCACTGGACTTTGATGACTCTGGAAGAGAATGAAATTGATGATTTCACATAACTCTGCCTCACTTAAATCCAATTTACTTGAGAGTCAAAAGGCACCACCAAAATCATTTTACTATTTTCTCATTTTACTATTCAATAATTTACAATTTTATCATTTTTATTACTCAACTATTTTACTATTTATTGTTTGCTATGTTACTGTGTTATTACCTTACTATTTTACTCACCTCAAAGTCTTATGGTGATGATCAAAAGATGAAGCAGCACGTGCAGATACACTTGGAGCTGCAGTCACAATCCTATACAGAGGTGGCCCAGGCCACAGGGTCATCTTCTCATTGGACTGAAGCAGTGGTAGGATTTGGCAACCTCATGGGTTGAGCGGCCTTTTTTTAAAGCTACACATGTACAATCTTTTTAAACATATTTCTATATTAGTCTTGTTAAGAAAGAAGAATCAGAACAAAAGGGAAAAACCATAAGAAAAAAAAACAAATTTTAAAATGTAAAAATTGTACACTTTGATTTGCACTCAAACTCAATACTTCTTTCTCTGGATACAGACAGCATTTTCTATCATGAGTCTTTTGGAATTGTCTTGGATCATTGTATTACTGAGAAGAGCTAAGTCATTCATAGTTGATCACTGCATAATGCTGCTATCACTATGTACAATGTTCTCCTGGTTCTGCTCACTTCACTCAGTATCAGTTCATGTAAGTTTTTCCATGTTTTTCTGAAATCCACCTGCTCATTATTTCTTATAAAACAATAGGATTCCATTACATTCATATACTATAATTTATTCAGCCATCCCCCAATTGATGGGCATCCCCTCAATTTCTACTTCCTTGCCGCCACAAAAAGAACTGCTATAAATGTTTTTGTACATGAGTCCTTTTCCCTTTTTTATAATTTCTTTGAAATGCAGACCTAGTTGTGGTTTTCTGGATCAAAGGGCATGCAGCTTTATAGCCCTTTGGACATAGCTCCAAAATCTAAACAATCTGTTTTAAGGACTGCACTGCTAACCTCCTGGCATCAGAAAGGGGCTAGAAAAAAATTGCTCTAAAAAATTATCTGCTTCAACCATCCCTACTCTGCTCGCTACAGCAGGCCAAGATCGCACCCTGCAACATGTACAAAAAGTTGCATGAAGATGATTGGTACATGAAATGTGTTTATGTTTATGGACAACAAAAAAATTCAATAGATCTGAAAGACGAACAGCTTTTGTTGCAAAACAACTCAGCAGGTATCCCATCCAAAAAGGATGTGAAACAAGGCTAGAAAATGGAGGCCAGCTTACCAAAGCTGGGATTGGATATGCGGTTTTCTGGAGTGCTTAGAGTGAAAGGGAGCACCATGAAACTGGACTAGACTTGGCAATCAAATCTAATCTAGTCAACAAGCTTGTCTGCCTCCCAAAAGGAGGGAATGAACAAATTCATAATAATGCAATTGCCTCTTGCAGGAAAGTGCCTCATCACTATCATCATGACAAACCCTGATAAAGTTAAACAAAAATTTAATGAACTGGAGACACTCATCATCAAGGTGTGTCCACCTAATTCTGGGTGACTTTACCACCAGAGTAGACACAGATTATTAGTAATAGAAGGGAGTCCTCGGGAGGAATGGAGCCGGAAACAGCAACAGAAATGGTTACTTATTACTGAAGACTTGTGCATCGCATGATCTCAGCACGAACAATCTTCAGTTTACTTAAATGCAATAAGACTCAGAGGATGCACTATCACAGCAAAGTTTGCAATTCACTGGGAGGGAAAGCAGAGGCAACAGCTGGCAACAGTGAGGAGAAAAGGAGTGGGCAACTTCCAGAGATTTACAATACTACATTTACTCACCTGGGCTAGAACACTCATAAACATTACGGTTGGTTTGATGAAGATGGGGAAATCCAGAAGTTACTAAATGAAAAAATGAGAACTCTACAGAATCTGCCAGCAGGATAATTCATCTAAAAAGGCAGTGTTTCAGCAACAACGAGATTATGTGATGATCTATGTGTTGGGCTTAGCTCTTTTCAACAATGAGGTGATTCAGGCCCAGTTCCAATGGTCTTGTGATAGAGAGAGCCATCTGCATCCAGAGAGAGGCTGTGGGGACTGAATGTGAATCACAGCATAGTTTTTTCACTTTTATTGTTGTTGTCTTCTTGCTTGCTTGTTTTTTCTCATTTTTCTCTTTTTGATCTGATTTTTCTTGTGCAGCGTGATAAATGTGAAAATATGTTTAGAAGAATTGCACTTGTTTAACTTATATTGGATTACTTGCTGTCTAGGAAAGGGGGGAAGGGAGGAGGAGGGAGAAAAATTTGGAACACAAAACTTTGCAAGGGTAAATGTTGAACACTATCTTTGCCTCTAATGCATTGTTAGTGGACTTATAAAATGATCCAACCATTCTGAAGAGGAATCTGGAACTATGCCCAAAGGGCTATCAAACTGTGCATACATACCCTTTGATCCAGCAGTATCTCTACTGGGTCTGTATCCCAAGGAAATCATGAAGGAGGGAAAAGACCCCACATGTGCAAAAATGTTTGTAGCAGCTGTTTTTGTGGTAGCAAAGACGTGGAAAAGGAGTAGATGCCCAGCAATTGGGGAATGGCTAAACAAGCTGTGGTACATGAAGGGAATGGAATATTATTGTTCTATAAAAAATGATGAACAAGCTGCTCTTATAAAGGCCTGGAAAGATTTACACAAACTCGTGCTGAGAGAAACAAGCAGAACCAGGAATACATTGTACACAATTACAGCAAGATTGTGCGATGAGCAACTGTGAAAGATTTGATTCTTCTCAGTAGTTCAGTGATCCAAAGCAATCCCAATACCTTTGGACAGAACATGCCATCTGCATTCAGAAAAAAAGAACTATGGAGATTGAATGTAAATCAATACAAGCTATGTTCACTTCTTTTTCCTGTTTTTTTTTCTCTTCCATGGTTTTTCCCTTTTGTTCTGATTTTTCTCTCCTAAAGTGATTCATAAAGCAATATATATTAAACATTAATTAATTAATTAAACAAGAAAACTATCTTTGCATATATTTTGAAAAATAAAAAGCTTTTATATATATTAAGGCAATATTGAACACTATCAAAAGTAAAGTTCAAATGAAGTTTAAAGAGATGCAGGATAAGTAAGAAGATCAAGGAAATTCTGTTTTACACTGTCAGTAACAATCCAAAGCACCTTTATGATGCCCTGAAGGTTATTTACAGGCATAAGGCGTTTGGTGTATTTCATCTACTTAGTGCTGATTAGTGATAAGGACATGATCTTAGAGAGATGGGCTGAACACTTCTATAGTGTTCTTAACAGACCATCATGAACCATTGAAGTCAATTCCTCTCAAGTCAAATTTCCAATTGAAGAAGAGGTTTTGAATGCCATTAGGTACCTCTCAGGTGGTAAAGTATCTGATGCTGATTCCATTCCAGCAAATATATACAAGGCAGGGAGCCCACCACTCAAACAAAAGCTGACTGAAATCTTCCAGGTTACAAGGCAAGAGGAGGTTATTTACCCCAGGAGATCAAGGACATCTCCATTGTCTAGCTCTATAAATGTAAAATGGAATAAATTTTATTGTGACAGTCACAGGGGGGAGTCTCTCTCTTACTCAATGCTAGCAAGATTCTTGCCAGAATCCTCCTTTATAGGTTGATCCTTTACCTAGAGGAAGACCATCTACTCAAGAGCCAGTGTGATTTCAGAAAAACTAAATAATTGTCAATTTGGTGTTTAGTGCCCAACAACTCCAGGAGAAATGCTAAGAACACAACAGAGGTCTGTATATAATATTCATCAATCTGACAAAAATCTTTGATACTATAATCTGTGAGGGACTGCGAAGATCATGGATATTTGGTTGCCCAAAGAAGTTCACCAGTATTGTACATCAATTTCATGGTGCACGTTTGCTGGTTAATGGTTCTGGTTAATGGACAATGCTCTTGTACTTTTCCCATCATTAGTGGAGTGAAGCACAATTATATGCTTGTTCCCATGCTTTTTAGCATATTGTCCTACACCTTCAACAAGGATTAAAACAGCATCAAGGTCAGCTACCACACTGATGATAAATTATTTAATTTGAAATGACTTCAAGTCAAGACTAATGTGGAGGGAGAGTTAGTGTATGTATCTTTGTCTGCAGATGATTGTGCACCCAATGTTGGTTCCAAGGTGAGATGCAACAGAGTATGGATCAATTCTTCCCACTTGTGCTAATTTTAGCCTGACAATTAGCACCAAGAATACACAGGTTCTCCACCAACCAGCATGGCTTCCATATTTCTTTCTCTATCGCCCTGTTTTGCTTCCTAGCAGGAGCTAGATGCCTCTCTGATTCTCTTTCTTAGACTCAGGGAACATAATTTTAAGTCTCTTGGAAGTATGGCTTGTCATTCTTCAATCTATAACTATTATTTCTTTTCTGATCCACTCAAGGAACTAATTTGTATTTCATAAAAGATCATCTGATAGCATAATATTTGAGTTATTTTAATATTTCACTGCCCTTTTTCTGGGATTATCTGTTAAGTTTTCAGCAACAATTCCTTTACATAATAACACCATCTCCTTCCCAAAAATATTTAAAATATGGTGTAAAAGTATCCCTTTTAAATATTGAAGGTCTCTTCCTGTTTTGGCTATGGGTTAAAAGCAAAATATCAGTTTCTAATCAATTAATTGTAACAAAGACATTTTAAACAATCATAGAATCAGAAAAAGACCTTATAATGTGGAAAGTTAGAAAGGAACTGGAAACAAAATAGATGCCCATTAATTGGGAAATAGGTAGACAAACTATGGTTCATGAATGCAATGGAATATTACTGTTATAAGAAATCATGTGTTATAAGAAACATGGAAAGATCTACAATAAACTGATACAGAGTGAAGTAAGCAAACCCAAGAAAACAATATACATGGTGTCTATAACAATGTAAATGGAAAGAACTGTAGCAAACCAAAATTTTAACATAATTACAGAGCTAAATTTATGGAGGTGGGAGGTCCAGAAGTATTCTATGTGGCACATATTCAGATATTTTCAATGTATTAATCAGTTATGCTGAGTTTTTTCTCTTTTAAAAAAGTATTACTTGTTATATGGAATGGTTGTCAGCGAGATAGGGGTGGGAGGAAGATACTGGATTAACCATGATGATGTAAGAAACAGAAGACAGTAATAAAAATTTACTTAAAAAAAAACATGAAATGTCACAGATAAGAAACTTTAGGTTTGGGGTTTTTCCAAGGCTGTCATTGCATTGGGAGCAAAAGGAAAATCAAAGATAGATGAAATAAGACCATTACTTGGATTAGTCGGAACTGTGACACTAAAGGACAAAAGAAAAGATATATCTTCTAAGGTCCCTCTGATCTCAGAAATCCTGTGTTCTAAGGTCTCTCTGAGCTCTAATATTCCTAGGATTCTCCTCTACTTAGCCTTTTCTGACATCCTTGCTCTCTCCACCACACTGTGATCAGGTTTGGGCACAGGAGCATCTTCCCACCCTGCCTTAGCTCCCTGGCCTTCATTCCAGAATGTCCTGTCAGCCCTTTCCAAACTATCACTCCCTCATTCTGGCAACCTGATGGCCTTGGCTGATGAGCTGAAGAACAAAAATAGAAAGAAGTTCATTAAGTTACTGTGCAAACGCCTGTGTTCTCCCCTCACTGTCACCTCCAGCACTTAACTATTCTAGATCCAGCTCCAGCAGCCATGGCCTTTCTTCCCTATATGTCAAACATTGGGAAGTTAATCTTATTTCCTCTGCTCGGTTCCCTTGAGACAAAACAATGGGGAAAGGTTGAGGATGAGAATGTCAAAAAAAAAAAAAAAAAAAAAAAAAGGCTTCCCCAAACTTAGTGTGGTTCTGGGAGAGAAATAGGAACTACCTTGGAAGATAATAACAACTTCCATTTATCTGAGGATCTAAGGAGTACAGAATGCTTTCCTTATCCTGACTCTGTGAACTTGGAAATATAGATATTATCGCCTCCTCTTAGAGATGAAGAAACAGAACCAGTAGGACTAAGGGATTGTCAATGTGTTCCCCTCATTTCTCCACTGTTCCCCCAATCACAGAAGTAAGGGGAGGTTGGATGACTACTTGTCAGAGAAGTTATAAATCCAGATCATTCTGATGTAAGTGGAGACTATAACGAACAAACTCTGTGCTCTCATCCAACACGGAGATACTGGGATTTTGAGTCACTTGTTTCCACACCTTCCTGGGGACTGGCATAGCAATGGATAACATTGGATCCCACCTGTGTGATGTCAATCTCCCTGATTAAGGGCTGATGCTGGCTGCCTGAAATCCATCTTACATTAGAGTTGAGATTAAACCCTTTCCTCTTTTTCTGTCTCTCTGGGTGTGTATCTCTCTGTCTCTGCCTTTGTCTCTCTGTGTCTCTGTCTATTTTTTTGTGTGTCTCTCCCTTTCTCTTTCTCTCTCATTCTCCCCTCAGCTGTTAGAATGTAGACTTCTTAAGAGCAGGGATTGTTTTTGATTTTTTTTCTCTGGATCCCCAGCAGTATCGGGCCCAATACCTGGCATTCTAGGCATTTAATCAATGCTTGGTGATTATTTATTCTTACCTTGTCGATATCTTTTCCTAAACCTTCCACAAAAGATCCACCCAACTCCGTAGAGGCTTTCACTCAGGCTGCCCATCTATAAGCTCCCACTCTCTAAATGTCTAGCCTGCCTCCTTTCTGGTCACCTGCTCATGGGGGAAGCGCTCCTGGCAAGCAAGTCATCCCTGGTAACATGTTACTATTTCATGTGCATCACATCTCTCCATTTCCTTTGAGCAGCCCACCATTTTGATTCTATGGTGATATTGGTCTCCGATGAGTCACAACCATCATGGAACATCACTAGAAGAATATTCATGTTGTAAAAAATGAGTTTTTGTTTTTGAAGATCAGCTTAGGATCCTTCAAAAACCCTGCACAATTTCCCCAATACAACTCAACTCAGGCAGGATGATGTACCGGAGAGATGAGGAGAATACCTTATTGGAGGAGAGCCTGGAAG
This sequence comes from Sarcophilus harrisii, assembly GCF_902635505.1. Lineage (NCBI taxonomy): Eukaryota > Metazoa > Chordata > Mammalia > Dasyuromorphia > Dasyuridae > Sarcophilus > Sarcophilus harrisii. The sequence continues at coordinate 23,752,903 of NC_045429.1, read as the reverse complement.
GCTGCATTTGCTGGACCAATTTAGCACAGTCATCAAGGAAATCTATGCATGTGATGGCTCTCCAGGAATACAAGCAATCTGACAGATCTCTCTCCATCTCTCTATCTGATCCAAAGAAGGGCTATTATTAGGAAGTGTGAGAGAACACCATGTCCTGATGTGATCCTAAGGGAGAGCTACAACACACCGGAGATGACAGGCTAGGGATTTTCTAATCGCAATTTGGTCACTAACTCACTGGGATTTGGGGCAACTCACTTCCCCCTACCCCCCAAAAAAACCAAAAACCTTTAAGCAGCTAAGTGGTTCAGTGGAAAGAGAACCAGACCTATAGTCGAGATGACCTGAGTTCAAATACAGCCTTATATAATTGCCAGCCATGTCTTCCTGGACAAGTCATTTAAACTCTATTTTATTAGCTATAAAATGGGGATAATAACAAAACTGATTTAGCACTGTTGTTGGAAGGACCAAAAGAAATAATATTTATAAAGTGCTTAGCATAGTGCCCAGCAAATAGTCAGACCTATATAAATGTTTCTTCCCTTCCTCTTTAGTTTCCTTGATTGTAAAACATATGGGTCAAGCAGGATGATTTGAAGTTTTAACATTTTATAAATTCAATTTTAGAAGTTGGCACAATCTGGGATTGTGGATCTCCTTGGGCACCTCTGGGCCTATAAATCCCCTTCCTCCTCTCCCGCCTCCTCCCTGTTCCCAGCTTTTTAGAATTTAGTGTCACTGAAGACAAAAGGTCTGGAGGTGGGAGGGACCCCAGAGGCCTTCTAGTGCAGCCACTTGTTTTACAAAAAAAGGAAACTGAAGTCCAGTTAGTGGAAGTGTCTTGTCCAAAGTTAACCAGGTAAGGAAGAATAGTGTAAAGAGCATTAAGCTTCAAGTCCAGAAAGAGATATAAGATTTTAGGATCATAGGATCATATATTAAGAATTAGAAAGGACACTGTTGTCATCGTTCTGTTGTGGATCATAGCACACCAGTACTATCCAAAGCATTAACTTGGCAAAGACATGGGAGCAATTTGCCATTTCCTTCTCAGGTAGAAGGGACATTAGGGGCCGCCATGTCCAACTCCCTAATTGTACAGAAAAGGAAACTGAGGCTCAATGAGGATGACCCAGCTAATAAGTGTCTAAGATAGGATTTGAATTCATGTCTCCCTGACACAAAGCCTGGCACATCACACCGGCTCTTTTCAAATCCCACCTCCGACAGGAACCATGGGCAAATCACTAAGACCTTGGAGTCGCAGCTTCTTTACCTGTAATATTGAGGTAGAAATTTCTGTCAGGCGATCGTGTACCTAAGGTGAAAGAGTATTAATAAAGCACCAATAGAAGGGGCTCTCCATGACCAACATCACCCTTCCAAGGGCATCCTCAAAGTCAAATCCCAGGCCTGCTCTTGGGGCCCCGCAGCCCCTGCTGGAAACTGATCTAAGACATTCAAGAGGCAGAGCAGTCAGATGCTATAACGGGACCCAATCGAGCTCAGCAAGGTCTCCAGTTTCTGGGGGAACTATTCCCCCAGACTGCTTACCCAGACCCCTCCCCGGTGGGCAGCATCAAGTTCACTTCTGGCTCTCTGCCTTGAGCCTAGGGCAACCCAAGAGCCCTGCAGGGACCCAGCCCAATTGCCACTGCTGGCTGCCAAAAGGCCGGTTTCATGAACAGCCATTTGTCCAAAATCAACAAGCACCTTTGCTGGGATGCTATTCCTGGCTCAGCAGATGGGAAAAAACATTAAGGGAATGCTTTGACCAGCCCCAGGGTCTCTCTCCTCTCAGCCCACTCTCCCCATTACCACCCATTCTACTGTAATGTGTGGGTTTTAGCACCTCTTCCCAAGGGCCAGAATGGCCCAATTTAACACCATTGGCTTGTGTTGCCCCATTTGTCCTGGACCAGCGACCAGCAACCCTGGGTCCACTTAATCACTTAATACTAATTAAAAGCAATATTTGCTTCAAAGATACAGAAAAAACAAATATAAAAACATTTCCCCCAATACCTCGGGGATATACCCTTTTGTTTTGTTTTTTGAGACCGTTGGAGTGAAGTGACATGCTCAGGGTCACATAACCGGTAAGTGTCTGAGACCAGATATGAATTCCATGTCTCTTGACTCCAAGGCTGGTGCTCTGTCCACTAGCATATAATCTTTTCCATAACATCTCAATCTCTGAAGGAGCAGACGTAAAACTTAGCTCAGTTCCTATAAAGTTTTGGTCCCATCAAGATCAGTCAGTTAGATGCTGAGCAAAACAAGCAGCAGAGGAATACATTGTACACAATAACAGCAAGAATATGCAGTGACCAACTATGAAAGACTTGGTTCTAGAGGCTGCCCATCAGTTGAAGAATGGCTGAAGAAGTGATGGGATATGAATATTATGGAATATTATTGTTCTGTAAGAAATGGGCAGCAGGATGATTTCAGAAAGGTCTGGAGAGATTTACATGAACTGATGCTGAGGGAAGTGAGCAGAACCAGGAGATCATTGTACATGGCAACGGCAACAGCAAGATTATACGAGGATCAATTCTGATGGACATGGATTCTTCAACAATGAGATGATTCAGACCAGTTCCAATGATCTTGTAACAATGAGAGCCATCTACACCCAGAGAGAGAAGTGTGGGAACTGAGAATAGACCACAGCATAACATTCTCACTCTTTTTGTTGTTTCCTTGCATTTTATTTTCTTTCTCATTTTTTTCCTTTTTGATCTGATTTTTTTTTTTTGCAGCATAATTGTATAAATATGTATGCCTATATTGGATTCAACATATTTTAACATGTTTAACATATATTGGACTACCTGCCATCTAGGGGAGGGAATGGGGAGAAGATAGGAAATGGGAACACAAGGTTTTACAAGGATCAATGTTGAAAAATTATCCATGAATATGTTTTGAAAATAAAAAGCTTTAATTAAAAAAGAGAGAGAGAGAGACTTGGTTTTTCTCAGTAGGTTCTTCCCACCATTTTCAAGGAAGTGGAGTAAAAGAACAGACAATCATTGTCAGGAATAAGCAATATACCCATAACTGCCATTTAATACAGTTGATCACAAGAATTTTGAAGACGCTATAAAGTCTTTGAGGAGGGGAAGAGCACATTCAATCAAAAGAATCAGGGGAGGATTTCATGCAGAAGATAGCATTTGTGCTGGGCCTTGGAAGATGACCAAAGTTTCAACTTTGGGGGGTGGAGGCAGAAAGGTATAACATGGAAGGAATCAGTGAACATTCTATATATATATATATATATATAATGAACATCATGGTTAAAGGCGTAGAGAGGGCACCCAAAGAGACCAGATTGCCTGTAATATAGAATACATGAACAAGAATGCTGTGCAATAAGTCTGAAAGGGTGGGTTGTAACCAAATCGCAGAGAACCTTGTCTAAGGCACTGCACTGACCATGGGCAACTCACTTAATTATAGCTGGTATTTAAACAAAGCCTTAAGGTTTACCAAGCACTTTACAAATATATCTCATTTTGTCCTCACAACAACTGTAGGAGGGAGAGACAATTGTGATCCCCATTTTACAGTCGAGGAAACTGATTTGAATCAGCTCTTCCTGACTTCCAGTACTCTATCCACTGAACTATCCAACTACCTCATCAATAAAATGGTTTCCCATTTGTAAAATGAGGAGAATAGTATCTACTTTAGGAGTCTAGACTTTATTCAATAGGCAGTAGATAAAGTGTTTTGGAGCAGGGGACCACAATCTCATTTTCAGAGTTTAAAGGTAAGAACAAAAGTATCAGACTATTTTAAATGAAGTTCCAGGAATATCAAAGTCCTCAGTTAATTGATAAGCTTTCTTTTGAATACCCATTGTATCTCTGACATTATATGCTGAGTGCTGGGGATACAGAGACAAATGTGAAACAGCCCCTGCCCTCCAGGATTTTGCCTTCTGTTGAGGCAGACAGCATGGACATATATGAAAGGACAAGGTGTGCTGGTATTCAGGGAAGAGTAGGATTTCTGGTATGCGGGCTGCTCATCCATCTTTGTTGGCTACCTACCACCCAATTCTCACCTGTGACTCCAGGAAGCTGTAGCATGCACAGTGGCCACAATCCGGTAAATTTTCTTGGCAGATGGACTACACAAGGAGTCTCAAACTCACTGAGTTAGGGGGTGTCCACCCCAAGCACGGGAGACTTTCCTAGCTGAATAGGGAGACGTGAACAATTTGTCCCAACAGCAGAAGCAGATGCTATGGAGCACTCAGAAACCGTGCTCATTCACTGCATCCACAGCCATTAGAGTCATCTTGACTTTTGTCTTGCCGCTGGACTCTGATGACCCTGGAAGAAACAGTAAAGCTGCCAATTTCATGTAACTCTTACTTAAATCCAATTTATATGTGACTCTGGAGACATCACCCATGTTATTTTACTTTTTTTTTTCATACTCAAAGTCTCCTGGCAGCATGGTGCAGATACATTAGGAATTGTAGCCATAACTCTGCATCCAATGTTGGCATTTAATAGACGACATCATTGTAAGGAGAAGAGACAGACAGGAAGTGAGAGTGACAAAGGCGATGTGTGGTGCAGAGTGCTGGACTGATCACAGACTTATCCTCCCCAAGCTAAACATTCATCTTCAACAAAAGTTGTGGCCCTCAGACAAGATGACTACAGAAGCCTTAATGTCAACAGATTAGAGCACTTCTCTAAGCTTGAACAGTTCATTGATAAATGGAGGGAAAGTTAAGTCAACACACAGTTGGCAGCAGTGGAGCAGAAAAGGAATGGGCAGCTTTCAGAGGTCTGGGGGACAGCACTGCATTTTCTCACTTGGGCCAGAATACTCACAAACATCAAGAATGATTTGATGAAAATGATGGGGAAATTCAGAAGCTGCTAAATGAAAAACAAGAACTACATAGAGTATACCAGCACGACAATTCATCCACCTCTAGAAAGGCAGCATTTAGTTCCAATAAAAGTGCAAGAGGACCTTAAAGAGATGCAGGATTCTTGACTCAATAAGAAGGCATATGAAATCCAGTTTTACAATGATAGCAACAATCCAAAGCACTTCTACGATGCCCTGAAAACTATGGGCCAAAACTCAACTACTCAGTGCTGATGGAGCTTCATTGATTAGTGATAAGGACATAATCCTTGAGAAATGGACTGAGCACTTCCATACTGTTCTCAATGGATCATTATCAACCAGTGCTAAAGGCACTGACCATCTACCTCAGACTGAACTCTTTCTAGCTAAACTTCCAATTAAAAAAGAGATTTTAGATGTCATTAGGTCCCTCTTGTGTGGCAAAGCACCTCGTGATGATTTTATCCCTGTAGAAATTTATAATGTAGGGAGTCCACTGCTCATACAAAAACTGATTGAAAAATGCTATTACAAAACAAGAGGCAGTTATCCCCCAAGAGATCAAGGATGCCTCATGTCCATCTCTATAAAGGAAACATCAATAGGTTGTCTTGTGACAATCACAGCAGAGTCTTTGTCAGCTACAAATTCTTGCCAGAGTCATCTTTAATAGGCTGATCCTTCACCTGGAGGACAGTTTTCGACCAGAGAGCCAGTGTGGTTTCACAAAGAGCTGAGAAACAATCAATTTGTTCTTTGCTGTTCAATGACTCCAAGAGAAATAGCAGAAGCATAACATAAGTCTATACACAATGTTTTTCAGTCTGACCAAAGCTTTTCATACTGTTATTCATGAGGGCCTGTGGAAGATCATGAAAAAAATTGGTTGCCCAGAGAAGTTCACAAATATGGGACAGTTCACAACAGCATAAGGGACAATACCTGCTTCTATGGTTTTTAGCAGGATGTTTTCAGCAATATAATTAGACACTTAAGTAGAATGAATTGGTGGTAAATTAACTTGAAAAGGCTACAAGCCAAGACTAAAGTGGAAGGAGAGCTGATGTACAACTTTTTGTCTGCAGATGACTGTACTCAATGCAGCCTCTAAAGTCGAGGGATTCTCCTCCATTTGTACTAATTTCGGCCTGACAGAAAACACCAAGAAAACATAAGTTCTCCACCAGCCAAGACCACACCATCCATACCCTATGTAGAACCATTAATTGGAGCAAGTAGAAAAATTATGAATGCTGTGAATACATCCACTTACCTTGGCAGTATATTTTCCAGGGATGTACACATAAATGGTGATGATGAAGCCCACATTGCCAAAGCCAGCTCGGTATTTAGGAGGCTCTGAAAGTGTAGGAAAAAAAGGGGTATTAGACTGACTACCAAACTGAAATTCTATAGAACCATTGCCCTGACCTGTATGCCTGTGAAACTTGGACTGCCTAGGATCGTGCCAGGAACTGAATCACTTCCTTTTGAATTTTCTTAGGAAGATTCTAAAGATAACCTGGCAAGATAAGGTACCACACACTAAAGTCCTTTTTTTGTCAAAGCTTTTTATTTTCAAAACATATGCATAGATAATTTTTTAACATTGACCCTTGCAAAACCTTGTGCTCCAAATTTTTTCCTCCTTCCCCTCACCCCTCCCCTAGATGGCAAGTAATCCAATATATGTTATACATGTTAAAATATATGTTAAATCCAATGTGTGCATACATATTTATGCAATTATCTTGCTGCACAAGAAAAATCAGATCAAAAAGGAGAAAGTGAGAAAGAAAATGAAATGCAAGCAAACAACAACAAAAGGAGTGAAAATGCTATATTGTGATCCACACTCAATTTCCACAGTCCTGTCTCTCTGGGTGTAGATGGCTCTCTTCATCACAAGATCATTGGAATTGGCCTGAAGCATCTCATTGTTGGAAAGAGTCACATCCATCAGAATTGTTGTATAATATTGTTGTTGCTGTGTACACTGATCTCCTGGTTCTGCTCAAATCACTCAACATCAGTTCATGTAAGTCTCTCCAGGTCTCTCTAAAATCATCCTGCTCATCATTTCTTATAGAACAACAATATTTCATAACATTCATATACCATAACTTATTCAGCCATTCTCCAACTGATGGGCTTCCACTCAGTTTTCAGTTTCTTGCCACTACAAAGAGGGCTGCCACAAACATTTTTTGCACATGTGGGTCTCTTTCCCTCCTTTAAGATTTTTTTGGGATATAGGCCCAATAGAAACACTGCTGGGTCAAAGGATATGCATATTTTTGAGCATAATTCCAAAATGCTCTCCAGAATGGCTAGATTCATTCACAATTCCACCAACAATGTATCAGTGTCCCAGTTTTCGCACATCCCCTTCAACTTTTTATGTCTAAATCATGAACCCATTTCGACCTTATCTTGGTATATGGTATTAGGTGGGGGTTAGTGCCTAGTTTCTGTCATACTAGTTTCCAATCCTCCCAGCAGCTTTTGGCAAATACTGAATTCTTATCTCAAAAAGTGGAGTCTAATCTCAAAAGCTGAAACACTCTCAGGGTCACAATAAAGAACTTTGAAATCTATTGTGAGACCCGGGAGATGCTGGCACAGGACAGCCCAGCATGGTATGGCCACATCAAAGAAGGTACTGTGCCCTATGAGCAAAACCAAACTGAATTAGCTCAAAAGAAACGTGAGATGTGCATATTTGAGACCTCTCGACACCAAACATTCACTTGGACTCTTTCTGGTAGAACCTTCCAAGCTGATACTGGTCTGATTGGCCAATTTTTCACATCGCACCTTACCCTACCATAGTGATGTCATTTTGGTCCTAAATAAACCAAATGGACCGGGGTTAAAGGATAACAACCATGTAGCAGGACATGGAAAACATTTTGTTTCTCCACTTGTCAGTTACTATAAAGTTAGCTGAGCTTTCTTGAATTTGATGACTACAAAGTGCTTTCTAAGCCCAGATGATATATATATAATATAACTCCCCATTTTATAAATGAGGAGAGATATTTTAGTAGTGAAGCCCAGGGAGACTTATGTAACTTGCTCATGGTCACTACAATGTCTAACATGCTGTAAATTAAATCACCACAGAAAGGCAGCTATGTTCAAAATAATTGCAATGATCAATATTGACTCCAGGAGTCAGATGACAATAGATAAGTGAAACAGGCACAGGCATTATTTTTCTCTTGCTATATCGGCTGATTTTCCTTGACTGCTGTTTCTCTGCTATGGGGGAGGATAAGTAATTGGAAGTGGGGGAGTTTAACTGAAAAGGAATGTGATGGGCAAAAACAAGATATCCCAGAGAAAATTGTTTTAAAAGGAACAGAAGTCATTGTTTCCCTTCATTACAAGGTTAGGGAGATGGAGAGTTTCCAGAAATGATTGTGATGTAAAGACAAAAGGCATCAACACAATAAACTTCCAGTTTCAGAAATGAAAGAAAAAGAACAGAGGATGCTAAGAATAATCGATAATCATTAACATAGCCTGTGGGTCCTTTAAACATGGAATCTTTGTCTACTGAGAGGCAGCACAGGAAACCACACCAGACACCTCCTCTAGCCTCAGTTACTTTATCTGCAAAAAAAAGGGACAACTCTTGCACTGCTTGCTTCACAGGATTATCATATCAAAGTGTTTTTGTAAACTTTAAGGTACTATAAAAATGTGAATTATCATAATTATGACCAAATACAACCTCCGGGCAACATGAGGAGCAAGTGGATAGGAAGAGCTGCCCACAGAGCCAGGAAGCCATGATCAGATCTTTTCTCTACTGCCCATGAACCTGGATAAATCATTTTTAACCCTAGAGCTCTAGGAAATTCTCTGAGTTACAGAGTTCCTGCTAACCTGCCTACAAAGAAGGAATTTCCTCACCTGGGAAATCCCTAGAGCAATGAAATCATAGGTCCAAACTGCATCCCTCTCCCACATAACCTACACAAAGTCCGCCACCAAGCCTGGATCCTTGAAGTCTAAGACAGCAATGTTCAAGATCCGGTAGGTTCTACTTTGCTACAAAAACTTTGAGTATAGTTCCAGTAACATACTGATTTGGCTTTCTAAGGACCAGGGAGGCTCATCCCCAGCCCTTTGGAGGCGAATTCTTTGGTCACAGAGTGCCATGGCCAATGAAAAATACAAAATGGCCCTAGGCCATGGGGGCTCTCAGACCCTGATCCCCACCTTTTGATTTACAACCATGGGGACAGAGTTCCATCAATGGTAGTAGAGTGGGCAAGGAGCCACATAGTTTTTACACGACCAGTGAACACTAACTTAGCAATGCTAAAGACAGGGAAACAAATACTAAAGAGATGCCATCTCTGGGAGTGGTAGCCAGGAAAGAGAGCTTTGTTCTGAGAAGTCCTGACATAGTGAATGTAGTCACTGGATGGGCTATTATTGACATTAAACTCTTTCCAGAGGCCATGACAGAATTATTTTAAAACTACTTCGAATGTCTTGTATGCTTGCCAAAAAGACTACTTTATGAAAAACTCACACAGGGCAATGCTCTCAAGCTGTCTCTTAAGAGCTTTAGAATTGCCTGACATGGCACAGGACCATCCAGCATGAATTGCCCCCTTCAGAAGGTACCATCTTCTATGAGCAAAGCAGAATTGAATCAGCCCATAAGAAACATGAGATGCACAAAGTTAGAGAATTCCCTCCAGATTTCCATAAGCACTGTCCGAGCTTGTATTGGTCTGATCATCCATAGTTGGACACGCTATAACTTGGCTCTAATAGAGTGATATTATTTTGGTCCTCCTCGAGGATGAAGATCAACCAATCAACTTTTGGAGGGCAAGAGGTTGGGAAGAGGAGGGGAGAATTTACACATTGCAGGAAAATGGGGTTGGGGAGGGGTAAGCATGATTGGGTACATTGAGTCTTAACTATTATAGCTAGCTATAATGGTCTCTCACCCATCAGAGCAGCTCAGGCCTAGGGCAGGCGATCCAAGATCAGATGGCTAATCTCTTCCTCTTAAATCAACCGAGTCAATCAGCAAGCATTTATTAAACCCTTACTATGTACCATGTATTGTGCTAAGTGCTAAATGGTTCATGGGCTCTCCTTGGAGAAACAAGGAAAGGAGTTGGCTGGTGGAGATGGTTTTATCATGAGTTCAGAGGCAACAAAAAACATCATTTTGCAAGACCTTTGGTCATTTCAAATGGCAATACTTATGATAAGTTTTTGCACAAAAGTCATAATAAAAATAATCCCAAAGCTTATGGGCTAACAGCCATTGCAGGGAATAAAAAAGAGAAATAGAGTCCATGAAGAACTTAATAAAACACTCCAAATTAAATCAGTATGTTATTAATCATCTTCAGTGAAAAAGTCAACATGGGGATGACAGAGAAAGAATATCAAATGCTAGTTATTATTATTTTTTTTTGGAATCCATGGTTAAGGAATACTGAAAAAGAGGGACAAAAAGATTCATAGACTTACACAGTAACCTTACAATTATATATCGTACAACAAATACCAATGAGAGTTGAGAGGTACGAGATGTGACAAGAGTACAATATTTTTCTTGGTCCAGACCTGTGAATGTATCAGTTAGTAGAACTTCCATTGTGAAAATTCCCTGCAGACATATAGATCAGCAATTCATCTGTAACTTTAGTTTTGGAGCATTCCCTAGACACTGAGAAGTTAGATAATTTGCCTCTGGTCACACAGGGAACTGTGTTGGCCAAAGCCATTTACCAACACCAAAGATTCTTCTGATTGTGAATTATACTGCATTGATTGCACCAAGTCACAGGACAATAAAAAGCCTGCTGAACAGAAAACATAATTATTCAAAATTATCTAGTCTAACTATCCACACAAGAAAAACCGAGCAGAAGAAAAATGCCTATTGTTCAGACTATAACATGCAGTTGGACGGACAGTCCATAGAGCTACTTCACCATAATGAGAGCTGTAAAGGAGAAAGAGCCTGGGCTGGATTGCCCTGGGTAAATTATTCAGGCCCTCTGATAGCCCTAAGGCCCACTTTTAGGCAATATTCTTTCTGAATTGCTATATAACAGCTAGTCCTAGTGAGAGTAAGACTTGTCAGGGAAATCCAAGTTCAAATCTTGCCTCAGACACTAACTTGTCATGACATTTAACATCTCTGTGTCTTGGTTTCCTCATATGTAAAATGAGGGGATGGACTTGATGACTTGTCCAATGAGTCAGAGGTGGGACTCAAAGCCATGATTTCCTAACACCAAAGTTAGCTCCTACTCTTCCACTGAGTTTTTCGTGTTTGGATTCTTTCTCTCCAAACTCGCCCATCTTTCATACTTCCTCCTTTCAGTTACTGGAGTTTGCCCCTGGATACAACTCCTCTCCCTCACAGCTTCCAAACCTTGTCATTTCTACTACCACAATTTCTCCTTGTGACTTTCTCTCCACTCAAAGCCAGTTCCCATCCTCATCAGCTCTCACCTGGAATAGCCTCCTAACTGGTCTTCTTGTTAGACCAGTTCTCCTCCAATCTTTCCTCTGGAATCCATCCTCCCAAAACAGCAAGTCTGACCACATCACCAAAGTTCCAGTGGTTCTTTATTGCTTTAGAATAGAGAAGATACTCCCATTTGGCTTTTAAATCCCTTTATAACCCGGCCCCAACCTACCATTCCAGCGTTTCACATTTCTCCCCTTCTCACACACCACCTTGCCAAACTGGTCAATGCTGCCTTCCACACAGCCCTTCATCTCCAGTCTGCACTGTCTGTCCCTATAACTCGAGTGCACCCCCTCCTTGCCTTCTATGCCCCAATGCTGCCTTTGTTGCTTTCCCCTATTTCTTCCAGCTGCTAAAGCTTTCCAGTCCCCGCCCCCAGATTACCCTGTATTAATTCTGAGTCTCTCCCTCTTTAGGTTAAGCTCCTTCAGGACAGGAATCTTTCTATTTTTTTGCCTTTGTAATTCCAGTGCCTAGCACAGAACCTGCACATGACAGGAACTTTAAAAATGCTTAATCTTAGTCTTGGTGCAAGAGTCACAGGGCTCTCCAAAGAGGAACATCTGGGGACACCTGTTCATCTGAACATAACAGGTACTAAACAAGAAATGAAAATAATCTGTGCACTGTGGCACCCTCCAATGGAAGCAAGGAGACTCACCAAATTCAGGCCATCCTGGTTCACCTGGCCAATTCCGGGCTTACCTTAGAGGGGTAGCAGGGACATGGTGACCAAGCACACTGAACAAAGAATATATTCCAAGGCGTTGGAAAAGAGCAAAAGCAGAGAGAAAAAAAGTTTTTAAGCTAGGAAGGATCAAGAAATATTCTATTTGTAAGGAATGGAAATTGTTTGGATCTCAGAATCTGAAAAAGGATCTCCATGGTCCTTTGCTCCCGTCTCCCTCCCAAGGCAAGAATCTTCTCTGCAGACTCATGGTGGCTCCTCAGTTTCTACTTGAACGCACCCAGCAAGAGAGTTTACTCCCTTCTGAGCAGGCAAGACCCCGAAACATTAGGCAATTTCCTGTACAGAACATGAAATCTCAATCCTGCTAAAACTCCCATCCATTACTCTTAGATCTGCCCTCTTGGATTACATGGAATTTAGTTGATTATAAAACTGAATACAAATGAATTTAAAATAATTATAAAATATCACCTTTTTTTCCTTGCTAAATAAAATACTAGATAGCATCAAATAAATTTACAATACCAAGACAGGATAGGGACAAAAATCTTTCTTCCAGCTACCCCTTGCTCACCACAAAAAAGCAAAGGTTTTTTCGTCCACACTATCCCCTGACCACCTACACCAAATTAAAGCTAGTGAGATATAAAATGGACTTATCCAAGAAAATTTCTATTTCATTATGGTTTTAATTATTAACTTTATTATTTTGTGATTTATGAATTTTAAAACTTGTTTTATTGGCCTAGTCATAAATTGAAAGAGCTGGACATGAGAATTTGATAGTTTTAGAAGAAACTGGCATAGGAGCTACTCAATAGAGAAAAGAAAGTCTGATTCAGTGTTAACTCCTTTCCCAGTATAAATGGACAGAGAAAGCCCTCAAAGATTTAGAAAACAATGAGTTCAAAACAAAAGTGAATTTAAAAAAACTCTGATTTTAAAAAAGGACAAGACTTTTATTAATTTGTCTTTTGAATTAACTTTCATAATACAAAAGTTTTTAACATATTTTAACAACAGTTTTTAACAACTGCTTTGAAAGCAATGATTTTAAGTTCCTCTCTGCTTCTGGGACAGAACCTACTAACTGGTTGATTATAAATTTGAATATAAACAATTTAAAATAATTCATTATACAGTATAAAAGTATGCAAGTGGTCCAATTTGCCATATGAACTTTTAGACAATCAGAGAAAGCTCTACTCCATGTATGGCAATTGTGAGGTAGATGGAACAGGGAGAATCTTAATACCATTGTGCTCAACTGCCCCCTAGTGCTAAGGCAAGGGCTAACTGGAAAAACAGAAAAAAAATTTGTATCTCCCTTAACCGCCAATTACAATCTAGTTAAATAAACAATAAATCAATAATAAATTAAATTAATTTATTCACAGGACAATTTGAAAGGCTCAGTTCAAACATTACAATCATTTGCTTTTGAACATTTCATGGATTTCTCTACACTCCCAATTACGCAGGGTGTGGACATTTAAGGCAAACGGACAATTTGGAACGTCAGTCTCACTTATTGTCAGCCAGTGTGACCTCTCCAGAGAAACATATGGCCAGGACATTTTTGTCCTTATTCCCAAACCTGTGTAACAATGATAGGTAACTCTTTAGACTGCATTATTACTTCTGAATATCAAGACCATTTCCCACAAATTCTCAAAGGTGAAACCAGATACAACTGCAATAACTGACAGACATCAGAAAATGGATGGGCACAAAGAAGGCTCATTCTTAGGTCATAATGAGCACCTCAGGAGTGTCCAAGTTCCCACAAACAAAATTTCTCCCAAAAGAAACTATATAAATGGAACCATATGAACCATATAAATCCAGGAACTTGGGGACAGACACACACATCCCATCATATGCACACGCCTGCCCCAACACACACTCTGTGATGCGAGATGCCTCCATAATTCCCCAATACCCATCTCTCTGGGCTCTCCAGTCCCTCTATTTTGAGGGAGCTCATTAGAGCCCAGTCCCCCAGGTGTACATACTGATGTGGACATTTTAAAGAAAATCATTATTTCACAGGCAACACAAAGCATGTGATACCAGTGGCCAATACACCGTTTCTGCCCCCACATTTCATCACCAAAAATGTATCAAAGTAAAGGAATCCATCTCCAAGGGGAGGGAGGACACAGGCTCATCACCTCACACCCCAAATGCCAAGGGCTGGACGCTTTTCTGCTGCTCTTTGTGCAACTGCTTGGCCTTGTTCTTCAGGGACTCGGCTTTGGTTTCATCCTTTGCCACCCCATCTCCCAGTTTATACATTCGGCTGGCATTGGCACAGGCCCAGACGTGACCCAGATCGCAGGCTTTCAGAGAGAATTTCAAAGCCAGGCTCATGTCCTTAGGGATGTTAGGGGATCCCTGGAGGTACATGGTACTGAGATTGAAGCAGCTGGGGGCATAGTTGCCATCGCAAGCCCTTGTGTAGTAGTCTCGGGCTCGGATCAGGTCAGGCTTGTTGTCATTGAGGCGCCCATCTTGGTCCAGTAGTCCGACATTGTGACAAGCATTTATTGACTTCTTCCCAGGTTTCTCACAAGCCTTTAAAAAACAATTATAAGCATTTTTCAAGTTTGGGGCTAATCCTCCTATAGGCAAAAAAAGGAAAAAAGAAATCCATGTCAGAATTTAATACTTGGAACAAAACCGTGCAGGCAAAACCCTAGAAGAAAACAAAATTACATAATGAGTTTAGTTTTTAGCCCATGAAGTATTTTTCTCCTAAAAGGCTGGATTATAACAACTCAAAATGAGGATTGGAAAATTAATTATATCATATGTAATCAAGTCTGACTGAAGCTGGGGAAGTGGGGAAAGGATGCTAGAGAGGAAAGTAAGAAGGGCTGAGAACTCAGAGAATTATGGGAAATTATGTATGAACTGATACAAGAGTGAAATGGGAAGCAAGAGCCAACAAGATCAAGGCGAACATGCAATGCAAGCCCAGAATTCTGGTCAACTCTTTGGTCTATGGTAACTTCAGGAGGCTGATTGATTTGAAACAAGCTATCAGCCACCCAGCAGAGACAGTGGACTAGAGGCAGGCATGAGGGAACAGACATTTTCCGACACGACCAATGTACTGGTTTGTTTTGCTTAACTTTGTTATGAGGGAGGGTTCTTTGGGGGGAGAGGATAGATCACTGGGAATGAAAGAGGGGTTAAAAAAAGAGAATCCATAAAATAGTTTCTTGAAGAGATTGGGTGGAGATGGATTCCTCTAACCCGAGAGATAGAGGCAGCTGAGGCTCATCAACAAGAATATTCTCAGCAGGAGATGACAAAGGCCTTAATTGTTCATTAATTTCATCTGTCAAGGGTACCTTCTTCTCCAAAGGTATTTAATCATTCAGAGATCTCCATGATTGTGTCTTTGGTTACCAAGAGATCAATTTATTGATTATTTCCTAATCTAATTAATAGTCTCCTGAGATGTCTGTCCTCCAGGTTTTCCTCAAAGGAAAGCATTCTACCAACTAATAAAAAGGGAGCAAGACAAGTCCTGGTGCCAATAACAGGGGCTTAACACACTAATATAAATCATAAAGTTCAAAATAGTAGGACTAGGTTTCAAAAGGCACCCAATTATGTAATGATCAAAAACCAATCTGAGAGCAGAAATCAGAGTAACACTTAATCTAGGAAGTGAAAGGGAACTCGGAGGCCATCATCTGAAATCAGAGCAAAATAGTGGAGGCCCCAGTGGGTGGGGGGGAGGGAGGGCAGTCACACAGACTGTTAGAGTCAGAGCCAGGACTAAGGAAGTAATCAAACAGCCTAAAAACTGGTGGCTGAATGAGCTGTGTCATTAATAGATTACCAAGCCATAAATATTTATGAATGTAAGTGTAAATGATTTCTAATGATGCTGAGTAGACACAAATACACAGCAAGAACACAATCGATCAACACTGACCAAGCACTCACTGCGTACCAGGCAAACTAAGCACTGGGAACACAAAAAGAGGCAAAAGGCAACCCCTGTCCTCAGCCCACATCAATGGGGGAGATAATAAACCTGGACAAACAACTCATCTCCAGGATAAACAGGGAGCAGAGGGAAAGCACAGGAATCTAGAGCCACCGAGAGGTGAGACTCAAGCTGGGACCTGAAGAAAGTAGGGGAGTCAGCAGGTGGAGGTGAAGAAAGGAGAGCCCCCAAACCCAGGGAACAAGCAAAGAAAGCACCCTCAGCAGGGGGCAGGCAGAGTACATGGGGAGGCAGTCAAGGAGACAAAATGGGGAGCAGGAGGGGACCAGGTCATGAAAGGCTTCGAATGTCAAACAGAGAGTCAAATATGGAGTTACTGGATAGAGCTACTGGCACTGGGCTATGGAGATATGATCAATTCTGAGCTTTAACCAAGTCCCTTTGTTAGCTGAGTGAAGGATGAGCTGGAGAGGGGAGAGACAGCTTGGATGATGGGGGGGGGGGGGGGGGGGGGGAAATAGGATGACCCCTGCCATACCTTTCCCGGTCACATAGTAGGCTCCCAGCTTGTAGCAGCTGTCGCTGTGGTGGTAGTCTTCACAAGTGAACTTCAGCACCTTGGCTGCTTCATCAAAGTTCTTCTGGATCCCTTCTAGAAAGTCTACCAGTCTGAAACAACCTAGGGCAGAAAGCAAAGAATGACCTCAGTATACCGGGGGGAGGGAGACTGGAAGAGGGCAGAAGGGGGTTGCCTTAGCCCTGGGGGGCCTGGCTGCTCCCCACCCTCCTGAGTTCCCTTTGGTTTTCCCCTTCATGGCAGGAAGAGCTGTTAGAGGGGACTGAGCCCAGCAGCTCCCTTGCCATCTCAGAGGCTCCTATCACCCAGGGAGGCAGGTGCTGGCAGCTATTCCACTTCACAGATAGGGAGAGTGAGACTAAGAGAGTTGAAGCATCTTGTCTGGGTCACCCAGGCCGTCATCACCTGAGCAGAAAGCCAACTCTGAGGTTCCTGACTGCCGTGCAACACTCTGCCCACTGCATCCCCCAGAAAAGAGGCACAACCTAATATCAGGTCCTTGACTGGGCTACAGAAACATTAGATTTTAAAATGGAAAGGGATCTTAAAGAGCATCTGCATTTTATCAACCAGGATGGGGGTCCTGAGCCTTCAGATGACTTTCTGGGGTCCCACAGGGCTCACCAAAGCCCTGGGCCTTGATCCCCAGTCCAGTTCTCTTGCAGCACAGCGCCCATCCATGGCTTCCAGGGCTCCAAGGATATCTGCTCCTGTTTGGACCAACCACTGGGAACTGGAGGAAAGCCAGGGTTTCAGAGGTGGCTACTCTCTCCCTGTATCCTATGCCTCCAATATACCCTTCCACTAACATAGTGCTGATCTCAACCAGGGGTCAAATTCAGGAAAATTATTTTTTGTTTGACATTTTTTAAATCCTAAAAATTCAGACATGGAAACAGAACATTCTCACAACACTGAGGTTTGGGCTCTAGCCCCTACACTCAACACCAAGAGCAGGCAGAGCAGTGTAGCCAGGAATTAGGGTAGGCTCGAATTTACTCCTTACCCCTATCTCTAGTTCTCTCTCCATACAATGGAAGTGATCACATTTAACTTCAATTACAGGATAATTGTGAGGGAAACATTTTCTAAACCTAACAGATGAAAGAAAAGTGAGTTACTATGATGACTAAACCCAAAATCTGGTCCAGATTTATTTTTGAAAAGACTTTTTCATTACTCAGAAAATAAATACTTATTAACAGTCACCTAAATGTGAGGATTCTCTAAAATGAAATTTCCACCTCAACTATATTACCACTAGGTAACCATATGAAGAAACATTTTCTTGGCTCAGTTACACTGAAAAAGAAAAACTGAAAATTTTCTAGATGTAAAAGAATCCAAATAACTATAGGGGTTCGGGGGGAAAAAAAGAAAAAAACATGACCCTACTCTTCAAGAAGCTTTTATTGTACTGGGGTAAAACAGCTTCTACACAAAAAAAGTCTTTTTGTTGAGAAGGGAATGAGCACTAACAATTCACACATGAACTGAGCCTTGAAGTAAGAGATTTTAAGAGTCAGAAGTGAAGAGAGGGAAAGGGAGAGACGGGAGCAAAAAGACAAAGCAGATGGAGGGAACCTCAAAGGGGAAGACCTAGACGTGGGGGGGAAAGGGGGAGAAAGCGAGATCTGAGCTTACACTACTCAAAAGAATTATTTTCAGCATTCATTCATTTATTCAACAAGTACTTTTAAAGTACCTACTAGGTGTTCAGTACTAGAATTACAAACAAATAATCGTAAACTGAGTCTTTAAGAAGCATATTCTCTTGAGGAGAGGAGAGTACCCAGAGAAGCAAATTTAAAACAAACAAGGGAGAGGCAGCTCAGCTTGGCTAAGTAAATAAGGAGCTGTCTAGTGATGGGGTGAATAGACTCTGTGGAATGACCATGTCAGGCGGCAACCCAGCTCTGAATGGGCCCCAGTGAGGAAGGCTATCTCTTCCTGCTGGAGGAGCAAGCTGACCAGTGGAGTTATCTTGTATGGACAGAGCTACCCTGTACTGATGACCGCAGCTACCTTGTACAACCCAGAGAGTAAGTCACAGATGTCAACTCCCAAGACTTTTGTGCGAACAGGACTGTTGCTTTACAGATGCAGTTTACTAGTTTAGTTAGCATCCCTGCTCTGGGGGCAGCCTCATAAAAGGCCCCACCCTCCCCCTTGCAAAGCTCTGCAGGGGAACGTGGCCCACTCAGCCCCTTGACCTGGAAGTCAGTTTGAGTCCATGAATTCATTCCAGGCAACTCTGTGCTTCCGTGGCTTATACTTCGTCACCGGAGTCTGGGAAACCTCGCTTCAACTCCATTTGTGACACATACTGGCTGTGAATTTACAAGTACCCGTCTGACCATACCCTGCTCCTTTTCATCAAATTCCAGGGGCTCCCTATCACCCCCAAGAATATAAAACTGTTTATCCTCCAGAGTCTTTCACAATCTGCCACAGACACCGTCTCCACCTTTAGTCTTCTCAGCTCTCGCTCCTACTTACTCTACACTGGCCTTCTTGCTGCCCCCGCTCCTGGCTCCGGGCAGTTTCCCTCCAAGTGCCCATACCTGGAACATTCTCCTCGCCTCTGCTTCCCGGCTTCCTTCAAGTCCCAGATAAATCCCTACCTTTTTTTTAAGGGAGCTCAACAACCAGCGTTTAATAACCTAAAAGCACAAATTAGGAAAGAATTCCTTGTTTCATAGATAACGCCGGAGCGCTGAAGTTGGAAGACATCAGACCCACAGCGTGCCCTGATGCTATAGCCAGTTAGAAGACGCGTGGCCTGAACATTAAATATCTTGCCAGAAAATGTACGGGGCAGGAGACGACACTGCCAAGGACCGGGCCATCACAGAAACGGCGGGTGGGGGAGCCATGACGCCGAGCGGGCTCTGCACAGACGACCCGCGCATCCAGGAGGACGGCGGTGCGGTGGGGAAGCACTTGCTACCAGATGTCGTGGATAAAGGTTTACTAGCCCATACACATCCAATGCGTGCTGCAGAAAACACGCACACACAAGCGCACACACGCGCACGCCTTTCCCCAGAAGACAGATAACCCCAGGATGCCGAGAACAGTCCTCAGAAGGAAGGAAAACCAGCAGCGCGCGGCTGGAAGAGGCTCAGAAGCACCAAGAACCAAACGGTGACACCCGCGCCTCCTCCTCCAGGAGGGCTCGGCTGTGGGCCCTCGGCCCGCGGGCACAAAGTTGCTCCGAACCTTCTTCGCCGCATGGCGAGCTCCGGGGGGCACGAGGCCTCTCGCGCTTTGCAGCCCCCGAGCCCAGCGCATGAACGCGCCTACTACGGGGCATCCCGAAGCGCATCCCTGAAGCGCACCGCAAAGGCTCCTGGTCGTTGCATTTAATCACGGGGAGAATTATGGGATACCTAAAAGCAGGAGGGGTCGTGATGGGGTCAGAATGGGGGAGGGGAGAGCAGGGGCAGGACGCGGCTTCTCGGTGGGTGCCGGGGAGAGTGACGGGGTTGGGGGCGGGGGGAGGACTGCAGGGGGGGGGAGGACTGCAGGGGGGGGGAGGGGTCGCCTTGGCCTGGCCTCTCCTTCCATGGGGGGGGGGGGGGGGGGGGGGGGGGGGGGGGGGGGGGGGGGGTCGCCTTGGCCTGGCCTCTCCTTCCACTCCCTTCTCGTTTGCCCTCCACGAATCCCGGCTGACGTCCCTGGGCCGGGCCGAGCCCCCGACTCACCGTCCGGGTCCTTCTCCTTGTAGCACTGGTAGTGACACTCCACCTCCATGTTCTCCAGGAAAGAGGCCACCTGCTCCTCATCCTCAAAATCCACCAGGCCCGCCATGACCTCCGCCGCTCCTCCGCGCATGCGCCGCCGCGCTAGCTAGTCTGAGCGTGCGCCGCTGGGAACACGTGATCTGGAGTGAAGACGTGCATCCTACTGAGGCTGCGCGCGCGGAAAGGGGGCGGGGAAGGAGGAGGGGAGGAGGAAAGAAGGAAGGGGGAGAGGGAAGGGAAGGGAAGGGGAAGAGAAAAGGGAAGGGAAGGGGAGGGGAAGGGGAGGGGAAAGGAAAAGGAAGGAGAAAGGAAGGGAAAGAAGGGGAAAGGAAAGGGGAAGGGAAAGGGAAGGGGAAAGGAAAGGGAAGGAAAGGGGAAGAGGAAAGGGGAAGAGGAAAGGAAAGGAAAGGGGAAGAGGAAAGGAAAGGAAAGGGGAAGAGGAAAGGAAAGGAAAGGGAAGGAAAAGGAAAGGAAGGGAAAGGGGAGGGGAAAGGAAAAGGAAGGAGAAAGGAAGGGCAGGAGGGGGGGAAAGGAAAGGGGAAGGGAAAGGGAAGGGGAAAGGAAAGGGAAGGAAAGGGGAAGAGGAAAGGGGAAGAGGAAAGGAAAGGAAAGGGGAAGAGGAAAGGAAAGGAAAGGGGAAGAGGAAAGGAAAGGAAAGGGGAAGAGGAGAGGAAAGGAAAGGGGAAGAGGAGAGGAAAGGAAAAGGGGAGGAAGTAGAGGGGAGAGGAGGGAAAGGGAAGATGGGGGGAAAAGGAGGAACAGAAGAAGGAAACAGAAAGAAGGGGAGGAGAAAGGAATGGTGGAGCACTTATTAAACACCTACTTAGCACCCGATTGTGTGCTGGCGCTTTGCTCAGGCACACTGTGGTTCACGCAGAGCATTTTTGTGTTTTCTTGTACCAGTCCCAGGGGATCCGGGTTCTTCTTATCCCCCTTTTACAGATAAGTAAACTGAGGCACAGAGAGGTTAAGTGACTTGCCCAGGCTCATGCTTGGGCCAGAATCAGAAGTCTGGTCTCTCTGACTCCAGCCCCAGTCTATCCACCACCATTTAGACGTAGAAGCAGCAGCACCTGTGGCCCAGCACAACTTGTTTAATAGGGTAGGAAACTTAGCTCCCAATGGGGGTCTGGGAGTGAGGGGAAGTCCCAAGCATTCATCAATGAGTAATCGCCTACTGTATGCCAGACGCAATGCTAAGCCGTGGGGATACAAAGATAGGAAAAATATGTTCCCTGCCCTCCTGGAGCCTCCAGTCTGAGGGGGGAGACATCGGGTACACAAAATGTGTAAGTGTTAATTGGGGATCATCGATAGATGCCGATCCTGGAATAAAAGGCATCAGGAGAGGCTTGTCGGAGAAGATGGAACTTGAAGGAAGCTGGAAGGTGGCTTGGTCATCCAGGCGTGAGATGCTGAAGGTGTTCCATGGGAATGTTAGCAGAGTGTGGGCAGTGACAGGAGCCGAGGATACCATCCAAATTGCCAGTAGGAAAGCTGGGGGGAAGCGGAAGAAAGATGGGATCTATGCAAAAGATGTTTATGGAACGGCTGGTTGGAGGGATTAGCTAGGGTTTTCTTGGCAGAGATACTGGTTGACCATTTCCTTCTTTGGCTCATTTTACAGATCTGGAAACTGGGAGCAACCAGGGTGAAGTGACCGGCCAGGCGCCAAGTACCTGAGGCTGGATTTGAACTCAGGAACGTGTCTTCTGTGCACTTCATTACCTCCTACTGATGTGGGAAAGATTCCAATCTTTGATTCCCAACCCCCCTAGCTAATGTAAATTACCCTTTGACTCACAAATCCTGGTCCCTTTGAATTCCAATAGAAGGTCCAGACCTGTCCCAGCCCCACCCGGATCTGAGCCAACTTTGGGGCTACACCCAAAGCCCCTCGAGCTAAGTCTCCGACTTAGGACCACAATGGGAACCCCTCTTTGCAGAGATTCCAAACATGGTCACCATGTGAGGACCCTCTGTCCACTGGACCCTCTGTTCAGTGCCCTCCTTATCTCTACCTTCACCTATCTCCTACTTCTAAACTCAATAATAATCAATAATAAACCTCTTTTATTAATCTAGCTCTCTGGGCTAATAAATGCTTTTATTGGGAATCCACGCCGCTTCTAGACCTCATATACCGTCGTATCCTTGCGCTGAATCTAAGGGAGTTGCAGGGGAACTCTGTTTGACTCCCTATACCCCAAACCTGCCACTAGACCTTAACTAAACCCTAATTTCATTTAGGTACCCCAAATGTAGACCTCAACACGTGGTCTACACCTCAACATTCGGTTCCTGACCTCAACACTACCAGTGAGAATCCTCCGCCTCCTGCTTTCTCTCTGGGTTTCTGTACTGCTCACCTGCTTTTCTTCCTCCACTTCTGACTCATCATCGGCCGCCTTTCTCAAGGCTCTGTCTTGGGTTCATGGGACACATGTAGACACCTACAGGGGAGATTACCTCAGAGAGGAGCACTTCCTGGAAAAATAGCTTTTGCCAGAATCTCAGGGATCATCGGAAATTCCAAGGGACCCAGAGAAAGGGGAAGAGCCTTGTAGGCTCAGGAACAATCAAGACAAAGGAACACAGGCAGGAGATGAAGTGCCATGTGGAGGCCAGTATGGCTAGACTGGAAAGTGGAAGAGCTTTAGAAACTAAAGAGAAGAGTTTACCTGATAGAGGAAGCCCCTGGAGTTTACGATGTTATTACCATCTCTTTGACAGAAGAGGAAACTGAGGTTTAGAAAAATTAAGCAAATTGTCCTATCCCACTATATCCGGGAAGGGATTCACACCCCCCCCCCCCCCCCCCCCCCCAGGCCAGCGCTCTGACTGGCTTCTGCATGTGATTGATGAGAAGGCTACTGAATTAGGAGTCAAATAGGTCTGAGTTATATTCCTAATCTTGCCACTAACAAGATGTGTGACTGGGCTGATCACTCAGTTCCCTGTGCTGCTATTTTCTCATCTACAAAATCGACATGATTGGACTAGACTTGGCTCTCAAACTTTTCCGGAACAGTAGAAGTCTTCAGTTTAATAAAAACTTTGGCAGAACAATGATGAGAAAATAAAAATATTTCTAGTGCCTATTAACCAACAATATGAGGTTTGTTTAAAAAAACACACACGGGAGGCAGCTAGTTGGTATAGGCCGTGGTTCTCAAACTTTTGTTCTCAGTATCTTCATGTTGTTAAAAAAAAACTATCGAGGATCTGTTCAAAGAGTTTTTGTTCACGTGGGTTATATTTATAGCTATTTACTATATTAGAAATAAAAAATTATTTTGAATTTGTAGACCCTCTGAAAGGATTTCAGAGACCCCAACAATTCTTTGGACTACACTTTGAGGATCACTGTGGAGAGAGCACCAGCCCTGAAGTCAGGAGGATCCAAGTTCAAATCAAATCAGACACTTAATACTACCTGGCTGTGTGACCCTGGGCAAGTCACTTAACCCCAATTGCCTCAGCACAAAAAATAAACATGCACATAACTTAGCTGAACAATTAAAGAATACTGGACTAAACCCAAGGCACTTGCAGCTTTAACAAGTGAATTCTATCCGTGAGATATGCCGTGTGAACACAAGATGGCGACAGGAAGTTAGGAAAATGATGTTTGGAAGGGAGGATTCTCTTTTTGTAGCACTGAAAAAATTTTTGAAATAATTTTAATATCATAAAGTCTTTATTGAAAACAATAAAATTAAGGTCAAAAAATTGGAAATAGTCTGAAGAAGAAAATTAAAATGTCTTAAATTGCATAAATCAAATCAAATTAACATAAAAATAAGGGAAGTATGACTCCAGCTCTGATACTCTGGCAATTCACATCTTCTCTGGGGTTCAGTTTCCTCTTTTATAAATGAAGAGATTGGATGAGATACCCGCTGAGATCCTTTAAAAATTTTTTTATAGTATTTTATTTTCCAAATACATTTAATATTCATTTTTGTAAAACTTTGGGCTCTAAATTTTTCTCCCTCCCTCTCTTACCTCCCTGTCCCCAAGATAACAAGCAATCTCATATAGGTTATATGTGTACAATCCTTTTAAACATATGTTCATATTTGTCATGCTGTGCAAGAAAAATCAGACCAAAAGGAAAAAAATAACCCATAAGAAAGAAAAAAATAAACAAACAAAAAAAGTTAAAATATATGCTTTCTGATCCACATTCAGTCTTCTTAATTGTCTATATGGGTGTGATTGACATTTTCCATCCCAAGTCTATTGGAATTGCCTTGAATCACCTCATTGTTGAAAAGACCCATGCCTATCACAGTTGATGGTCATATAATCTTTTTGCTGTGTACATTGTTCTCCTGGTTCTGTTCACAACAAGATGATACAATGATTAATTCTGATGGACGTGGCCCTCTTCAACAATTAAATGAACCAAATCAGTTCCAATAGAGCAGTAATGAACTGAACCAGCTACACCCAGCAAAAGAACTCTGGGAGATGGCTATGAACCACTACATAGAATTCCTAATCCCTCTATTTTTGTCCATCTGAATCTTTGATTTCCTTCACAGGCTAATTGTACACTATTTCAAAGTCCGAATCTTTTTGTACAGCAAAATAACTGTATGGACATGTATACATATATTGTATTTAACATATACTTCAACATATTTAACATGTATTGGTCAACCTGCCATCTGGGGGAAGGGATAGGGGAAAGGAGGGAAAAATTGGAACAAAAGCTTTTGCAGTGGTCAATGCTGAAAAATTATATTAGAATGGAAGCTCCTTGAGGGCAGGAATTGTCCTTTTTTTACTTGTATCTATAATCCCAGCACTTACAAATGCTCTATGCCTTTCAGATCAAAGAATCTCCAGATTTAAGATATAAGATATGAGGCAGGAGATAAATCCTGAAAATATTACTTAAGGGTCAGAAAGGGAATTATGGCTCCTGGTTCTTCTCTCTGAGTCAGGCAGAACAAAGTCAGTCTCTCCTTTTGCAAGCTATAATGTCCTCCCCAACCCACCTTTCATTCCAGTTGCTTCAATCCATCGTCATGTCAAGGGAATCAAGGCCCTATAAGACTCAATACACACGACCCTGCTTTTAGAGCTAAACTGAACCTGAGAGATAATTCTGTTATTTTATAGATGAGGAAATGGAAGCCCAGAAAGGAGAACTAGGTGGACTTCATTCAAATAGGTGGAGAGTCCCATTTGGAATGTGACACTGTGAGAATTGGATGAGCATTTAGTTTCCACAAGGTTACAAAAATCGAATTAGAGAAATAAAAGTAAATTAGAAAAATAATATTGAAACCTAAGAAAATGGAAATTAGGACTCTAAACAAGGAAATAAAAAATAATAAAGGGAAAAAGTAATCTGGGATGGGAGATTCAGATTTAAAAGGAAAAGGAGAATGTAATCTGGGGTGGAGAATTAGAATAAAAAACACTGTTTTAAGATGCAATCAGAGAAGGAGACTTAGAATAAGAAGATCTGTTGTTAAATAAAACTAGAGGTGGAGACCACTTGGGGAAGGGAGGGAGGCAGGTGCAATGATGTGATCTGAGAAGACTTAAATTCACATGGGGGAACTAGACACTTCAAATATGATAGGACTCAGCCAATAGGAAATCAGAAAAAGGACTAAACTACATCCACTTAAGGTGACTGCCAAGGAAGGAGTAATAATGAGAGGTGGAGAGTCACATTCACATGAGGGTATTAGGACTCCTGCCAGGTTGTGACCTCTGGTACATCAAATAGCACCTAGGGGAGGAAAGTACTGATTCCAGATATTCCTGTTCTATAGGATACTCACCTCTGCAGTTGTATAATTAAAGACTTTTAATTTCACTCCTCCCAAATCCAATGGAGTTAATTCTCACAGACCCAAGTTCCTGACTCAACTTCTAGCCCTTGGCCTCCTGGGTGGGATCCACCTGGGCAGTTTCCAGAAATGGTAGGAAACCAGGTATTCTGACTTGGGATTCAATGTTCTTTCACCAGCTTGCCCTTCCCCTTTACTTTAATAACAAAGTCCTTCCTACCTGTGCAATCTCCTTTCATAGCACTGACCTACAGACTGACCATCTTGTTCCTGGCACATGGATCTCCCTCTCCCATTTCCATACCTTTGCATTCGTTGTTACCCCTGCCTCTAATGCTTTCTCTCCATCTGCCTCTCAGTTTCCTTGGTTTTCTTCTAACTTCAGCTCAAACACAAACTTCTGAAGCAAGAAGTGATCCCTGGTCCATGACAGGCTGCAAGTGCCTTCCCCTCAACAATTATCTTATATTTGCTCTGTATTATTTCATGGCGTTTGTTGTGCAGCCATTTTCCAATTGTGTCCAGCTCTTCATGATCTCGTTTGAAGTTTTCTTAGCAGAAATAACAGTGTCGTGCCCTTCTCCAGCTCATTGTACAGATAAGGAAATTGAGGCAAACAGGATTAAGTGACTCGGCCAAGGTGACACAGGAAGTATCAAAGGTCAGATGTGAACTCAAATTCTTCTGATTCCAGGGTGGACAGTCCATCCACAGCACCATCTAGCTGCTATTTATTTGTATGTTGTCTCCCTTTTAGAATATAGTCTCATAAAAGGCAAAAATTGTATATTTTTTCTTTATGTAGCAGTTCCTCTTGGCTCATTCTTCCGAAGGCAATGGACTTCCTTCAGTTTTCTAGGGGTACCTCGAGTGGTTTTCTAGATCTATTGATCTTCAGCTCCCTTGATTATCAATTTATCATCCAGAGTTAATTAATTTAAAAATAGGTATTTACTGAAATGACACAGTAAAAAGAATTAGTTTTAAAAACACCATAAAACCTTGGACATGCTATCTCACCATTATAGACATAGGCTAGGGAAAAGTGGACCGCTTCAACTGAGGAATCTGGGGGTTGTTCCCCCCTCGCCTGCACCTCTGAATGTTTCTGTCTCTTATCAAGAAGGTGTTCGCACCTGGCAAAGGAATTGTCTGGGAGGATCTTGCTTTCTTCTTGAAGCTGAGGACTGTGGGATACCACACTTATGTTTGTGTCCCCAAGCTTAGCAGTCCTAGTCCATAGGAAGGGCTGACAGAGGCTTAGAAGGTTCTTTCCAGGACTGCACCAGTCTCAAGGCAGGGGAAAGGAGGATGGCTTAGGGTTAAGGTTCAGGGGAGGTAAGAGAGGTTCTGACCCCTGGGCAAGAAGGAAGCCAAGGAGCCTCGTCCAGCCCAGCTTCTGCCTGGGACATGGAGGCCACCTCCTTCCTGGGAAGAGAGCCAGTATAAACTGCAAAGCCAGGCCGGGTTTGCACCGGGGTACCACAAATCAAGGGCTTAAGAATGCCAAGGAAAACCAGTCCTGGCGCATGTTCAGGGCAGAGCTAAATCAGGAGGGCAGAGGGGGATGCCAAGGAACTGACAGTTGGTCTGGTTCAACCTGTCTTTTCTCTGGCTTCTTAAGGCAGCTGCCAGTATTTACTGCCACCTACCCCCATCCCAGCTCCTTTGGTATTGATGATCTGGCACAAGTAGCCCTACTGAGCCTTTGATTTCGGCGGGGGGGGGGGGGGGAAGCTTGGACCAGAAGGAGATGGAAGGAGACCAGGCTGGGATGTGGAGGATTTTTGGGTTCCACTCCCACAAATCTAGGTTTTCACCAGCCCCCTGCAGACTTCCCAGGGGATGCCCCCTTCCCAGGGAGAAAACATTCAAGGCTTCTTCTTCCTGCTCAGACCGTGTCACTTCCACTCCTGCCTTCCTTCCTACTGAAAGCTTAGACCCCGACCCTGGCCTTCCTCCTGGGTGCTGATAAATGCACCTTCTCCTTATCTTACGTCTCTGGCTGCTTCTGCCAACTACAACCCAGAAACCTCATTTTGAGGAAACACCCCCTTACTGGTCACTGCTGCAGTGGACCTTTGAAAAGCTCCATCCCTGGAGTTTAAACCTTTTTCATCACTCCACCTGGTTCACCACCCAGCCATCATGTGACTATAGACACACACAGACACACACGCTCTCTCTCTCTCTCTCTCTCTCTCTCACACACACACACACACATACACACACTCACACACAAACACACACACAGACACACACACACACACACATACACATGCCCATGATGACCTTAGTATGTCTATGTTAATTGACTTTATATTTTTATGATGCAACTGTTTTCAGTTCCAGATTCTCTCCCTAAGCCCAGCCATTGAGAAGTCAACACAAAATCCATTACAAATATGTAGTCAGTTTTTTTATATAAATTCCCATTGCAAATTCAACTCTGAGTAAAGAATTCTGAAAGAAATCCTCATTCCAAACACCTAGAACTTCACTGAATAGTTCTGAGTGTTAAGGGACAGGTCAGTTCTCCAAGAGCCTCCACAGCTGTGGATCAGAGCATCTGAAGGAGCTGCGGGGCAGCCTTTGCTGACACAGGGGTTGCGGACCGGGAATGAGACAAATTAGAGGCAGAGGGAAGAGGAGAGCGGTCAGACAATGCAATAGCCTCTCAGTCAGAGAAGTCAGACAACACAACGACCTCTCAGTCTCCTTGGGTCATCCTCTCACAAGAGGAGACCCATTCTGGGTTGGGACTCCAGTAACCACTGTCAGGTGGCTCCTGTGTCACAACATCTGGGTGTTCTCTCTCCCCTCCTGTCTTCAATTCAGTCCTGGGGTCTTCCATCCCCCCCCCACCCCACATCACCAAAAACCAAACAACAAAATCCTAAAAAAACAAAACCAAAAACTTCAGCCCTCCAAGTGAAGCAGAACGGATGCTAGGAGAGATCCTGGAGGATCCTTTGATTCCCATGTCTGCCCATCCTCTCCTGTCTGTTTAGCCTGGCCCAATGTCTGCCCAAGTACACCCACTGCCTCCCTCCACTGGCTGGTATCCCACTTCCTACCTGCCTCCCTCCCTCCTTTCCCTGCCTCAGTGGGCAAATTTTCATTATTAAAAAAAAAATCCTTTAATTAGATGTCAGCAGATGGATTCCTTTATAAAAAGTGAGAACTGTTTGTCTATATCATGCAAAACATTTCCAATCACCCATATTCTGAAGGGAAGGGGAAAAAATATGCTTCAGTGGGCACACTGAGCAGACATGAGACACGTCAGCTACCCTCCATCTGCATTGGCCCCTCTGCTGAGGTTTACCCAGCTGTGGCCCTGGTGCAATGAGAGCCCCGGGTGAGAACTGGGGCGTGGGGCACATCTGGGGTTATCACGTGGACACATAGGGCGCGGATGAGCAGCTCTCACACCAAGAATGCCCCCACCCCCAGCCCAGGATGCATATACTTCTCCAGGGAGCCCGGGTGCTCACTTAGCCACATGTTCTCTCCACTCAGCCTCTGAAAATGTTTATCGAAAACAAAGTGATTTTGTCTTATCATCTTGGAAAGGTAACATGGCTTTCTAATACCAGCAACCACTGAAATCCCACTTTAAGGTTTGCAAAGCACTTGGTATATATTATCTCCCAAGAACCCTAAGAGGAAAGCACAAGTATTTCCCCATTTCACAGATGGGAAAACTGATAAAAATTAAGTGGCTTGCCCAGGCTCAGTCAGTCGCCCAGACCCATAACAGCCAGCAGGTATCTTGGGCAATATCCAGGGTCAGGTTTTCTTCCCAAGCCAAGGGCTCTACCCACTATGCCACCAGACCCAGGAGTCAGACTTGATTTCAAACACAGCCTGACACTTTACTATCCTGTGATCATGGACAACCAACCCATCTCTGGTTCTTGACTCACTCACCTGTACCATGGAGGAGCCCCATTGCGCTCTCAGACTCCATAGGATGAGATCATTCTAGTTTGACCACAAAGCTGTTTGCCATATTGATCCCCTTCCCAGTGAAAGGGATGCTGACTGCAGGAGTCATTTCGGTTTCTTCTGTGGTCACTTTGGGGACAGGAGAGGGATCAGCAAAGTGCCAGCAGGAAATTTACCTTAGAAAGAGCCACAATAACAGCAGCAGCAGCAGCAGCAGA
This sequence comes from Sarcophilus harrisii, assembly GCF_902635505.1. Classification (NCBI taxonomy): domain Eukaryota; kingdom Metazoa; phylum Chordata; class Mammalia; order Dasyuromorphia; family Dasyuridae; genus Sarcophilus; species Sarcophilus harrisii. The sequence goes on along the minus strand of NC_045429.1, from coordinate 23,722,524 downwards.
AATAGCTGAGGGCTAAACAGAGCAGTCCAAGAAGGCAGCACCTGCAGTGGTCCCTGGGATGATTCAGAGATACAAAGATCCTTGAAGGTCATCCGGGCCAACCCAGACCCACACCCCAGACAATGCTCTTCCAGACCCTGATCAAAGCCCTCCTGGAACACAGAGGCTACTCTTATTGAAAGCTGCCCATCCCAAAGCTTTCACTTCTACAGTGGGAATAGGAAGGGCCCTTCTCCAGGCTGCCTGCTGTCAGTATTCAGTGTGTAAACTAGCAAAAGCAAGCCTGCGCACACCGGCTAAGTAAAAAACAAACAAACAATTTAGGATCATAAACTGTAGCAGGCTAGAACTGGGGAGGCTCTTAGAACAGAGAATATCAGCTAAGAGGGTCTTAGAACCCTTAGGATTCTAAGGAACCCTTAGGATGTCAGAGCTGGGAGGGGCTGGAGAACAGGGGATGTCAGAGCTGGGAGGGTCTTAGAACAGGGGATGTCAGGGCTGGTAGGGAACCTAGAATGGAGGATGTCAGAACTGGGAGGCAGTTTAGGACAGAGAAGGTCAGATTTAGGAGGGGGCTTAGAACAGGGAAAATCAGGGCTGGGAAGAGTCTTAGAATAGGGGATGTCAGTGCTAAGAAGGGGCTTAGGACAGGGAATGTCAGGCCTGGGAGGGGGCTTAGAACAGGGGATGTCAGGGCTGGCAGGGGCCTTGGAAATCATCTAACACCTCATTTCACAGAGGAGGAAATGTAGAAGTGAATGGACATTTTAACTGAGAACCTTAGGGAAAAAAAATTAAGGTCTTGATATTGAGGAGCTCAGGCCCTGCCCAGATTGCTCCAGTTTTATCATCAGGGATCCCAAGCTCACAGATGCTATGGCACTTTCTGCCTGGCCCTTTGTGCCAAAGAAATGGTAGTGAAGTTGGAAGAGCTCTGTATTAGTCCTCAGGAGATCTGGGTTCAAGTCCTCACTGACACTAAGATGATGTGTCAGTATCTAGTCTCATTTTCTCTTGTGTAAAATGAGAGGCCTCAACCAGACGATATCTCAGGCCCTTATAGCTCTAACATTCTGTGGTCCTCGAGGCAGTTAGATGGATAGGGAGCTCTAGGCCTGAAATCAGGAAGGCCCAAGTTCAAATCCAGCCTCAAATATTTACTAGCTGTGACCCTGGACAAGTGATTTTACTTCTGTGTAACTCAGTTTTCTCAGCTGTAAAATGAGAATAATAACTACACCTATCTCCTAAGGTTGTTGTAAAGATTAAATGAGGTGATATTTGTAAAGTGCTTCACCTACTTTAAAGCACCCCCAACTGCTCCCTGTTAACTGGTTGTTTAGAACTCATAGCCTCCCTAAAGTCAGAAACTAGCCCCCCTTTATATTTTTTAAGCCCTCCTTCCTGCCCTTCCCTGAAGAACCTTTATACTCTGTAGACAGGAGCCACTGGAGCAGGGTATTGTGACACTTTTGTGGGACAGTGAAAACATCCGTTCCTATCATCCCCATATGCCCTGACCAGGGTTATCCCAGCACAAATTGGGAAGCCAGAGGGCCGGGCCAAGCTCTAAGGTCAGGGACAGACACCGGGCTCATGTTTCCTGCTAAATGATCTAGGTCTGAGTTAAGACTTTGTGGCTGCCGAAGCAGGGAATGGGATCTGAGGCTGCATCCAACGGGGAGAGCAAAGGAAGGGCCGGTGCTTCTGTACTCCCTCCATCACCACGATGTCCAGTTCTGGGCATAAGGACGTTCAAAGAAGGGCTTTGCTGACTGACAATATCTGAAAAAAGCAGACAGGACAGGAAAATATACTGTTGACTCTACCCCCTGGCTTTGATTTGCCTACCTATTTCATCTCACTTCCTCTAAATGGGAAGGCTACACTTGGGATTTGGCTACACTTGAGAATATTGTGAGCTGCATGCTGCCCTGCTATGTTTGAAACCTCTGGTCTAGTTACTAGAGACAGAGAGAGAGAGAAATACTATTGAAATGAATTTGAGCTTTGGTGACCAGGAAATAGAGACTTCAAAGAGAGATTTAAGCCCCAAAGCACTAATTGGGGTGACTATTTGGCTGAACCTTGGCTCCCTGGGCAAGGAATCTCCTGATGGAGGGATATGAAAAACCTGTTCTAGCCAAGAATCTGAGAGGAAAAAATGATTGATGGTTTCTAAAGAAAAAAAGAATTTTTTCCTCTAGATACATAGCGGGTCACAAAGTAACATGCATTAAATAAGGGCTGTTGCTCTGGAACAAACATGGAAAGCCTCCAACTTTAAAGGAGCATGACAGAGCCCACTCTTCCCCTGGGGAACAGCTAATGTTCCAGCTAGGAACTCTCCCTAAAGTCAAAAAGCTGCAAATAGAAAGTCTCTCCACAATTACATGTTCGTCGGAGTGGTACCTGACAGTGATTGGCAGATATAGTATACTCAGGGAAGTCATGTCTGGAAGAAACCAAGCATTCAATGAGACAGAAACTGCACATTCAGTGGAGCGATACCCATACAGTACAGACAATATTAATCACAGTAAAAAACAAACAAACAAACAAAAATAAAAATGATCAGATCGGAGAATCATGAGACAACTTTATGAACTGATACAGACAAAAAAGGTAGAACTGGGAAAACCATATAAGTATGGTAGAGGCTGAATTGGAAGTTGCACACCAGGGATTGTGGGCTAGAACTAACTTCCTTGGAAACTTTGAGGGCCTTCAGGGACATATGTGACTCAGCAATGAAGGGCTTGAATTTGGAGATTAAAAAAAAAAAAAAAAAAAAAAAAAAAGGCAAGCTTTTTTTATCCACTGAGCCAAAATAGCTGATTTTATGTATTTTTAATAGGAAGTAACTTATCCTGAATTGCCCTCTTCTCTTCCAGCTTCAGATCACTTTTTAATTCTCCTTTCTTCTCTAACCATGGGGTAGGGGTAGAGGGGGGTCTATATAGCAGCTCCTGGACACACAACAACTAGGGGGATGAGCCTCAACAAGGTGAGTTTGAATGTGGGCCTCTGGCTACCTCTTTTTGGGGTTTCTTTACCTGATCCTATATTAGTCAACAGATCTTTATGACATAAGAGCAACCTTGGAAGCAATTATTTGTGAGTCTGAGAGGTCCTGGGCCCTCAGGCAATGGAAATGAAAATGGCGATTCCAGGCTACTCTAGTGAAGGAAGTGACTCAGCACTGAGGGGCTCAGGCTTTGTTTTCAAAGATAACCAATGATGTCATCATTGGATGGCTTGGACTTCAGCAAGGCAGAGCTGCACAAAATCGTCAGCCCCGCTCTCTCTTCCAAAGTCATCCAAGGCCAGGGACAAAACAAAAAGGAGAAGCACTGGCCCAGGATGCCCTGGGAGGTCTTCAGTGTCTGGTCACGCTCCCCACAGTGCCGCCTTCGGGGCCCTGGGAACAGATTGTTCTCCTCTTCCCATCCCACCACTGTCACCTGTAAACACCCCTCACTCGCCAAGTGGAGCCGGACCCCTCCCCACCCAGGTTTAGTGCCTGCCAGTGGCCAGTGCCCAGTGCTGCCCTCCAGCACCCTGCTTCGAGATGACATAACCCGGAAAGGCCGCTGACAAGCGTCTGTCCATCCTTAAAGGGAGCTGCTTCCTCCTGGCTTGGTCACAGTTGTTCCTAAGGCTCCCTGGGCATTGGAGGGGTGAGGGAACATACTCCCTTGGGCAAGCTTCACTTCAGTCCTCCCTAGATACACACTGACTGCAATGAAGTGCACGGAGAGACCAGACAGGCCGGAACACTGTGTAATTAACAGTGATGGCTCACAACGCATCTGTGGAAGTTCAAGCTTCTCGGACGCCCCATTTGGGGGTTTCTTGGCAAAAGTACCAGAGAGGAGAGTGCTTTGTCAGTGTCTTCTCTATCACATTATATAGTACCTACTAAGTGTCAGGCATGGCACCAAGTGCTTTAATTTTGTCCCACTTGGTCCTGACAACAACTGGAAGGTAGATGCTATTATCATCCCCATTTTTGTAGTAGACAAACTGAGGCAGGCCCTAGAGGTCAAATGATCTATCTAGGATCACACAGCTAGTAAGTATCTAAGGCTGGATTTGAACTCTGGTCTCCCTAACACCAGGACTAGCACATTATACACGGCACTATCTAGTTTCTTGGCCCTTGGACATGAGAAGAAAAAATGTAGCTCTCTTCTCTTTGGAGAGTTGAGGGACTATAGATGTCAAATATTGTCTATGCTTTCAGATTACATTCATGTATTGATTAATTTTACCAAGCTGTATTTTTTGTTTGTTTTCTTTCTATTCTTTGTTACAAGGGATGGATAGGGAAAGGAAGATATATATATGAATATGTGTATTTTCATATACATATGTTTATACACACACATACACATTTATGTGCACATGTGTATAAACGTGTGAATATACAGAAATGCATGTGTGCATATGTATTCATTCTATAAGTATATTGTATGTTTTTACATGGGTATGTATGTTTATATACACATATATGAATGTATGTATATATACACACACCCCTATATTCAGAACTTAATTTCAGAAAGAAAACAGAAAGATATCAATATATTTTTTAAAAATCACAGTTTCATGAACTTCTTCATTCTTTGTATATTAAATGTATATTAAATCTTTGCTTTTGTGGATAATTACTGTTTGTCATTTTAAAAGTATAAAAAATGAATCATTGGAAGGGAAAGGAGATAACTCAGAACTCAAAATATAACAAAAATAAGTAAAATAATTTTTTTAAAGTAATTAAGATGAAAGCACATATCACATTCAAAAGGAACAGAATGAATCAAGGGAGGAGGCAACAACACCTCATATGGGGTGTCCCGAAAGTCTCAGTGTATGCCCGCCACCCACATCTCTCTTTCCAGGCTCCTTGGCCATCACTCCTCCAATACCCTATGACAAGTCCAACTGACCTTCTTTCTGTTCCTTACACACAATATTGCATCTTCTATCTGTTCCCAGGCCTTAGTACTAACTGTGCCCTGGGAGACAACCCCTACATCTGCCTTTTAGAGTCCCCTTTTCCTTCACAAGCATGTTTGTCTGACCTTGGGAGTCACAAGTTGGAAGTCTCACAGAGTCTCTACCTTTCAGTAAGACACTACTCAAGCACTATCTCTGAATGAAGTCATTCCTGATCCTCAGAGCTCCTACTAGTGTTTGCCCTCCCTAATTCCCTTGTATTAACTACTTTGTATTTACTGGTATTATTCACTTTATATTTATACTGCATATTTGTTTATGTATTTCTCTTTTCCATTTGAATGTAAGCTCTTTTTAAGTAATGGTTATTTCATTTATCCTTTATACTTCTATCCTGGGAATATGAATTGGTCTCAAGTCCAAAGAGCCTTCTTGGAAGAGCTCATAAAGAATTTTAAAGGGCAAATAAGAAGAAGAAAAAATGGGAAAAGAAATGAGATGTATGCAAGAGAGAGTCAATAACTTGGAAAAAGAAGGACAAAAATTGACTGAAAAAAAATTCCTTAAAAACTACAATTGATCAAATGCAAAAGAAAAAATCCATTGAAGAAAACACCACCTTTAAAAGTAGACTTAATCAATTAAAAAAAGAGATATAAAAGCCAACTGAAAAAAATCATACATTAAAAACTAGAACCAGATAAATGTAAGCTAATGACACTATGAGATATCAAGAATCAGTCAAACAAACTGAAAAGAAGGAAAAATTGAAAGAAAATGTAAAATACCTCACTGGAAAAAAAACTGACCTGGAAAATAGATCCAGTAGAGACAATATGAAAATTATTGGTCTACCTGAAGTTCACCCCCCAAACTAAGAGCCTGAATAGTATTTTTCAAGAGATCATTAAGGAAGACTGCCCTGATATACTAGAACCAGAGGGCAAAATTATCATCGAAAGAATCATCTATCATATTTAGAAAAAGATCCCACAAGGAAAACTCGTTTCAAAATCCAGAAGTATAATCTCAAGGAATAACTACTACAAGCAGCCAGAAGAGAAAAAAAAAAAAATCAGGTATCAAGGAGTCACAATCAGGATACCCAGGATTTGGCAGCATCAACAATAAAGGATTGCAGGACCTGAAATACCATATTCTGGAAGGCAAATGACATTGGATTACAACCAAGAATCAACTACCTAAAAAGACTAAGCATCATCTTTCAGGGATAGAGGTGGATTTTCAATGGAGTAGGGGACTTTCAATCATTTCTATAGAAAAGACAAGAACTAAACAGAAAATTTGATCCACAAACACAGTTGTCAGGAGAAGCTTAAAAAGGTAAACGGGAAAAAAGGAAATACACACACACACACACACACACACACACACACACACACACACACATAATTTAAAGGTTAAATAGTTTATATCCCTACATGGGAAAATGATGCTTGTAACTCTTGAGAACTGTATCTTTTATTAGAGCAGTTAGAGAGATATGGATATAAATTGACTTTGATGTGATGATATTAAAGAAAAAGATATTAAAGGGTGGAAAAGGATTGTACTGGGAGAAGAAGAAAGGGGAGGCAAAATGGGGAAAATTAGATCACATGAAAAGATACAAAAGACCTATTACAATGGAGGGAAATAAGGGAATGGGGATGAGTCTGATGATGCCTGAAGTTTAATCCTATCAGTTTTGGCTCAAAGAGGAGGAATAACATATCCACTCAGTTGGGTATAGAAGTTTATCTTAACCTTTAGGTAAGTAGGAGGGAAAAGGGGAAAGAAAATGGAGGGGTTGAGTAGAAGAGAAGGCTGAAACACAAAGAGAAAAGGCTAAAAGAAGGGAAGAGGGATGATAGAAGGGAGGGCAGGTTGAGAAAGGGGGTGGTCAGAAATGACACCACTAAGGAGATATAGGGTGGAAAGAGAGAACAAAAGTATATACAGGGGAGAAAATAGGATGGAAGGAAATACACAGCTGTTATCATAACTATGATTATGAAGGGGATGAACTGTCACAAAGTGGATAGAGTAGATTTAAAACCAGAATCCTATCATATATTGTTTATAAGAAACACATTTGAAACAGAGCTACACACAGAGTAAGCATAGAAGGCTAGAGCAAAATATATTTTGTTTTAGCCGAAACAAAAAAAAACAGGGGTAGCAATTCGGATCTCAGACAAAGCAAAAGCAAAAATAGATTTAATTAAAAGAGATAAGGAAAGAAACCACCTACTTTTAAAGGGTACCATAGATATAGAAAAAATATGTTACTAAACATATATGGCCCAAACAAGTGGTATAGCATCCAAATTCTTAGAGAAGTTAAGCCAGTTTCAAGAAGAAATGAATATCGAAACTATATTAGTCAGTGCCCTCAATATCTCCCTCTTAGAATTAAATAAATCTAACCACAAAATAAACAAGAAAAGAATTAGGGAAGTTAATAGGATCTTAAAAAATTTAGATATGATAGACCACTAGGAAAAAGTGAATGGGGATAGAAAGGAATGTACCTTTTTCTCAGTGGTACATGGCACCTGCATAAAAATTGACCATGTATTAAGGCATAAAAACCTCACAATCAAATGCAGAAAGCCAGAAATAGTATTGCAGAATTACAATACAATAAAAAATTATATTCAATAAAGGGCCAGGGAAAAATTGATTAAAAACTAATTGGAAATATACTTATATCCCAAGGACATAGCACGTTGCTTGGCACATAGCAAATGTGCTGGATCTGGATTCAAGAAATTCCATCATTCTCAGACACTATGCAACCTTGAGTAAGTCACTTGATCTCTGTTTGCCTCAGTTTCCTCATTTGTAAAAAGGGAATAATAATACCACCTCCCTCCCAGGGTTGTTTCAAGGACCAAATGAGATAATATTGGCAAAATGCTCTCAGGACAATGCCTGACATATAGTAAATGCTTAATAAATGCTTGTTTCCTTCCTTTACAAATACATACCTGCTGACTGACTCATTATTTACTGCTCAATTATTCTGTACCAACAGATATCTAGGCAAACAATGAAATGTTAGCAAAAGCATTTAATTGAAACTGAACATGAAATGAAAAAGCAAACGTTAGATCTCAAGCAATGGTTCCCTCTCTCTCAAGTTAATCTTGACCTTCAGGCTTTGCTGCCTCTATACGCTCTACCAACTCAGCTGGCAGCTTGAACTTCTCTAGTATTCATTGTACTCTTATAGACTCTATCTTCTCCTTATTTCTTCTCACAGTGAAGAAATCCCTTCATTTGTGGCACAAGATCAGGAGGGGCAAATGGAGTAGGTATGTTTGTTGGTTCAATTGCACATTGAGAAGGGAAGTCTTCTCCCATAGACACTAAAATATCCCTAGCAGCAGTACTTGTGGTCACAAAAAAAACAAAAACAAAAACAAAAAACAGGAAATCAAGTAAATGCCATCAATTGAGGAATGAAATTGCTGTCCACAAATGAAATGCAATATGGTTGAAAAATGCAAATGTGACAAATTCAGACAAAGATAGAAAGAGCTGCATAATGCCGAGGGAAGTCAGCAGGAACAACATACATAATGAATACATCACCTAAGTGGAGAGAAAGACCACCAAAAGTCACAACTAAGCCTTGCAGCCTTACCAAAAAAAAAAAAAAAAAAGCATGGCTTCAGGGCAAAGAGGACCCCACCTCCTCTGTTAAGCAGAGGCTGGAGTTCCACAAGTATGGCATGTTACACACATTTTCAGACTTTTAAAAATATACTGATCAGTCTTGCTGATTTTTTTATCTTCTTTTTTCCCTCTTTTCTTTGCTTTTTTTTTGGGGGGGGGAATTGTTTTTTTATATGGAACAGCTCTTTAAAGGGGAAAGGGAAGAGATGCTGGGAAAAATTTTAGTGATAAAACAAGCAACATGAATTTAAAAATGTATTTTTAAAGAGTAAATATTACAGCACTACAAAGAACAAGCATGACCCTAAAGAAGAGGTATAAGAAAATATATTCCCTCTTTCCTTTGAAGAAGTAGAGAATGTGGGTGCTTGAGTCTGAAATATGGCAAATATTTTCATACTTTTTCCATACATATTGATCAATTTTGTTGGGGTTTTTTATCTCTTCTTTTTAAAAACAAATGTGTTCTTTGTAAAAAAAAAAAAAAAAAAAAAAAATCAAGAATTTTAAGGGAATTAATGGGGAAAAATGCAAAGGACGTTGGCCTAGTTGTACCATACCTAAAACTATATTATAAAATGACAGTCATTTGGTACTAGACTAGTTGATTAGTGGAACAAAACATGATAATCAATGACTATGGTAATCTAGTTTGATAAACCCAAAGATTTCGGCTTCTGGGATAAGATCTCACTAGTTAACAAAAATTATTGGGAAAATTGGAAGATAGTATGGGAGAAACTCAGCCTTGACCAATAGCTAACACACTATACCAAGATAAGATCAAAATGTGGTCATAATTTAGACATAAAAAGAAAAACTATATTGTTGTTATTGTTTATCCTTGTGTGTGGAACAGAGAGATAAGGTGAAGAACTTACAGGAATATGTGAATCCTTTTTCTGTATTTTATTTTCATTATTTCTGTGTTTCCCCTATGACCTGTATAATATGTGCAGGCCCATATTTACTTGAGCCTTGGCCAAATGGAAACATATTTACTTAACCTGAGTTATCCATTTATCAGTATTTGACATTTATCGATATTTAGTCTATTAGCTGGACCTCTATCTGCTTGATTAAGCCTGAAGGCCTGGTTTTCTGATGATTTCGGGGAAATAGAAACCTTTCATTCCAATCTCTCTGAATAGCAACAACCAATTAGATGCCTCCTTCTCCCCTTTCTCAATTCTCTCTTACTTGTGATGTCATCTCTTGTATAAAGGCTGTATATCTTTACTACTTCTTTAGCCCTCCTACCACGAGCTTTCTCTTTCTTATCTCATGATAGGACGGCTCATCCTTAAATTATGTCAGTGTTAAAAGTTTTGCATTTTTTTTAAAATTATAAAATTAGATGAACCAAGGTTTTGGTTTGAAAGATAGAACACCTATCTAGTTTATAAAAGCTTATAGAGGTTTTCAATAAACAACTTTTCTGCCTTCTACTGAGTGATCACTGAGTAGTCATTTTGGGTAAGGGTCTTCTACATCCCTCATACTCCACTATTCAACTTCTTTTCTTATTGTCAATATCAATTCCTGAAGCTTGGTCTACTGGATAAAGAATAGGCCTCTTATACCCACTGGTCATATGATCCTGAGCAAGTAAGTCTCAGAGCTCCATCAACTACCTAAAACTGAGATGTGGTGAAGACAAGAGCCTGACTTGGAAGGGGAAGTTCCTCATCTGAGGCACCATATGCTGAGAAAAATCACAGGTATAATCCAAAAAAAAAAGAAAGAAAGAAAGAAATTGATTCACTTAATTGAAAAACTTTTCCTAAACACATCCCTACTCTCCTCCAGAACCATCTGAGTCCAGTAGCCAGATATAGATCAGGACTGAAGGCAATGAAAGAACTGGGTCTTTTTAAGCTAAGGTCTTCAACAGTTCTCAGTTTTGATTGAGGCCACACTCATTCATCGATTTAGGTTAGGTAGAAATTAAGACAGAGAATTTTCTCTTTCAACTAGTCAAAAATAAATAAATAAACCAGGGAGGGAAAACCCTCATGGATTTTGGTCAAAATTGCAAACTATGAGCTCAAGGGATAATTTCCCTCTCAGATCTGTGGAAAAGGGAGGAATTTATGACCAAAAAAGAGCTAGAGAACATTATGAAATGCAAAATGGATAATTTTGATTGGATTTAATTAAAAAGGTTTTGCACAAACAAAACCAACACATTTTACATCAGTTCATGTAAGTGTTTCCAGGTTGTTCTGAAAACATTCTGCTCATCATTACTTTTAGCACAATAGTGTTCCATCACAATAGTAATCCGTAATTTGTTCAGCATTCCAATTTCCAATTCTTTGCCATCACAAAAAGAACTACCATGAATATTTTTGTACAGGTGGGTCCTTCTTCCTTTTTTATGATCTCTTTAGGACACAAATCTAGTAAGTGATATTGCTGGATCACTAATCCTCTACTTTCAAGATAAGTTCCATCAGCCTCCTTTTGCTCTTGTGCTGAGGACTTTGAGAAATATACTAAATATCCCTTGTATCAATAGTCTCTCAAGAAACTCAAACCCTGAGATCTCCTGTATCCAGGAACTAGCCATCTATTCTTTGACTTATTCAGCAAATTGCTTTTCCTTATTAAATTGTTAGGCAGAGGGAAGTGATGGTATTTTTTTTTTTTTTTTGGCATTTATTTTTTAAGGAAGTCATGTTTATTAACTCATATAGTTAATAATAAACAGCCTAACTTCCCTCCCTATATTTCCTGAAACAAAATAATAATCTTTTAAAAGTTGCAGGAAGCCTCTTTGTGGAATACATTAATGATCCAAGACTTCTACTGAAATACCTAGATCTGCTCTCCCTATTCTGCTCTACTTTCCCTCACCCCGTTCCTACCTTCTTCCCTTTTCTGCCTTATAGACATTTACAATTTCTGAATGCCAAAGACTCTGGAGCAATGGTGTTAAATTGAGATAGAAACAGATCTTGCAGCAGCATATTGATTCAGAAAACCACATATTAATATTATCTATGCTATACTGTGGTTTTTGGAAGGCAGCTAGTGGTACGGCAGATGGAGAGATTCTGAAGTCAGCAGGATCTGAATTCAAATCCAGCCTCAGACACTTACTGCCAGAGAGGACAATCAAGCATTTATTAATTCAGACAAAAGCAGAGCAGACTCAACATTCTGTGCTCTCAGTGGGGATCCCTGGTTGCCATTGTGGGTCCCACTGGAACTACATCCACTGAAGGAAGGCAGCTTCAGGACTCTGAAAAGCCCTCACATGAAGGGTCCAGCAGAAAGTTGCCTCCCTCAGACAGGGGAGGCACTCATGTGCTGGTCAGGAAAAGTGATACAAGGGCAAGCTCAAGGTGTTTCTCAAGAACTTCAGAACTGATTGCATGGCAATGGGAAACACTGGCACAGGACTGCCCAGCCTGGAGTGCCTTTATCAGAGAAGGAGCTGTGCTCTGAGCAAAGCAGAACTGAAATACGGCAAAAGAAATGGGAGATTTGCAAATTCATAGGATCTACCCTCAATTTTCCTACTTGTGTCCAACCTGTAGCAGAGCATTCTGAGCTCTTTTTGGTCTGATCCGCCATTGCCAGAGACACTATAACTTGACTCCAACACAGTGAGGCCATTTTGGTCCTCTGAGAACAAGGGACATCCAGCTAGTCCCAGTGGCAAACCATGTCATCTTCCTTCTCAGTCACCTAGTTCCAATCTTACCGATCCTTTCCACCTCTCGCTTTGGGAAAATAATCAAATCAGCGCTACAGTGGCTACAACCATTCATTTAGCTTCCTTCTGTGCCAGGCCCTATGCCAAGAGCTAAGGATACAAAGAAAAGCAAAAATAGGCCTTGCCCTCAAGAGGTTTACATTCTAATGGGGGAGATAACAGATACACATGTGGGTATAAGGGAAATACTACCAGTGGAGTTGTGAACTGATCCAACATTCTGGAGAGCAATTTGGAGTTATGCCCAAAGGGCTAGAAAACTATGCATGCCCTTTGACCCAGCAGTTCCATTCCTGGGTCTGTATCCCAAGGAAATAGTAAGGGAGGGAAAAGGCCCCACATGGGCAAGAATGTCTGTAGCCGCTCTTTTTGTGGTAGGAAAAGGAGTGAGTGCCCATCAGTTGGGGGATGGCTGAACAAGTTGTGGTATATGAAGGTAATGGAATATTATTGTTCTATCAAAAATGATGAACAAGCTGATTTTAGAAAGGCCTGGAAAAATTTACATGAACTGACACTGAGCGATACAAGCAGAACCAGGAATACATTGTACACAATTACAGCAAGAATGTGCGATGATCAACTATGAAAGACTTGGTTCTTCTCAGTAGTTTAGTAGTCCAAAATAATCCCAATAGACTTTGGACAATGTCATCTGCATCCAGAAAAAGAACTAAGGAGACTGAATGTAAATCAACACACACTATGTTCACTTCTTTTTTCTGTCTTTTTTTCTCTCCCACAGTTTTCCCCTTTTGTTCTGATTTTTCTCTCCCAACATGATTCATAAAGCAATGTGTATTAAAAATAAATTTAAAAAAAGGAAGCACTACCATTGTTTCAGAAAAAGTGAGTCAGTTGATTGGCCTATGACTGCACTCCCTGGGATCTCTAATTTCTGACCACTATACCCCATAGTTATTGTCTTTCCTTATTAGAACTTAAGTACCCTAAAAACAAGGTTTAGCTTCTTCTGTATTTGCATATAGCACAGGGACTACTACAAGTAAGCAGTTGCTAATGCGTTTTATTCATTTATATATTGATGTTTTATTACTTTTATATTTTCTCATTCATGCTGCTGCTATTGCTGGTGTTGAAGTCTAATACAAAAACCAGTGAGGCTTTTCCTATTTGTACTAATATCAGCCTTGAGATTTCCTCCTGCATCCGGTCAACTCTTTACCCTTCGAATGCTGAAGAAGCAAAATTCCAGAAGACTTGTCCCGCTAATGACAAAAGCTACAATTGGCCCATACACCAAGACACAGGAACTTTCCAGGTTAGCTATGGAAAATCCTATTCCACCTCCTTGGATTGGGAGAAGCTCCAGTTTAGCTCCCTAACTGGATCCATCTCAGAGCTGTGGAACTGAGAAAATGAACTTGATTACATCTTAGACAAGTCAGAAAAGGCTTCTTTCTGTACATGGTCAAGGGAGAGAAAAGCATCAGCTGGCGCTTAGGGAAGTGTGTCTTTCTAGGGCAGATAGACTTCTGAAAAGGAGTCATTTCCTATTGGTATTTATAGAACATAGAAACCACATAGTCACATTGGGTTGACAATTGGTCAGCCACTGGCCTTGGGGCAGTTTGTTATATTCCACAGGCGAAAAAAGAGACTCTCAATCTGCTCATCTGTTATTGGCTTCAGAGGTCCAACATGGGGTTTAATTCTGTTTGTCTTCTAATTGTCCTTGCACTAGAATTGAGGTAAGAGAAGGCAAAATGTAGGTATTCGCCGTGACTGACCACACTCAAATTAAAAGCAGATTCTAAAATGGCATATCAAGAAAGGACAATCCCAGGTCCACCCTCTCTTCCACCATAGGATTGTGGGAGGAGGTAACTAAAGGTAAGGGTTCCATTTGCTCTCTCTCACACATTAGTTGTTGATTTATGCTTAGCCCCATGCAACATAAACCATTAGAAATCAAATTAAATCATTCTTAGCTTCACTTCAGTATGAGATCACATATTAGATTCTGGCTGATCCAGATTTAGTGATTGGGAACTCAGAGCACAGTGAGTAATTTTCAGCCTCAAAACAGGCAATTTCCCAGGATGGCGGTCAGGGGACCTCTCCCACCCACTTTCCAGAACAGACAATAAGTTCGAAAAGCTTAAATGACTTGTTCAGAGTCACCAGTAAGTAAGCAACAAAGTCAGGATTTGAAGTCAGTGCCCTTTTTGACTCCACCGTGCTGAGCCTTGGGTGACAAAAGCTGCTGATTCCTGGCTGCTTTCCTCTGGCTATACCTCAGTTTGTCCCTAGGAACATGTACTCCCAGGACTGAGCTCGATGGTCCAGATGGAGGCCAATCTCCGTAGAGGGGGGTGGAACTTGTCCACTGAGGACATGAGATTTGTACCCATGGAGCCTGAGATCCCATTAGCTGCTTCAGCAACCACAAAGTCTTTGCCCAGAGCTGAGATCATGTAGCATGAAACACGAGCCCTGTATCTGTCCCTGACCTTAGAGCTTGGCTGGGCCCTCCGGCTTCCCAATTTGTGCTGAGATGACCCCTAGCTAGGGCATCTGGACATGATGATAATGGACAGAGACGCTCAGAGTCAGTCAATCCAGGGTCCCCTGTGGGCAGTGAGCTGTACTGAGGCCCTCTGGGGGACAGGGGAATAGGCAAAGACCAGTACTCTTGCATTTAGGGAGGTTTCTGTCTTCTTACTATAAAGACATGCAATAAGAACCTGAGAATAATTGCAAAGGGATGCTCTTCTTTCCAAATTAAGGTTTCAAAATCTTACCTGCCCTTCCAGGTCCTGACTCCTCCGGGAAGCTTCCCTGATCACCTTGGACCAATAGCCACATATCCCTTCATATGTGTCTCTCACAGAGCACTTGATTTGGACCTCTCCGATGCACATATTATATAACACTGTGTTCTATAATTATCTGTGTTTGTGTTCCAACCTCCTCTTAAAATGGGAGCTCTATGAGGAAGGGATTGGACAATATCTACACTAGAAAATTTGCAGAATATAAAGGGGGAGTAACAAAGAGGAAGAGATACCTAACAGGGAATCCCTTTTCAGATGTGAATGGATCATTCTATTAGCCACTTTGACTGTATTTGTATTTAGGTGCCTAAAGACTTATCTTCTGAATTCAAATCCAGGCTTAGATGCTTACTAGCTATGTGACCCTGAGCAAGTCATTTAAGCCCTGTTTGCCTCAGTTTCCCCATCTGTCAAATGAGCTGGAGAACCCCCAATCATAGAAAGTCAGACATAGCTAAAATAAACATCTTGGGTATGAATAGGAGTTATATAGGTAGATGTTGGAAGCTAGTTAGCTCTCCCCCAAAAAATACATGTAACACTTCTAAATTTAATGTGTACTATTAACATTTTCTCTTTTTATTTTTAGATAATCAACAGAACCACAAACCAAGCCCAGATTTGTAACATTTGCTGTGTTCCCAAAGTGTAAATGCTGCTAATGAAAATTGAACCACTTATCTCTGAGTCTGAATTCACTCCAACTAACTCCTGGATGGGATTCAATCATTCTTTCCCTAGTAAAGTATTAAAGGCTTTCAGTAGTTTGGTGATGAGTGAAAGATGAAATTAAGGAAACAAACTTGAAGCTTGTGCAGTTAAATGGTATAGGGATAGAGCACTGGGTGTAATGTCAGGAAAACTCACCTTCTTGAGTTTAAATCCAGCCTCAGATACAGCAGCTCTGTGACCCTCATCAAGTCATTTTACCTTGTTTACCTCACTTTCCTCATCCGTCAAATGAGCAAACCACTTGTTTTTTGCTAAGAAAATCTCAAACAGGGTTTGGGACATGACTGAAAAACAACTCAGGTTTTGAGTGCCTTACTACTTAATTACCTTTCATCTATTAAATGATGGTAATAATAGCACTTGCTTCCCAGAATTATTGTGAGGATGACAGGAAATAATATTTGGCAAGGCTTTTGGTAAACCTTAAAGTATTAAATAAATGCTACTTATTGTTATTTTCTAGCCCCTGAATCAATCAGGAAAAGTAATTAAAAGAGAAGGCTTCTTCTGCTTTCTGACAATCTCAAAGTTGAGAGGCTTTTACAAATTCTAGAAGAAGGGTCTATTCTTCTGAAAGAGCCCTGATGTACTCCATTTGAGGATTGCAGCTGATCCTGAAGTTGAAGGTTGAGTAATGATAAGGTAATGATCGCCAAGCCCAGGGAATCTAGCAGGAAATTCTCAGAAGACAGAAAGGACCTTGAGACCCTGCTGTAGCTGGTGGTGTGAGCTCTCTCCACAAATGTGCACTACTGCCATTGTAGCTTTCATGTGTCCCCGTTCTCCGCGTGGACATGATGTGGATCCATGGCAGAGGGCACCGCATAATAAGGGTGGGATGCTTTTATAGCCATTGCTGTGCCATTTGAGTAAATGCCTTTACTAAGCTAATTAATAGAAGGTTGAGAGGATGCCCATGAATGGGGCAATTCCTGAATACGTTGTGGTAGATTGCGATAGAATTCTATTGTGCCATGACAAATGATGAGCAGGATGGTTTCAGAATAACCTGGAAAGACATGAACTGACCCAAAGTGAAGTTAACAGAACCAGGAGAATATTGCATACGGTGCATAGTAACAGCAAACATACAACGATCAACTCTGCATGGCTTATTCCCAGTAATACTTATCCCAGTCTATTCCAAAGGACTAATAATGAAAAATGCTCTCCACCTCCACAGAAAGAACTGGTGGACTTATTGCAGATCGAAGCATAGTAATTTTAGGGTTTTTTGCTGGGATTTTTCTTTCTTTTTCTTTTTTTTTATGTGTCTTCTCTCACAACATGACTAATAGGGACTATGTTTTGTATCATTGCATATGTATAACCTATATATATCAAACTGCTTACAGTCTCAGAGAGGAGAGAGTGGAGGGAGGAAAGAACTTGGAACTCAAAAAATTTCTAAATGAATGTCAAAAATTGTCTTTATATATCATTGGGAAAAATACTTTTTTTAAAAAAAAAGAGCTAATTAGGGTTACTGATAAGTAAGCTTTTATTTATTGCTGTTTAGTCCTGTGTGACTTCACGAATTTGGAATTTTCACAGCAGAAATAATGGAGTGATTTGCCATTTCCTTCTCCAACTCATTGTACAGGTGAGGAAACTGAGATAAATGGAATTAACTCACACAGGCCAGAATTCAGGAAGGTAAGTCAATCTTACTCCAAACCTGGCACTCTTGCAATATGGTGCCATTTAGCTGCCCTAAACATTAAGTACCCTATTTGCCAGGGACTATGCTAAGTACTGGGTATACAAATAAGAAAAAGGTAGTCCCTGCCCTCAAGAAGCTTACAATCTAGGGGAAGAAGATAACAAACAAAAAGAAGGAAAACTTTCCTAGTTTTCTTCCTTATCTGATTCCTTCCTTATCTGATCTCCTTTGCAGGGACCTCTTCCAGATCATACCCTCTAACCACAGCTGTTCCTCAAGGTTCTGTCTTGGGCCATCTTTTCCTTTTATATTAATTCATTAACCTTAACCACTGAATGGGTGTTGCCTCATCAAACTGAGACCTGGGAAAGACTTTAACCTAAAAAAGCCAAGGCCTCTGCATTCAGGCCATTTCTCGTTCTTGGGATCTCCTTCTGGCCATTGGACTCAGATGCCTTTGGAGGGAAAAGTAACCCTCTCTCACATCCAATTCCTTTGCAGGTCATAAATTCCTGCTATCTTCTTCTTTGCAAAAGTAGGACAACTTGGTGATCTCATCAACTCTTGAGGATAATCATCTTTATGCTAAGGATTCTTAAATCTACCCCTCCAGCTCCAATCTCTGCTGACCTCAAATCTCTAATTTTCAACCGCCTTTTGGTTATCTCTAAGAATGCCAGATAGCCAGTAGCTATCTCCTGAGTGGCTGAGGGTTCTTGTTGTTGTAGTCCTGTTTGTGTGCAGGGCAATCTGTATGTCCAAAACAGAACTCATGTTTCTCCCTAAAGCATCCTCCTCCCCCCTCCCCTATACTAATAAAGACAACATCCTAATCCCCAGGGCTCACAATCTAGGAGTCATTCTGGACTCCTCTCTATCTCTCCCTCCCACATCCAAGCTGTTGGCAAAGTCTGTTCATTTAAGCTTTGAAATATCTCCAGAACATATCCCTTCTCTTCTCTGATCACCTCTTACCTGGACTATCACAATAAGTGGGTCTGCTTGCCTCAAGTCTCTGTCCTCCAGTAAATCCTCTCCTCAACCATCAGTAATTTTCACAAAGCTCAAATCTGATCATATCACCTCTCTCTATCCAATAAATCCCAGTGGCTCCCTATTGCCTCCAGAAAGAAATACAAAATATTTGCTTGGTATTCAGAGCCATTTATAATCTAGCCCTTTTCTGCCTTTCTAGTCTTCTTATATTTTATTCTGTAATGCTGGAGAAACTGAGGCTAGATAGAGATTAGAGAGTTTTTAATATTTTATTTGGGTTTCAGAGAGGGAGAGGTAGTCTGGAGGCAGAGCAGAATCCATTTTGCCTCCAGGGCTGAATTTGGACTTTCATTTCAAAGAATCCAGCATCGAGTGTGAGATTCCAATGATTTATATATGGTTCCAAGGAGCCTGAAAACTGCTGAGAGTGGGAATTTCCAGCAATGGACCATCAGTTTGGTTCTGACAGGTTGGGAGTAGGACCATAAATTCTGATAACTTGGGAGTGAAGAGGGTAATCCAACTAGAGTCAGAAAGTCTGGAAAGATAGAGGTAGAGGATGCCAATTAGGTATCTGAGATAGGACATCTGGAGTTTTATGACTTTTGGAATGCCAGAGTGGCCAGATCTCCACAGCCCTAATTATCTCTGTTCTAATGGTCAGGAAGGGGGGTTGCAATCAGGGGGACTGAGGCAGAACAATTGAGGGAATGGAGGCAGAACAATTTAGAGAAACTGAGTCAGAACAATAAAAGGAAACTGTGGCACAATGATTCTTCAAAATGTCTTCCTCATTCCAGTGACTCCGACCTCCTGACTGTTCCACAAAAAAGACACTCCATCTCTCTGTTCTGGGTGTTTTCTCTGGATGCCCAATTTGTGGAATGTTATTCTCTCCTCCAATTAATGACTTCCCTGGCTCCCCTTAAGTCCCAACTAAAATCATCTTATTCAGGAAGTCTTTCCTCTTACTTACCAGCATCTTCTCTCTATTAATTATTTACTAGTTATCCTGTATGTAGTTTTGTTTTATATATATTTATTTGCATGTTGTCTCCTCCGTTAGATTATAAGTTCCTTGAGGGCAGGACTGTCTTTTGTCCCTTTTTGTATCTTCAGCAGTTAGCACAGTGCCTGGCATGTAGTAGGGGCTAAATAAATATTGATCTTTAAGTGTGAGTGAAGAGATTACAAAATCAATAACCTGGTTGACTGGAGGAACGGTGATTCCTGTGGCAAAAACAATCAAGAGAAAGAATAGAGGGATTGCTGAGGGGTTTTGTGGTTGTTGTTTTGTTTGTTTGTAGGGCAAAAAGGGTTAAGTGACTGCCCAGGGTCACACTCACTAGTAAGCCTCAAGTGTTTGATGTTGCATTTGAACTTAGGTCTTTCTGACTTCAAGATTAGTGCTCTAACCACCGTGCCACCTAGTTATCCCAAAGGAGTGGTTTTAGGGGAAAATACATTCGTTTTAGGACCTAAGAATCATCTTTGTAAAGATAATAATTGCACTCTTGGGAAATAATGAGATCCTCAAGGGAAACCACAGAGAAACAGAAGCCTACATGTACACACAAGGGATGGGGGGTTGGTGAGATGAGACTGAGGAGATGCAGTCAGACACATGGAAAAAGCCAGCTCACTCACAAAATCCAAGTGGAGTCAGAAGGAGGGAATATCTTGCTTCTCTGTATCCACACAACACATTTCCTCCTCTTCTCCTTCTGGTCAACAAGCTCTACAAGGAAAAAGACTGTCTTGTTTAATTTGATTTAGCATTTTTTTTAAGTGGTGGGTAGGGGCCAAACACTGTCCTTGGTGATAGGGAGAGAAAGAAAAACAAAACATTACCATTTCTCAGGGAGTTCACATTCAGCTGGAGGTAGGGGGAGACAAGATGGGATCAGGTAAATAATGATGGGGGGAGGGGCCCATTCTCCTCATCTCCAACAGCAACAACTGCTGATTGTCTGCCTCCAATAGGATGTCGTCGTTGTTTGTTCATCCTTCATTTTCCAAGAGGACCAGTGGTGTAGTGTCTTGACTTGTTCAAGAATGGAACTGAAGTGAGGCAAAGTTGCCCAAAATCATCAGCCTTGATCTGTCTTCCAGAGTCAATGAAGTTCAGAAGTAAGATAAAAGTCAAGATGACTAGCCTGGGATTCAATGGATGACCTTGGCATCTTCCACGTCTGACCAAGCCTGATGGACAGCACAGCATCAGCTTCAGCTACCTCCCAGGCCCATTGAAACAGACCATTCTCTTCCGATGGACATGGCTCTTTCTAACAATGAGATGATTGAGGCCAGTTCCAATGATCTTGTGATGAAGAGAGCCATCTACATCTAGAGAGAAAAGTGTAGGAACTGAAAGTGGATCACAACATAGCATTCTCATTCTTTTTATTGTTGTTTGCCTGCATTTTGTTTTCTTATTTCTTTACTTTTTGGTCTGACTTTTCTTATGCAGCAAGATAATTGTATAAATGTGTTTGGATTTAACATATATTTTAACATAAATAATATAGATTGGATTACTTGCCATCTAGGGGAGGAGATGGAGGGAACTAGGGGAAAATTTGGAACACAAGGCTATGCAAGGGGCAATGTTGAAAAATAATCCATCCATATGTTTTGAAAATAAAAAGCTTTAATTTTAAAAAATGAAAAAAAGAAGTGAACATTAAGAAAGAAAGAGATTGTTCTCTTCCACCCATTCTACTGGGGGAAGTTTGTGTATGCTTAGATTAGACATCCCACTAATTAATCAAAGGCTTTGAGGTTACCTTTAGCCTGATTCAGCCCATCTGAAATGATGGTCTTACTGGAGTGTGGTCACTGTACATGCTTCTTGGAACCACAAGTGAGAGTTGAGAATCAGGTAGATACAAGAGGTGGAAAGCAGTCCTGAAAAGACCTCAGCACCTCTTTACAGCAGACTTACTAGTTCTTGAACATCCCTTATACTTCCACCAACAGACAATATAAGTACAGAAGCCCTGGGAATGGAGCAGATTGCAGGTCCTGGCACAGTCATGATCTGTAGAGGTTGTTTCTGTAGAGAAGGAACCAACCGCCTCTCCAACTACCCCCCATGGGGCTTATCCTGAAGAGAGATAAGAGGCAGCACATACCAGGCAAGTCAAATCACCTCTGCCACTTGACCATCCTGTTCCCTAAGCTCTAACCCCAAGGGGCCTTGGGAATGGCCAAGCTTCCAGCCCAGAATTCTCTGCCATCCTTGTGGGAAGCAGCCCCAGTGGAGATGCAGCCTGGGCACTGACTGCTCCTGTAGGAACTGCAGCTTCAGCTTCTGAAGACTCAGAAAGTTCTTGATACCAAATTTAGCTCTGTCAAATGGTTTGACATCAGAAATCGCTATATTATGAGTGGAAATGGTAGTACCTGATCAGAACCAATCATTTATATTCTCAGAAGATGCCTTGCAATCACACACGATCATTTTTAAGGTGTTCTGAGATGTGTCCTTTGGAATCTCGGGACACCTCCTGCTCTGACCTGCCTTCCTTAAAGCCCTTTCCTGCATTTTCCTTCCCTTGATCATGGCTACTCCACACAATATGTTTTTTGACAATTTCCGTCCTCAGGTCCTGAATATCTCCCAATATACCTCTTCTAGTCCTACTGAACAATGACATTAGAGATTCCACAGACATTCAAACTATCATCCAGGATCGTTTATTCTGGCTTTACTTTTCCCCACTGGTACATTCAGAGGCAGTTTCTAACTTGGACATTATGTTTCTTTGCTCTCCACTACATCCAACATTCCCACATGAAAGTTACTAGGACGCCTAAATTTTCGATGTTCTAGGGACCATCAAAAACATGCCATTTTTGTTTTAAATCCATATCATGCTGACTTGGGTTAAGTTATTTTTATTTTTTGTTAATTAGATTCTTATAACAATGTTTCTGGGTCTTTCTAATGTAATGATTTGGAAATAGCTGGTTTTTTCCCTAATATGCTCTTTATATAGAACATTTTGGTTTTTTATCCAAAATTAATTTTTATTAATAGCAATAGTAGCAGTATTTACTAAATAAATTAATACATGAAAAAAAGAAAAGAAAAAATATCAAAGAAAAATAATAACTGCATGGCCCCTTCTCCCTAAGGACTATGGAACTTTCCCATCTGTTTTGCAGCTGAAATCTTCCCTATGGGTGGTTTCCCCATCATAATGTGAGCTCTTTGACAGCAAGGACTGTCTGACTTTCTACTTGTCTCCCCAGCTCTTAGCACAGTGCTTTGAATATAGTAAATGTTTAAAAAAGTCATCATTCATTCATTCAAATAAGTACCAAAACCCAGCACAGTACAGATGCTTAATAAAAATGGGCTGAAGAAGGAAGGGCCTGAGAGCTAATGGGAAGGGCTCGAAGACAGCTTTTCCAAGAGACAGACAAAAATCCAGATGAGTCAGAGGTTGGGGGCAGGGGGTGGGAAATGGATGATTTTTAATCTTGAGCAAGTCTTTGTCCTACCTTTGGGACTTTGAGGAGAGTACAAAAGGGAGGAGCGAAGCAGGGTAGATGCCACTATGTAAAAATCACACTTCCTGGAGTCCTAAGAGTGATGAAGAGAGAAGTCTATGGCCCTGTTGGTGCTGAATTCAAATGATAGTGCTTTCTGTCTCCATAGTCTAGTGAGAAAGGGGAGATTTATCTTGTCTCAGCTCCTGGCTGAGACAGCCATGATCCTCCAGGTATGGTCACAGTCATCCTGCCTGTTCTGTTCATTTCTTGAGACACTGGTTACTCTTTTAGTCATTGTTTGGGTTCTGATTAACTCTGATTGAATGTAAATAGCAATGGTTTCTGCTTTGACCAGAAACTCAGAGGATTTTCCCCTTCCAGTTTTATTACTTTATTTAGATTTTTTTTTTTGATTAAGTAAAAGAGAAGATTCTTTGCCTCCATTGATACCTAGCCTAAATCACACATGCACACACATTCTCTCTGTCTCCCTCTGTCTCTGTCTCTCACTGTCTCTCTCTCTCTCTCCCACTATCTCTCTCTCTCTCTCTCTCTCTCTCGCTCTCTCGCTCTCTCTCTCTCACTCTCTCTCTCTCATTTTTATTGTTCTTAGCTTCCCTGCCAGCTTCAGTTCAAATTGAACTTTAGTAGAATCCCTCTCATCATTTTGACAGGACCAAGTTCCACTCTTCCATTCTGCTCTCTGACTGGGTTTTGCTCACATCTTTGAATATTTCCTTTATAAGTTCAAAGTGCTTGAGGATTATCCTTCTCTCTATCTCTACTTTGGGGTGCCTGAGATGGAAAGGAGGCGGATGGGCCTCCCCTGCCTTCAGATCCTTGATATTTGTCCATAATGGGGTGTGGATTTGTACATACACGAATCAGTCCAACAACTTCCCCTCTACTACCTGGCCACTTAGATCTAGTGCTTCACTGATTCACATCTGTCTAGGTAATTAATATATAAAGTTCTTAATCAGATTAAGATAATAAAGGTGAAAATAGTATATGTAATATAGGCCTAGGCTATAGATTCAGTCACATCTGGGCCCAATCCGTCCCAAAGGCAGAGGCCTCTTCCTTTGTGTCCAAAGACACCTACTGGTGTCTGCCATAACAAAGAATGAGAAAGTGTTCTCACTCATACAAAGTCCTGACTGGATGCTAGATCTCTTGGCTGTCTCTCTAAGGACAACAGGGATCTCAGTTCTGTCCTCAGGACTTCTTATTGGCTTCCCCTTCTCCCCCTTTCGTTCTTGTTGTTATAGAAATATTCCCCAATGCCTAAAAATGCTTGGAACAAAGTAGGTACTTAATAAATGCATGTTGATTAATTGCTTACCTAGGATCACTGGATTCTGAACTTGCCAGAACTGAAATAGGACACTGATCAATACTCCCTAAATTATACCTTCCACCTACAATTTGCTCATCACAAATTTAATCCTGGCAGTCACTCAACAAGCATTGATTAATCACTTATGTTATGCCAGCCATTGTGTTAAGTATTGGGACACAATGGAAGGCACAAACATAGTGCCTCCTCCAAAGGGGGAAAGATGGGTTTGGGACCATCCACTCCTCTCAGGAGTATTTCCCTTCCCTTCCTAAGTTCTCCATCACCACAATCTATAACCTCTGTGCAAGTGCATCCCCATGCATGCCAGTCATATTTATGGTGAAGATGAGTTTAGAAAGGGGAGAGAGGAGATATATACATATATATCTACATATATAGCTTCTCTCTTCTCTTTCTAAACTATCTTGGTTGGATGGTCGCTATCTTTTGTTCTCGAAGAGGATCAAAATGACATCACTATGTCAGAGTTACCATGTGTCCAACTGTGGCTGATCAGACCAACATGAGCTTGGAGTGTTCTGCCACAGGTGAGACACCAATAGTCCCCATGGACATTTGGGTAGCTTCTCTAATTTTGCTCATCTTGCCTTTCTTTGGGACTCATTCATTCTGCTTTGCTCCTAAAGCATAGCATCTTTCCTGATGAGGGCACGCCATGCTGGGGAGTGTCTCATAGAGTAAATTCTAAAGTTCTTAAGAGAGACCTTGAGAGTGTCCTTGTATCACTCTTTCTGATCATCTTGTGAGTGCTTGCACTGTGTGAGTTCTCCATAAAATAATCTTTTTTGGCACATGTACAATGTGGCCAGCCCAAAGAAGTTGTGCTTTCTGCAGTAGAGTTTAAATGCTTGGCTCTGCAGTAGAGTTAAAAAAAACTAACCCAAGTTAGTTTGAGAAAGGACCTCCATATCTGATATTTTACCCTGTCAGGTGATCTTCAGAATCTTTCTAAGACAACTTAAATGGAAGTGATTCAGTTTCCTGGCATAGTGTTGATCTACTGTCCATCTCTAAACTATCTATATCTAACACACACACACAGAGAGAGAGCGAGAGAGAGAGAGAGAGAGAGAGAGAGAAGACCATAGAGGGAAGACTAATGGAGGGAAGACCAATTTTAATGGACTCATAAATCTTCTGAAACAGTAGTCTACTTATTATCTTTGTTCTCAAAAACTCCTGTCAACCAAGATTTATCACTAATTAAACTTTGCATGGGGTGTGCTGGTAAATATTTAACAACCAGTTCTGGAGTGAAGGTAGGTGACTACTTACAGAACACACTTTTAAGTTTAATTGGTATTATTAACATTTTTTCTGCCATTTTTAAAAATCTAGGCAATCTCAATAATCAATCTCTGATTTGCAGCATTGCCAGTTTCTGAGGTAGGTGCCTCAGTGGATAAAGCACTGGACTTGGACTAAGGAAGACCTGAGTTCAAATCTGTCTCAGACATTTAGTAGCTGTGTGATCCTGGACAAATCACTTACTTTCTGTTTGCCTTAATCCATTGGAGAAGAAAATAGCAAAACATTCCAGTATCTTTGCCACAAAAGCCCCATAGACAGCATTTCGGTGTTGTGGATGTAAATTCTTACCCTTCCCTGGTCCTACTGAGCTCAGGGTTTTAACTGAGGTTTCTGAACTGGTCCTGAATCAACCTATTTATCACATAGAGTTGGACACAACTAAACAACCACAACAATAACAATAAAGGATGTAAATGCCCACACTGAAAATTTAACAGCCACCTTTGCTTGTGTTTTCAGCAGCCTACAGCATAGAGTTTTCCACATAATCTCCCAATAGTTAAATCTTATCAGCTATTTCTCGGTTCTCAATTCCTCACCCTGCTTGGACTCTGGTCAGCTTTTGGACCTGCTCCCCAGCTTTCTCAAGCTTCAAGTCTCTCCTCCCTTTTGTCCTTAGGGATTTCTGTCCTGGTTCTCTTGCAAGCCTTTTCAGGTTCAGATTTATATAGCATTTAAAGTTTGCATATTTACCTATGTTTTCTCATTTGAGGTAGGTGCTATTATCAACCCCATTTTCCAGGTAAAGAAACTAAGGTTGAAGAAAATTATGTGCTTTGCTCATGGTCAAATAGCTAGTAAGCTTCTGAGGCAGGATTTGAACTTAGATCTTTCTGATTCCAGACCCAATCTTCCTCCCACCATATATCTGTACCTCTGTCCTGAGTCCTCTTCTCTTGCATCCCCTCTCTAGACTGTCTTTCTTGTCCAACTCATTGCTCCAAAAGGTTCGAGGAGCATCTTAATACAAATGACTCCCAAATTTACAAATTGAGCTCAAATCTCTTTCCTGAATCCTAATTGCTCATTGGCACATTTCTGGCTAGACCTCCCACTGACATTTCAAATCCAATATGTTCAAATAGAAACTTATCATTTCTCCTTTAAAGCCACCAGTTTTCCCACTTCCTCTTTTTTTTTTCTGTCAAGAGAACCACCAATCTCTTAGTCACCCAAGTTTATTGCCCAACCCTGAGATTATTCCTGACTCTTTCCCTTACTGCCATATCGATTAAATTGCCAAGGCTTGGTAGTTCTACTTCCATAAGTCTTCTGCTATCTGCTTCCCTTCTTGAATAGAAATCATTCTAATTTGGGTACTCTTCCTCTTTTGTCTGAACTATTTCCACAGATCACAAATTGGTCTCTGCTGCGTTTCTAATCTCTCCAACTAATCTTCCACACAGCTGCCAAAATAATTTTCCTAAGGCACAGGTCTAACCGTGTCGCTCTTCTCAAACATGTTGGTGATACTTAATTATCTTGAGGTTGATACAAATTCATCAGTCTTTCGTTCAAGGCCTTCCACAATCTGACTCCTGTCTATGTTTCTCATTTTATTTTGTATTCTTCTTCTCATGTCATACTGGACTATTTGTTGTTCCCTGTAACCAACATGCCATCTCCTGCCGCCATGCATTTGTACGATTCATCTTCTGGGCTCTCTCCTTATCTCCACCTTTCAAAATCTATATTCTTTGAGGCTCAGCTTCTCTTCGACCTTTTCCCTGATGCTCCAGATTGTTAATGTTCTCTCTCCTTTCTCAAATTATCATGTTTTATTCATGTTTTAGCCTTACTCCTCTACCATTTATTTATTCAACAAGCTTTTATTAAGTTCTGGCTTTTGTCGGACAGTGTTCAAGACACAGGGAGATACAAAACAAACAATCTTTGTCTTTAATGAAGTTACATTTTATTTAGGGAGAGAAAGTGTATATAATTATGAATAAAATGTAGCTAATTCAATACTCTAACTTCTACCTTTCATTCTGGTTCTGAGAGAAATCAGTTTTTTTTGCTCCAAACAGAACAAACTTTATCTATCTCAACCATTAAAAATCCTTTCAAAGATTTTAGCAGAGTAATCAGGTTAATTAAATTTTTTTTTATTTTTGTTTTAGAACTTGTGGGATTCTTTAAAGCCAATTGTATCATACTGTACATCAGGAATGTTTCCTCAGGAATTGAATCAGGACCTATAGCTTTGTAATATTCAATTAGTTGCTCTCCCACTATTTACTACCTATCTGCCTCTGATTTTTCTTCCTTAGAGAGCCAAGGAGACATGCACTCTAATATATTTAAGAGCCCAGTGATCTGCCTCTGGGTTACCAACAAATCTTGCTTCTCTATTAACCTAAAGTCCAATCTTTTCCAGTAAAAATAAAATGGGAGCTCACTGGCCCTCTTGTTTAATTAAATGATCTTCATATGCATTATGTTACCTGACAGAAAAACTCAATAAATAGTCAATAGACTTTTAAACTTGAAATATAAAGGGGGGGGGGAAGAGAAAAGAGAGAGAAAAAAAGAAGAGAAGAAAAGGAAAAGAGAGTGAGAGAGAAGGGAGGGAGGGAGAGAGAAAGGGAAAGAGGGAAGAAAAAAGAAGGGAGGGAGAAAGAGAGAGGGAATGAAAGGAAGGGAAGGAAAAAGAGGGAGAGAGAAAGGAAGAGAGAAGGAGTGAGAGAGAGAAAAAAGGAGATCTAGGCACAACTAGATTTTACTATTGTTGTTGTTTATTCTTTTGGGATTTTCTTGGCAGACACTGGAGCAGTTGACCATTTCCTTTCTCCAGCTCATTTTACAGATGAGCAAACTGAGGCACACAGGGTGAAGTGACTTGTCACATTTGAACTCGGGTCTTCCTGACTTTTTAAACTGTGCCACCTAGCTCTCTATAATGCTTCTTTTATGCAGAAAACCAACAAAACCAAAGGAAATGCTTATCTTGTTAATTAGCTCCATTCACAAGATATAGGCATCTCTGTACAGAAAAGCAACTCCACAACTAATAAACATGTTCTTTGACAAGATACAGGTGATATTTGTACAGACAGTTAAGCATAGAAAGAAACACTCAAAATGGATCCAGGACTTCACCGGCTTTTCACAGCTTTTCACTCCTCCTTGGGTTGGAGGCAACAAGCAGGGAGGTGGGTAGAACATTGGCTGGGCTCG